>NC_073405.1:5799221-6126721 GCF_028641065.1 Leucoraja erinaceus | reverse complement strand
GGCTGATCATCCCCAATCAGTTTCCCATTCATAGAAACATAGAAACATAGAAATTAGGTGCAGGAGTAGGCCATTCGGCCCTTCGAGCCAGCACCGCCATTCAATGTGATCATGGCTGATCATCCCCAATCAGTTTCCCATTCATAGAAACATAGAAACATAGAAATGAGGTGCAGGAGTAGGCCATTCGGCCCTTCGAGCCTGCACCGCCATTCAATATGATCATGGCTGATCATCCAACTCAGTATCCCGTACCTGCCTTCTCTCCATACCCCCTGATCCCCTTAGCCACAAGGGCCACATCTAACTCCCTCTTAAATATAGCCAATGAACTGGCCTCAACTACCCTCTGTGGCAGAGACTTCCAGAGATTCACCACTCCTGCCTTCTCCTCACATCCCCTGACTCTGCTATTTTTAAGAGCCCTATCTAACTCTCTCTTGAAAGCATCCAGAGAACCTGCCTCCACCGCCCTCTGAGGCAGAGAATTCCACAGACTCGCCACTCTCTTGTGAGAAAAAGTGTTTCCTCGTCTCCGTTCTAAACGGCTTACTCCTTATTCTTAAACTGTGTGGCCCCTGGTTCTGGACTCCCCCAACATCAGGAACATGTTTCCTGCCTCTAGCGTGTCCAATCCCTTAACAATCTTATATGTTTCAATGAGATTCCCTCTCGTCCTTCTAAACTCCAGAGTGTACAAGCCCAGCTGCTCCATTCTCTCACCATATGACAGTCCCGCCATCCCGGGAATTAACCTTGTAAACCTACGCTGCACTCCCTCAATAGCAAGAATGTCCCTCTTCAAAATTTGGAGACCAAAACTGCACACAATACCCCCGGGGTTATGGGGAGAAGGCAGGAGAATGGGGTTAGGAGGGAGAGAGAGATCAGCCATGGTTGAACGGCGGAGTAGACTTGGAGGGAACAATCAAATTACGGACTCAAAATGCTGGAGTAACTCATCGGGACAGGCAGCATCTCTGGAGAGAAGGGAACATTTCCAAATCCGCTGTGATTTGGGTTAAGAAGTGTTACCTGGGGTGGGGTGGGTTATGGCGTTGCAGAATCACAGAGGGGTTACTGTAGGTGGCCATTCGGCCCGTTGAGTCGGTACTGTACCAGCACTGTGCAGGAGCAGTCTATAAGTCTAGCGCCTCCCCGGTCTCTCCCTATCTTCCTGCAAGTTGTCACCGTTATCTTGTCTGTGGAATTCTCTGCCTCAGAGGGCGGTGGAGGCCGGTTCTCTGGATGCTTTCAAGAGAGAGCTAGATAGGGCTCTTAAAATTAGCGGAGTCAGGGGATATGGGGAGAAGGCAGGAACGGGGTACTGATTGGGGATGATCAGTCATGATCACATTGAATGGCGGTGCTGACTCGAAGGGCCGAATGGCCTACTCCTGCCTATTGTCTATTGTCTATTGACATGAAGGAAACTGGAAGGATCTATAACACTGTGTATTATTTTACTGTTTGTTCAATCTTGTCCAAGCCGCGTTCTATACACCTCGGCTACCGGCCCGGCTAAAACGACGCCTTCAGTATGAAGCAGGGACACAGGGGACAGATGAGTGTTCTGCAGATGTGGAGAATTATCCCACTTTAGAGGTTGCTGAGTTCAATTCAAAACTTTCCAGAAGATCTTCGGTGAACAAATGGAACAGCGAGTAGTTAATATTGTGTAGGAAGGAACTGCAGATGCTGGTTTAAATCGAAGATAGACACAGAAATGCTGGAGTAACTCAGCGGGAAAGGCAGCAGCATCTCTGGAGGGAAGGAGTGGGTCGAGTCCCTTCTTCAAGAGGTCGCCCCGAAACATCACCCATTCCTTCTCTCCAGAGACGCTGTCTGACCCGCTGAGTTAACTCCAGCTTTTGTGGTACTCGCGCTAAACTCAAAGTGGGTCAGGGGCAGCATCTGTGGAGGGAATGGTCACGGGACGTTTCGGGCCCAGACCCTTCTTCAGACCCGACACATCGCCGGTTCATTCCCTCCACAGATGCTGCCCGACCCGCTGAGTTCCTCCAGCACTTTGTGTTTTGTTCAAAATTCCAGCACCTGCATTTTGTCGTGTATCCGTCTGAACATCTCATAAACGCGAAAAAACGAATTCTATCCACAGGGTCACAATGAACCAGTTAGATTAGAATCAACATTGAATAAGCATTGGTTTACTGTGAATGCGTGGCATCATAGATTATACCAGCGATAGAGATTGCCAGTGGTGGAGCTGCAGTAATATCTGTTAAAATGAGCCTTTCTCTGGCTGTTCCTTTTACCTAAGCGTTGGAGATGCAATTGGATTTTAGACATATTTGCTTTGGACAATAAAATGGTTCACCCTCATCTTTAGCCAGCGTCCTGCTGATTTCACCAGTTCCCGGTGTAATGAGTTGAGACACTTCACGAGGATACGGCTGGGATGAGGTTTATCTGCGGGGAATGTTCCTCACAAACCTGGGCTGGAATCTTGAATCCGGAGAGTGGAATTTAGATGAATGTCCCCAACAACGGGGGGGGGGGGGGGGGGGGGGGGGGGGGGGGGGTGTATCACTGAAACACTCTTACCCAGAGTGACAGAGTGTTAGGAAGTGTGAGAGTGAGAGTGAGAGTGAGTGTTAGGGCGAGTGTGTGTATGTGAGATAGCAAGAGTGTGTGTGTTAGAGTGAGTGTGTGTGTGTGTGTGTGAGAGAGAGTGTGTGTGTGTGTGTGTGTGTTAGAGATAGTGTTTGCGTGAGTGCGTCTGTGTGTCCTTGAGTGTGTGTGTGCATGAGAGTGTGTATGGGGGAGAGAGAGAGTGAGAGAGGGACTTCAATCATATGATCTTCCTTGCCACCCAAAATGCCATGTTGCAGTTGGCTGCACTTGACAGGAGAGAGAAAGAGAGATCTTTCTTTACCACTCTGTCTGATATTTCTGCCACAAACAACATATTTTTAAAAGCCAGCATCGCCCTCGTGCAGGTTCTGTGGGCAAATGCATTGCCTGGTGTGGCACTGTTTGGTGGCAATTAATTTATTCAAGGGCCTCTGGAAGTTTGATCTCGGCCAAGGAGACCATGGGCACTCGCTTTGCTGCCGAAGATAGACACCATATGCTGGAGTAACTCAGTGGGTCAGGCAACATGTCTTTTTTCCAGAGATGCTGCCTGACCCGCCGAGTTCCACCAGCACTTAGTGTTGATCTTCGATATCTGTCAGCATCTGCAGTCCCTTACTACACTAGCTTTGCCGACACTGTTTCTCCCTTGGTTCTACTTTAATCAGAGGGTGGTGAATCTGTGGAATTCTTTGCCACAGAAGGCAATGGAGGCCAAGTCAATGGATATTTTTAAGGCAGAGATAGATAGATAGAGGGAAAGATAGATCAGCCCATGATTGAATGACAGAGTAGACTTGATGGGCTGAATGTTGGGAAAATGTTCCCAATGTTGGGCGAGTCCAGAACCAGGGGCCAGAGTCTTGGAATAAAGGAGGGAGGCCATTTAACACTGAGGTGAGGAAAAACGTTTTCACCCAGAGAGTTGTGAATTTATGGAATTCCCTGCCACAGAGGGCAGTGGAGGCCAAGTCACTGGATGGATTTAAGAGAGAGTTAGATAGAGCTCTAGGGGCTAGTGGAGTCAAGGGATATGGGGAGAAGGCAGGCATGGGTTATTGATTGGGGACGTTCAGCCATGATCACAGTGCTGGCTCGAAGGGCCGAATGGCCTCCTCCTGCACCTATTTTCTATGTTTTTATGAATGTCCTACGCCCCTGTCCCACTTAGGAAACGTGAACGGAAACCTCTGGAGACTTTGTGCCCTCACCCAAGGTTTCCGTGCGGTTCCCGGAGGTTGCAGGTGGTTGCCGGAGGTTGCAGGTAGTGGAAGCAGGTAGGGAGACTAATAAAAACCTCCGGGAACCTCAAGTGTTGCCAAGGGTTTTGGCCCGAAACGTTGCCTATTTCCTTCGCTCCATAGATGCTGCTGCACCCGCTGAGTTTCTCCAGCACTTTTGTCTACCTTCGATTTTCCAGCATCTGCAGTTCCTCATTAAACACAATAGTCTACTGAGCCCGCGTGCAAGTGGTGCCCCATGTTTTGGCACCATTTACTTATCTACTTCCCAATGTCTCTACTTCCTCAGAAGGGTTAGTCCCCTGGGACTAGCTGCGTCCCCATACAACTCTCACCAACTTCTACAGATGCATCGTAGAAAGCATTTTATCCGGATGCATCACAGCTTGGTTTGGGATCAGCTCCATCCAAGACCGCAAGAAATTGCAACAAATTGTGGACGCAGCCCAGACTATCACACGAACCAACCTCCCTTCCATCGACTCCATTTACACCTCACGCTGCCTCGGCAAGGCCAGCAGCATCATCAATGACATTGACACTCCCTCTTCTCCCCTCTCCCATCTGGCAAAAGGTACAGAAGTGTGAAAACGCACACCTTCAGAATCGGGGACTGTTTCTTCCCAGCTGTTCAGGCAACTGAACCATCCTTCTGCAACCAGAGAGCAGTGCTGAACTACTATCCACCTCATTGGTGTTGCTTGGACTATCCTTGATCGGACTTTGCTGGCTTTACCTTGCACTCAACGTTATTCCCTTATCATGTATCTGTACACTGTAAATGGCTCGATTGTAATCATGTTTTGTCTTTCTGCTGACTGGTTAGCATGCAACAAAAGCTTTTCACTGAACCTCAGTACAGGTGACAATAAACAGAACTGACCTATCCAATGTCCGAGCTCTTGTGCAAAGTTCCTACAGCGAGCAAGATAGATCACTCGACGAAAAAGACATATTTCGGTCATGGGCAGATTCATGGGTCATTTTAGGCCCCATTTCCGTAACCGGCTTCCGTCTCCGCACCAAAGATCCCACAGCGGAGTAAAGATACTAGTGCGGAGACGGAAGCCGGTTACGGAAACATCCTCATAAAAATAAAAGTTATTTGGCAAAAATCTTCTCCTCATTTTCAGAATTTTAAATTTATTAACATAAAACTGTTCCCCCGCAACGGTGATTACACTGCATTTAAGAAGGGACTGCAGATGCTGGAGAATCGAAGGTTACACAAAAAAGCTGGAGAAACATCCCCTAGCCTTCGGGCTCCTCCTCCTTTTTCCTTTCTTGTCCCCGCCCACCCCCGCCCCCGATCAGTCTGAAGAAGGGTTTCGGCCCGAAACGTTGCCTATTTCCTTCGCTCCATAGATGCTGCAACCGGTGATTACACTGCAGGTCGGGTCAGGTCGGGTTACTGAAATGGATGAAAAAAAGACCCACATTCCGCTCCGTTGCGTACTACACGTCAGCCATTGCAGTTAGCAGGAGTGGTCTATCTTGGTCTATCTATAGGATCATTGGTTATGTGTGTTGCCCGTTCCAGGCAAGCCCCAGGCTGCTGTGGGCCTCCAGCCATCGCCACATCCCTCTCCTCGCCCCAGGGAAGCCTCCCACAGCCTGAGAGATAATATTTGATCTCTTGTTTCTCTGCTGCCTCCTCCAGAGGGCGAGTGTGTAGATTTATCACTGGGTAATACGGGGCGGGAGATTGCAACCTTCACGTGGCCCACCCTGTTTCAACGAATGCAATCAACCCGGTGTGCACAATCAAATAGCACAAGTTGTCCTACAACTTTAGGCTGTGCACGCCATATGCAAGAAGAAGAAAACTGGGGAATATTATAGATAAGCCTCACCCTCTGCAGGTCGGCACGGTGGCGCAGCGGTAGAGTCTTACAGCGCCAGAGACCCGGGTTCGATCCTGATTATGGGAGCTAGTCTGTACGGAGTTTGTATGTTCTCCTGGTCCTGCCGAAATCTTTCCCACACTCCAAAGACGTACAGGTTTGTAAGTTCATTGGCTTGGTATAGTTGTGAATCATCCCTAGTGTGTGTAGGATGATGTTAGTGTACGGGGATCGCTGGTCGGCACTGACCCAGTGGGCTGAAGGGCCTGATTCTGCATTGTATCTCCAGAGTAAAGTCATAAAATAAACTTCCCCAAATTGCTAATTTTCCGGCAGGAGATGCTATATCAGGAGAGGGAATCCCAGCTCATTTTCATGTCTTCCTCCAGTCTCCGGCTGCATGAAATTTAGTTAAGAGCTTTGAACGCTCGAACAGATAACTTTTGATTAAACAGGTATGATCAAGAGTTGTCACTGGTCTGGTTTAATTAACCAAGTAGTAATCAGCTTAATTGGTACTGAGTGGAACTAACTGGATTTATTTTAGGCGATAAAATGTCGCAACAATAACAAGAGGCAGCGTGAATGATAAATGCTGGTGAGTTTAGTTTAGAGGCATTTATACTTCAGTATTTCACATACTAATTACTGAAATGCCCTTTGGCTGGGTTCCTGGTGCAGCCCTGGGGAGTTGCCAGATAGTGTCATCTTTGCAGTTATGTAGAACAGAGCAGAACTCCAGTACGTATAACTCACAGAGTGACCACACCGTGAGATGCTCGATTAGACGTTATTTTTAACTACAACTCAATTGAGATGCATCGTAGCATATTGTGCTCTCCTGTTCTATAGATCGTGAACATCAACAATCACACCAGATTAATCTCCCAATCTGGGTTCTAGCAGTGCACCTCTTCATTAAAACGTTATTTCCCAGAAAATGTTAGTTGTTACTTATGAAAATCCCCTCACTCTGGGAGGGGGCAGCTTTTTTACACAAAGGGGGGTAGGTAGTAGGTGGAATGAGGTTGATAAGTTCACAAGGTATATGAGCAGAATGAGGCCATTCAGCCCATCAAGTCTACCCCGCCATTCAATCATGGCGGACCTATCTTTCCCTCTCAACCCCATCCTCCCGCCCTCTCCTCGCGTAGTTGAGGCAGGTGCTAGCACAACAGTTGGACAAGCACATGGGAGGGATAGAGGGACAATGGGCCAAACGCAAGCAAGTGGGACTAGTGTAGATGGGGCATGTGGTCAGTATGGGCGTTGGGCCGAAGGGCCTGTTGCACACTGTATTACACTATGACTCTATAAGGTCCCAGGCATTTGGCAAAACCTTAAATGGACCCTCCCAAGAAATGGAAGGAGAGGGTAAACAATTATAGGCCCTTGTCTGACATTGAGGAAATGACACAATGCATTATTAAGGAGGCCATTATTAAGGGCCTGTCCCACTTACACAAATTTTTTGGCAACTTGCTGGCACCCACCATAGTCTCAACAGGTTGCCGGAAATTTTCAACATGTTGAAAATCCAGCAGCGAGCAGAAAATGGTACAACTCTTTGGGCGACTACTCACGACCAAACAGGCATCACCCCACGCACAAGCTACTGTGCAAGTTAATATCAAATGGGGATTGGATAAAGGCGTAACTACCTTAGTTTTCAGTTTTAATTTTCGTTTTCGAGATACAGTGATAGAGAACAGGCCCTTTGGCCGACTGAGTCCACATTGACGAGCGATCCCTGCACATTAACACTGTCCTCCAACACCAGGGACGTTTTTTACATTTA
Organism: Leucoraja erinaceus; assembly: GCF_028641065.1. Taxonomy (NCBI): domain Eukaryota; kingdom Metazoa; phylum Chordata; class Chondrichthyes; order Rajiformes; family Rajidae; genus Leucoraja; species Leucoraja erinaceus. Next base: position 6,119,243 of record NC_073405.1, on the reverse strand, counting down.
CACCAAGGCAATTAACCTACAAACCTGGACGTCTTTGGAGTGTGGGATGAAACTGAAGTTTTCGGTGAAAACCCACGCAGGTCACGGAGAGAACGTGCAAACTCCGTACAGACGGCAGCCGTAGACAGCAACTGGGTGGGCAAGCCGGTGTGGGCAAGTTGGGCCGAAGGGCCTGTTCCACGCTGTATGACTTTATGACTCTAAGTATCGAAGAGGTTAGGGAGGGGGAACAGGAAGTTGCATGGAGGGCAAGTTTGGATTAGTCATGATCTTATGGAATGGTGATGTAAACTTGAGGAGCCAATTGTTTTCTTCCTGCTCCTGCTGTGTTCCTCTCTCCTGATGCCTACAAACCAACTCCAGCAGCTCCCAACATATCACCAAAGACTGCCTTCCACGCTGAAGGCAGGAACGGGGTACTGATTGGGGATGATCAGCCATGATCACATTAAATGGCGGTGCTGGCTCGAAGGGCCGAATGGCCTACTCCTGCACCTATTGTCTATTGTCTGTTGTGTAGGTAGGTAGCTGCTGGTTTAAACTGAAGATTGGCATAAACAGCTGGAGTAAGTCAGCGGTTCAGGCAGCATCTCTGGAGAGAAGGAATGGGTGACGTTTTGTGTCGAGACCCACCTTCAGACTGAGAATCAGGGGAGCGGGGACGGAGAGATATAGGAGGTACATAAAGCCATTCCACCTATCTTTGTGACCTTGATCCCCCTCTTACACAAACATCTTCCAGTTGGCAACGTGTAGGAGCAATCAGTTGCAAACGATGAGAGCACTGAAGCCGACTCTATCCTTTTCACGACTGTCCCAGCTGGGAACAGCAATGCCATGAATAAACCTGTTTGCCGTGATGCTGATTGCTTCTGTGTAACACTGATTACTTCTAACTCTGAAGGTTTCTGCAAAGCTTTCGGAGACTGTGTGGCAAATTATTAAAATCACCTTAAAGAATGTTCATGGCTGATCAAATGATCATTTAATCCCAGTTTCTGCCAGCTCGGCACAATTTGAGGATTTATTAGATCCTTGTTCAGTATATTGTCTCTTGCGAAGATTTCTAACTCTGGCTAACAGCAGCAAGCTGCCATATTATTGGTCTAAACATTCTCGTTGGCACACACGTTGACTCTGCAAACCTGTTGGTAAATGAATGCAAGACCCGGCCTCAGTGTGTGTGTGGGTTTGTTCGATGTGCTGGTGTCAATAAACTAGAGAGATGAAAATCAGTCTGGATTCCCCATGTTAGTTATTATTTAGTTGCTCTGACTGGAAATGGGAGCCAATAGTATTGGTTGGGGACGATACTGTCCAACCCTATCTTAGTCTTAGACCCCCTTCAGTCATGTCTGACCATGGGTGTCTCCAGGGTGCTATTCCCTATATGGAGGACGCCTGTGCGTGACTTTGTTTAACGTGGGGAGACTGGTGCACAGACAGCCACCACACGGTCCTTGACAGATCTGGGTCAGGATCCAGCGGCATGGAGTCCAAGATGACCGGAGACCCTTTTCTGCCGCAGCCTTCATCCGCCTTCCCAGCCGTTGTGACGCTCCACTGAGGTCAGCCATCGTCCTCCGACCGTTCCACCGTTGAGGTCTTGGTTGGACTGCTCTTTGTCAGAGTCCTCCCCCTTGACCTTACCGACATGGGTGGCCCCACCAGGAGCATTGCTCCAGACGGCATCGCTCTCAGGATCTCGGGTCCACACAAGCTGCTCCAAGGTGACAATCCACGGAGAAGCAGAACATCATAAATGGGCAAAAATATCTTGCGGGAGGGGGTGATTGTTGTCAAAATTGTGATCGCGGAGTCAAAATATCTTCAATGTTTATTGAGATCCTCATGGGTCCGATTGGCGGCATCAAAGGAGGCATCTCCAGCGCAGAGAGAGACCATTTGGCCCAACCTGTCCATGCTAGATTTCACACTCATTGACAATCGCACAAAATGCTGGAATAACTCAGCGGGACAGGCAGCATCTCTGGATGGAAGGAAAAGGTGACGTTTCGGGATTAGGCCCTTCTTCAGACTGAGGATCAGCCCAGCTGCTCCATTCTCTCAGCATATGACAGTCCCGCCATCCCGGGAATTAACCTTGTAAACCTACGCTGCACTCCCTCAATAGCAAGAATGTCCTTCCACAAATTAGGAGACCAAAACTGCACACAATACTCCAGGTGTGGTCTCACCTGAGCTCTGTACAACTGCAGAAGGACTTCTTTGCTCCTATATTCGATTCCTCTTGTTACAAAGGCCAACATGCCATTCGCTTTCTTCACTGCCTGTTATACCTGCATGCTTACTTTCATAGACTGATGTACAAGGACCCCCCCCAGATCCCATTGTACTTCCCCTTTTCCCCCAACTTGACGCCATTTAGATAGTAACCTGCTACCAAAGTGGATAACCTCACATTTATCTGCATTAAACTGCATCTGCCATGCATGTGCCCACTCCCCCAACCTGTCCAAGTCGCCCTGCATTCTCATAGCATCCTCATCACAGTTCACACTGCCACCCAGCTTTGTCACAGTGCCAGACAGAGCCCTCTTCCGCCTGGCACTGTGACTTGCGGATGGGCAGCTTGGCCAGGCCCAGGGGCAACCCAACCAGGGCATCTTCAGCTCTACACTCTCCCCTACGCACAGGGTGTATACTGCAATGCCCTCTGTGGTTCCATCGTGGTGCAGATAAAGACTGGTTATGCTGGTAGGTTAGCAGAAGGTGTATTAACCTTAAAAGGGAGAAGAAGAATCCTCAGGAGATGGGGGGTTGGGGGGGATAATATCAGTGTAATAAATCTGGTCACTTAATATTAAAAAAGTCAACCTTCCTTGACATTTAAAAAGATCGTGGAATAATGACTAGTTTTGGAGAGGACTGTGTTTATCCTATGATGTCGCGTCTAAGAGCGTGATTGTACTTGACTTCGACTCAGTTCGGCACGTGACAAGTGGTGGCAGAGTTGCTGCCTTACTGCGCCAGAGACCCCCATTCCATCCTGAGCATGGGGGCTGCCTGTGTGGAGTTTGCACGTTCCCCCTGTGACTGCGTGGGTTTTCTCCGGGTGCCCCGGCTTCCTCCCACATACAGATGTCAGAGGTAATGTTGAGAAAGCAGGAGAATGGGGTTGGGTGGGAGAGATAGAACAGCCATGTTTGAATGGCGGAGTAGACCTGATGGGCCTAGTTCTACTGGTTCTGATGGGCCTAGTTCTACTACTACTCTTATTCCTGCTCCTACTCGATTAATGGACTTTGGTAAATTGTCCAGTAATTTGGCTTTGTTAAACATTGTAAATTGTCCCTAGTGTGTAGGATAGTGGTTGTTGGTCAGTGTGGGCTCGGTGGGCCGAAGGGCCTGTTTCCATGCTGGATCTCTAAATTAAACTAGACTCTTAGACAGATGTTGCGTTTGTTAGTACTCTTACCACTGATCCTTTGACACCAAGTACACTTGTGGTAAATAACTGATCATCAATGAAAAGCTAGCAGAAGAAAATTGTGCAATAGTGTAAACACTGTGTGAAGTGTGAGCTTCTTCCACCCTCCTGGTACAACTGCTGCCTCACTGCGCCGGAGACCCATGTTCAATCCTGACCTCTGGTGCTGTCTGCGTGGAGTCTGTACGTCCTCCCTGTGGCTCCAGTTTCCTCCCACATCCCAAAGACTAATGGGTTTGTAGGTTATTTGCCCTGCTGTTTGTTAGAAGTGGATAAGAACATGGGATAACCTAGAACTAGCACGGACGGGTGATCGATGGCTGGCACGGACTCGGTGGGCTGAAGGGCCTGTTTCCATGCTGCATTCTTCAATGAATTCAATGAATTTCTATTCAACCGGGTGCTCTGGTTTCCCCCCCCCCCCACATCCCAAGAATATTGTGATTTACAGGTTCATTGGCCTCTGTAAATTGCAGCTGGAATGTGGGAAGTGGATGCGAAAGTTGGGTGACATAGACTTTAGTTTAGTTTAGTTAGTTCATTGTTACATGTACCAAGTTACAGTGAAAAGCTTTTTGTTGCATGCTATCCAGTCAGCGGAAAGACTATGCATGATTAATATCAAGCCTTCTGCATTTGTACAGATCATAGAGTAAGTAATGCTGCTGCTGGAGCAGCGGTTTAAAAGAGTGGAGGGATTATGACAAGCGATTGCAGATCCACTTCTGGGACCAGCACCCGAATGTCGCCTGGCTTGGGGCCCCATCTTGGATCTTGAATCTAGGGTGATCAATGGTTAGCATGGACCATCGATGGGCTGAAGGGGTCTTTTCCACATTCCGCCTCTCAATCAATTCAATGCGTTTCGCCACACGGTGCTGGCTAGTTCAGACTCCATGGTGTTCCGGTGGCTATAATTTCCCGACTAATATCAATAGAGACGAGACTTCCCAGTGTGTGGGAGAGTGTGGGCGCTTGAACCAGCAGTCGTCTTCCCATCCGTCACATCTTGTACGTCTGAAGAAGGGTTTCGGCCCGAAACATCGCCTATTTCCTTCGCTCCATAGATGCTGCTGCACCCGCTGAGTTTCTCCAGCAATTTTGTGTACCTTTGTACATACTAAAACTAATTGAGTGTCACAGTTGCTGCTTTTGAGGCAGCTGACTGGTTTATGTGATGTTGGGTGGAAGAAAACTGAAGTCCTGTGTTTGAGACTTTTGTCCTTCACGTTTCTGCAGCAGGTTCTCAGCGGCAGATTGTTCAAATGTACAAGATAAATGAATCCGTCTAAATTTATTTCCATCGATCTAATTTTCTCTGCCTCGGACAATACCAATTTCTAATTACCTTTTGATGCCCGACATTGTATTATTGGGTGAGATTTTTCTCTAAGCTTCTCATTTCTGGGTGCAGTAGCACTTTATAGTTGCAGAATGTCACAGTGTATTCATTCCAGGAGATGTGTGGAAGCTTAACGAGATGAGAAGAGAAACTGTCATCTGCTCGTGTTCATTGGTTCTAGCAGCAGAGTTAGGCCATTCGGCCCATCAAGTCTACTCCGCCATTCAATCTTGGCTGATCTATCTTTCCCTGTCAACCCCATTCTCTGCCAAACCTCATCCGCCTTAAAAATATCCCTTGATTGCTCTCTATCCCAAAACTCTACCTCCACGACATTGGTGCTACCTCCTGCTTCCATGCAGAACTCACTGACTTCATCAACTTCACCACTGATTTCCATCCTACACTCATATTCACTTGGACCATCTCCGACATCTCCCTACCGTTTCTAGATCTCACCGTCTCCATCACAGGAGACAGACTATTGACCGACATCTACTACAAACCTACTGACTCTCATAGCTATCTTGACTACACTTCTTCCCACCCTGCTTCCTGTAAAGACTCCATCCCCTACTCCCAATTCCTCCGTCTACGCCGCATCTGCTCCCAGGATGAGGTGTTCCATGCCAGGGCATCGGAGATGTCCTCATTCTTCAGGGTACAGGGGTTATCCAGTCACCAGAAAGACAATCCATGTTTACAATCGAGCCGTTTACAGTGTATAGATACATGATAAAAGGGAATAACGTTTAGTGCAAGGTAAAGCCAGCAATGACTGATCAAGGATAGTCCGAGGGTCACCAGTGAGGTAGATAGTTGTAACCGAGCCAGATGTCCATCTACGCTCGTCCCATTTGCTGACATTTGACCCGTATCTCTCTAAACCTTTCCTATCCATGTACTGTAGCTGATCTTGGGGCAAGGCTGCTCTGATTCAAGTATTTGCTCATTCAATGATATTTTCTTCTCACATGTACCTAGGGTACAGTGAAATACTTATTTTTTGCACGCAACCCGGTAAAATCATACAGCAAACCTCACCCATGCAGTGCCCGAGAGTTGCCACGTCTCACACAATTACAAAGGCCTGGAGTTGGAAAAAAGTGCTCGAATGAAATACGAAGAGTGGGCGGCTGGAAGAGGAGACGAAGTGCAGGCGGAAGCTATATTTAAGAGGGAGTTAGATGTGGCTCTTGTGGCTAAGGGGATCAGGGGGGTATGGAGAGAAGGCAGGTACGGGATACTGAGTTGGATGATCAGCCATGATCATATTGAATGGCGGTGCAGGCTCGAAGGGCCGAATGGCCTGCTCCTGCACCTAATTTCTATGTTTCTATGTTTCTATTACAGCAAGGACGAAAAGTGAAAGAGAGATGAGGGGTGCAGTTTATATAGTCTGCAAATGGTGCTTGATGACAAATGCTGGTGAAACTCAGCAGGTGCAGCAGCATCTATGGAGCGAAGGAAATAGGCAACGTTTCGGGAAGGAAATAGGCAACGTTTCGGGCCGAAACCCTTCCGGGTTTCGGCCCGAAACGTTGCCTATTTCCTTCGCTCCATAGATGCTGCTGCACCCGCTGAGTTTGCTGCTGCACCCTTCTTCAGACTGATGGAGTGTCTGGGGGCTGGGGGGGGGGGAGAAGAAAGGAAAAAGGAAGAGGGGGAGCCCGAGGGCTGAGGGAGAGCTGAGAAGGGGAGGAGTGCAAATGGAGCAAAAGTACTTTCCACTAACATGGGCCTCGACCCGAAAAACGTCACCCATTCCTCCTCTCCAGAGATGCTGCCTGTCCCGCTGAGTTACTCTAGCATGTTGTGTCCACCTTACAATGAAAGTTATTCCTTTATCCTACGCTGTAAACGGCTCGACTGTAATCATGCGTTGTCTTCCTGCTGACTGGCTAGCCCGCGACAAAAAGGCTTTTCGCTGTCCCTCTGTATATTTGACAATACACTACTAAACTAAACTGGATTATTGTGTTAGATGAACCAGCTTCATGTTCTGTAGTTGGTTTAAAGGAGGGATTATTCCGCTGACACACTCCAGGAGTGTCTAATGACTACTAAGCAGTCAATAATATTCCCAGCCTTGGCCTTGCCTTCAATTATGCAGGAGGAAAATATATTCTCTCTACACCATTTCACCTTTGCGTCAGGCCTCTAGCAAGATTCTCCAAGGTTTGAGTCTTGAACCATGCATGATTGCCTTCACAAACTTTAATTGGCAGCGGTGTTGTTTAGTTTAGTGTAATTTAACCATATAATATAACCATATAACAATTACAGCACGGAAACAGGCCATCTCGACCCTTCTAGTCCGTGCCGAACACATAATATCCCCTAGTCCCATATACCTGCGCTCAGACCATAACCCTCCATTCCCTTCCCATCCATATAACTATCCAATTTATTTTTAAATGATAAAAACGAACCTGCCTCCACCACCTTCACTGGAAGCTCATTCCACACAGCTACCACTCTCTGAGTAAAGAAGTACCCCTCATGTTACCCCTAAACTTCAGTCCCTTAATTCTCATGTCATGTCCCCTTGTTTGAATCTTCCCTACTCTCAGTGGGAAAAGCTTATCCACGTCAACTCTGTCTATCCTTCTCATCATTTAAAAAACCTCTATCAAGTCCCCCCTTAACCTTCTGCGCTCCAAAGAATAAAGCCCTAACTTGTTCAACCTTTCTCTGTAACAAGTTTAGAGATACAGTTTAGAGATACAGCGCGGAAACAGGCCCTTCGGCCCACCGGGTCCGTGCCAACTAGCGATCCCCGCACATTAACACTATCCTACACCCACTACTAAGGACAATTTTCACATTTACACAGCCAATTAGTCTACAACCTGTACGTCTTTGGAGTGTGGGAGGAAACGAAGATCTAGGAGAAAACCCCCCGCGGTCACGGGGAGAACATGCAAACTCCGTACAGACAGCACCCGTAGTCGGTATCGAATGCGGTTCTCTGGCGCTGCGATCGCTGTAAGGCAGCAACTCTATGCTGCACCACCATGACGTTGTACATTCATAGGCAGGTACTAGCACAACGTTTAAGAAACATTCAGACAGGTACGTTGGACAGGACAGGTTTAGAGGGATATGGGCCAAACGCAGGCAGGTTTGACTCATTTGAACAGGACAGGAAGCTCAGGCTTTTTCTTGAGTGTAATGTTGAAGGGTTTTAGATCATATCCCTGTTTGGGATCATCTCTGCGGACCAGTTTATGCTGTAAATACTAATGATTATCTGAACTCCACTTCCACGTACAACTTTAATTGAACAAGGATATAGTTTCAGTTTGCAACCTGTGGAACGAGTTTGATATTCATCAAGCAACAGCTGAGAATTTTAATAGCTTCTGCTCCTTAATGCAAAAATGAGTGTTCTGTCATTTAATGTGAATTATTTATTCATTTATGTATTGCGGTCCGAGAATTTCACTTACAATGGCCCATAAGGTGCTAGAAAATCGCAGTGTGCATTTTCACACAGAATTATTCTTCTCTACCAATTTCTGTTTTTTCTACATGAGACATTCTATATCACACTGCTTCTGGCTGGTTCAGTTATTGTGTCTGCTTCTCTTTACACTCTGAATCCTCCTGGCAGTTCACTCTATGTTATAGACTGTGAATATATTATATTGTATCTTCGCACTTGTCATTAACATAGACTTTAGCTTTCAATCTCACCTTGCTCTCTGTGCTACATTTGAGACCAAATTCACTTAAGGGGCCTGTCCCACTTTCACAACCTAATTCACGACCTTTTTTACTCGTGGACATTTTTCATCAGGCTAGGAAAAATGCCCCGACCTACTTGATGTGACGAGTACCTACGACTAGCATCACGACCTACCTACGACCTACCTACGACCTCCTACAACCTCGTGACGGCCATGCTGCGAGTAAGATCAAGGGCAAACTCGGCAGAAGATGTAAATTAGGTCGTGAAAATCCTTCCCCTCATGTATAATATACTTCCAAATATTTACTTCTGTTGGGTAGCAGAGAGCAGTACAGTACAGTGTGGCACAGTGATAGAGCTGCTGCCTCACAGCGCCAGAGACCTAGGTTCGATCCTGATCTTGGAATCTGTCCGTGTGGGGAGATTGCATGTTCTTCCCGTGGCCGTGTGGGTTTCCTCCGGGTGCTCCGGTTTCCCCCCACATCCCAAAGACACGGGGGGTGGGGGGGGGGTCTGTAGGTTCACTGGTCTCTGTAAATTGTGTGTCGGGAGTGGATGAGAAAGTGGGATAACATAGAACTGGTGTGAATGGGTGATCAGTGGTGGTTGTGGACTCGGCGGGCCGAAGGACCCATTTCCATGCTGCAACTAAACTAAACTAAACTAAACTAAACTAAACTAAGTACAGGAACAGGCCCATGGGCCCACAATGTCCGTGCCCAACGTGATGCCAGGTTAAACCAAACTCCTCTGCTTGCATGTTATCTATATCCCTCCATTCCTTGCATATACACGCGCCCATCTAAACACCTCCCAACCAACATTATTGCAACAGCCTCCATCTAGCCTGTGAAGGAGATACACTACTTGCCTCAAATAAAAACAGTAAATACTGGAATTACTCACCGCGATTGTTCTGTTTCTCTCTCCACGGTTCCCGCCTGATCTGACGAGTGGTTCCAGCATTTTATTTTCTTTAGAATTTCCAGCATCCTCAATTTCTTTTGATTTTCACCACAGTTTGTGTGTTGCTCACATATAGCGTTTAGCGGCACTGGGCCTGTACTCGCCGGAGTTTAGAAGGATGAGGGGACACCTCATTAAAACTTACCGAATAGTGAAAGGCTTGGATTGAGAGGATGTGGAGAGTGTCTAGGACTAGAGGTCACAGCCTCTGAATTGAAGGATGTTCCTTTAAGAAAGAGATGAGGAGGATTTTTTTTAGTCAGAAGGTGGTGATCCATAGAATTCTTCGCCACAGAAGGCTGTGGTGGACAAGCCAATGGAGATTTTTAAGATAGATAGGTTCTTGATTAGTACGGGTGGCAGGGGTTATGGGGAGAAGGCAGGAGAATGAGGATAGGAGGGAGAGATAGATCAGCCATGATTGAATGGCGGAGTGGACTCGATGGGCCGAATGGCCTAATTCTGCTCCTATCACATATGGCCTTCAATTTGAACAATGGGGCTGGCTCTGGTTGTCCTTGCATCTTGTTATGTTTGATAGAAATTGTTTGTTGCATTATGGGACATGGCTCCCATTTAGGAAAGCAAATATTGTTTGAAAACGTGCGTTTGGCTTAATCTCCCCAGCCATGACAATGATATCGGGAAACACTCTGGCGATTTCTCTTTGAGCTGATGATTCTATTTCTTTCCTGCTCTAAACCTAAACTCTGATTTTCTCCTGTCCCGTCTTGACTGTTCAGTCAGCCACAAACCTGCCATCAGGCATTTAATTAGTGGTGATGGTGGGACTGTTAGTGTGGCGCTGCCAAGTCAGATTACTCTCGGCATCCGTCGTGGTTTTTGATGGAAATGTCCAACTCATTGGTGTCCTGAAGGTTCTTCAGACACATTGCCAGTTTTCAGCCAAGGTCAGAGAGATTTAGGATGTGTGGGAAGGAACTGCAGATGCTGGTTTACACCGAAGATAGGCACAAAATGCTGGAGTAACTCAGCGGGCCAGGCAGCATCTCTGGAGAAAAGGAATAGGCGACGTTTCGGGTCGAGAACCTTCTTCAGACCGAGAGTCAGAGGAGGTCTTTATTCTTTGGAGCGCAGAAGGTTAAGGGGGGACTTGATAGAGGCCTTTAAAATGATGAGAGGGATAGACAGAGTTGACGTGGATAAGCTTTTTCAATTGAGAGCAGGGAAGATTTAAACAAGAGGACATGATTTGAGAATTAAGGGACAAAAGTTTAGGGGTAACATGAGGGGGAATTTCTTTACTCAGAGGGTGGTAGCTGTGTGGAATGAGCTTCCAGTGGAAGTGGTGGAGGCAGGTTCGATTTTATCATTTAAAAATAAATTAGATAGGTATATGGACGGGAAAGGAATGGAGGGTTATGGTTTGAGTGCAGGTAGATGGGACTAGGTGAGAATAAGTGTTCGGCACGGACTAGAAGGGCCGAGATGGCCTGTTTCCGTGCTGTAATTGTTATATGGTTATATGGAGAGGGAAACGAGAGATATGAAAAGGTGCCCAGAACTAGTGAATGAGAGATATGCAAAAGAGCAAATCAAAGCCAGCCACGATGATCAAGGAAAGTTGTGAAACATGATTGTGAAAAATTGCAGCAGGGTCTTGATCGACTGGCCAGGTGGGCTGAGGAATGGTTGATGGAATTTAATACAGAGTTGTTAGATGTGTGGGATTTTGGGAAGGTTGAGCAGGCTGGGACTCTATTCCCTGGAGCGCAGGAGGATGAGGGGTGATCTTATAGAGAGGTTTATAAAATCATGAGAGGAATAGATCGCGTAGATGCACGGAGTCTCTTGCCCAGTGTAGGTGAATCGAGGACCAGAGGACATGGGTTTATGGTGAAGGGGAAAAGATGTTATAGGAATCTGAGGGGTAGCTTTTTCACACAAAGGGTGGTGGGGGTATGGATCGAGCTGCCAGAGGAGGTGGTTGAGGCAGGGACTATCCCATCATTTAAGAAACAGTTCGACAGGTACATGGATAGGACAGGTTTGGAGGGATATGGACCAAACACAGGCAGGTGGGACTTAGTGTAGATGGGACATGTTTCCCACGCTGTATCACTCTATGACTCCATGAATGGTGAATGGTGGAGCCAACAATGGACCATTGTGGGCTCCACCATTCATGGAGTCATAGAGTGATACAGCGTGGAAACTGAGTGATACAAAAAGTGAAACTAGTTTTTGCTGCTCACTTGCTCTCAGTGGGAAGAAGTTTCCTAAGGTTGTAGGCCTCTGGTTACAGATACCAGTGGGGCCATGGTTATCTACATACTGCGGCGGTCCGTGGAAAGTAGGCCACTCCTCGGGTCATCCCCCTCAGCACTTGAGGGACAGGGACGAGGGACTGCCCACAGGCTTCCGGTTTCTGCTCAGGGCTTTTCTGGGAGTTTGTGTTTTTTCCCTGCGGTGGAGCTCGTTGTGAGTGGATGCTCGCAACCATTATTCAAGAAGCTTTGAACCTGTCTGGCGTCTAACCTTTTCCTGACCGCGTCCAGGCCGCTACAGTACGTAACTTAAGAATGTTATGCTCAATGTGGTTTGGCTGATGTCACATTGTTGTGTCAACCTGTACAGATAGCCGAGTTTCCCGTCGCGAGAGGATGTTTAGTTTGATTTAGTTAACATAGAAACATAGAAATTAGGTGCAGGAGTAGGCCATTCGGCCCTTCGAGCCTGCACCGCCATTCAATATGATCATGGCTGATCATCCAACTCAGTATCCCGTACCTGCCTTCTCTCCATACCCCCTGATCCCCTTAGCCACAAGGGCCACATCTAACTCCCTCTTAAATATAGCCAATGAAGTGGCCTCAACTACCCTCTGTGGCAGAGAGTTCCAGAGATTCACCACTCTCTGCGTGAAAAAAAGTTCTTCTCATCTTCGTTTTAAAGGATTTCCCCCTTATCCTTAAGCTGTGACCCCTTGTCCTGGACTTCCCCAACATCGGGAGCAATCTTCCTGCATCTAGCCTGTCCAACCCCTTAAGAATTTTGTACGTTTCTATAAGAAATATCGTCACGTGTGACGGTGAGCAGTGAAAAGCTTTTTTGTGGCGTGCTATTCTGTCAGCGGAAAGACTATACATGATTACAATCAAGCCGTCCACACTGTATAGATACATGGTAAAGGGAATAATGTTTAGTGTAAGACAAAGTGCAGTAGAGCCCATTTAAAGATAATGCAAGGGTCATCTATGTGGTATTGTAGATGGGATGTCAGGACCACTCGCTACTTGGTGATCGGATGGTTCAGTTGCCTGATAACAACTGGGAAGAAACTGTCCCTGAATCCTCAGGTCTGCACTTTCACACTTCTGTACCTCTTGCGTAATGGGAGAGGGGAGAAGAGGGCGTGACCGGGGGTGAGACTAGACTGGACCTTGATCATGCTGGCGGCCTTGCCCAGGCTCTGTGATAAGTAGATGAAGATGTAGGTGGGGAATTCACTTTTTGTAGAGGATATATTATAACATTATAATAAAGCTTCGTGTGAGCGAGGCAACTTTAATGCTAGATGCAGGAAGATTGCTCCCGATGTTGGTTGAAGTCCAGGACAAGGGGTCACAGCTTAAGGATAAGGGGGAAATCCTTCAAAACCGAGATGAGAAGAACTTTCTTCACACAGAGAGTGGTGAATCTCTGGAACTCTCTGCCACAGAGGGTAGTCGAGGCCACAGTTCATTGGCTATATTTAAGAGGGAGTTAGATGTGGCCCTTGTGGCTAAGGGGATCAGGGGGTATGGAGAGAAGGCAGGTACGGGATACTGAGTTGGATGATCAGCCATGATCATATTGAATGGCGGTGCAGGCTCCAAGGGCCGAATGGCCTACTCCTGCACCTGATTTCTATGTTTCTATGTTTCTAATGTGGGGGGGTGGGGGCTCGACGTCTACCAACCACCGCCAGTCTCCACTGCCCACGTTGCACCAAGGTGTGTGGATCGCAGAACGGCCTCTACAGCCATTTGCAGACCCACAAGGAGACGACCCTATGGAGAGGCAGCATCTTTGGAGTGAAGGAATAGGTCCTTCGCTCCATAGATGCTGCCTCACCCGCTGAGTTTCTCCAGCATTTTTAACTACCTTGAATATGTGCGTATGTTGGGGCTATGGATTTGTCATTCTCACTGGGGATTAGCAGTGAGGTACATCTTCAGTCCCTTCAAGAACCAGTCACGTCTATTAGTTGAGCGTTGTTGGTCATCATCAAAAGATACGTGGCTGTTTTGTGCTGGATATTTGCCTTTACTGGGCAGAAATATAGAGAGGATGCTGTAAACACATTGGCCAGAATTCGTACAACCGAGATAAGTTGTGAGACCATGGACATCACAAGGGCCATGGAGGGGCCCCATTTATATATATTTTTTCTCCAAGTGTACGGGGTGATCGCTGGCCAGCGTGGACTATGTGCGCCGAAGGGCCAGTTTCCGTGCTTTGTCTGTGAAGCACAGTGGCACAAACGTTGATCTTTTTGTTCTATCTACGTGCCTGCATTCGGCACGTGCCCCCGGCGGCTCCTGTTGGTGAGGCAGTGGGTAAACGTTTCAGAGAGTGTTATAGATCCTTCCAGTTTCCTTCATGTCAATAGACAATAGACAATAGGTGCAGGAGTAGATCATTTGGCCCTTCGAGCCAGCACCGCCATTCAATGTGATCATGGCTGATCATCCCCAATCAGTACCCCGTTCCTGCCTTCTCCCCATATCCCCTGACTCCGCTATTTTTAAGAGCCCTATCTAGCTCTCTCTTGAAAGCATCCAGAGAACCTGCCTCCACCGCCCTCTGAGGCAGAGAATTCCACAGACTCACCACTCTCTGTGAGAAAATGTGTTTCATCGACTCTGTTCTAAATGGCTTACTCCTTATTCTTAAACTGTGGCCCCTGGTTCTGGACTCCCCCAACATCGGGAACAAGTTTCCTGCCTCTATTGCCCTTAACAATCTTATATGTTTCAATGAGATATCCTCTTATCCTTCTAAACTCCAGAGTGTACAAGCCCAGCTGCCACTCAATATGATCATGGCTGATCATCCAACTCAGTATTCCATCCCTGCCTTCTCTCATCCAACAATATGATCATGGCTGATTATCCAACTCAGTATCCATCCCTGCCTTCTCTCCATACCCCCTGATCCCTTTAGCCACAAGGGCCACATCTAACTCCCTCTTAAATATAGCCAATGAACTGGCCTCAACTACCTTCTGTGGCAGAGAATTCCACAGATTCACCACTCCCTGTGTGTGTGAAAAAAAGGATATTCTCATCTCGGTCCTAAAAGACTTCCCTCTTATCCTTAAACTGTGACCCCCTAGTTCTGGACTTCCCCAACATTGGGAACGATCTTCCTGCATCAAGCCTGTCCAACCCCTTAAGAATTTTGTAAGTTTCTATAAGATCCCTCCTCAATCTTCTAAATTCTAGCGAGTACAAACCGAGTCTATCCAGTCTTTCTTCATATGAAAGTCCTGCCATCCCAGGAATCAGTCTGGTGAACCTTCTCTGTACTCCCTCTGTTCGATCCTGACTACGGGTGTGGTGTTTGTACGTTCTCCCTGTGACCCGCGTGGGTTTCCTCCAGGTGCTCCGGTTTCCTCCCACACTCCAAAGACGTACAGGTTTGTAGGTTCATTGGCTTTGGTAAAAAAAATGTATTGTCCCTGGTGTGTAGAACATCGCGAGAGTATGGGGCGACTGCTGGTTGGCATGGACTCAGTGGGCCAAAGGACCTGTTTCCACGCTGTATTTCTAAAGTCTAAAGTTAATTCTCTAACTTGCGCTCATGATTTCATGCCCCGATTACACCTTTCAAAACAAACCATAAACTATGTCCCTCAGTATCGACCAGAATTAGTGCTTTGATAAGATTCTTGTTCAAACTCCTTCAGAGCAAGAATCATTTCTTATTATAACACACTGTACAAACTGGCATCTAATAAATCTGTACTGAGTACAGGCCAGGCTGGATCGATATCCATCTCATGATTGACTCTACCTTGCAAACCTGGTTAATTATGGTATTAGTATTAGAGGGGGGGGGAGATCCAAATAGCCTCAGACTATTTTGTTTAAGAAGGAAGTGCAGATGCTGGAAAATCGAAGGTACACAAAAATGCTGGAGAAACTCAGTGGGTGCAGCAGCATCTATGGAGCGAAGGAAATAGGCAACATTTCGGGCCGAAACCCGGAAGGGTTTTGGCCCGAAATGTTGCCTATTTCCTTCCCGAAATGTTGCCTATTTCCTTCCCGAAATGTTGCCTATTTCCTTCCCGAAACGTTGCCTATTTCCTTCCCGAAATGTTGCCTATTTCCTTCCCGAAACGTTGCCTATTTCCTTCCCGAAACGTTGCCTATTTCCTTCCCGAAATGTTGCCTATTTCCTTCCCGAAATGTTGCCTATTTCCTTCCCGAAATGTTGCCTATTTCCTTCCCGAAATGTTGCCTATTTCCTTCCCGAAACGTTGCCTATTTCCTTCCCGAAACGTTGCCTATTTCCTTCCCGAAACGTTGCCTATTTCCTTCGCTCCATAGATGCTGCTGCACCCGCTGAGTTTCTCCAGCATTTTTGTGTAGCCTCAGACTATTATTCGCCTCCACATGGAATTTTAATCAAGACAAAGCTGGTTACGGCACAGTAGCGCAGCGGTAGAGCCACTGCCTTACACCACAAGACACCCTGGTTCCATCCTGACTACCAGTGCTTGTCTGTATGGAGTTTGTATGTTCTCCCCGTGACCTGTGAGATCTTCAGTTTCCACCCACACTCCAAATATGAACCGGTTTGTAGTTTAATTGGTTTGATATAAATGTCTAAATGTACAATTGTCCCTCGTGTGTGTTGCGGAGTGTTAATGTGCGGGGATCGCTGGTCGGCACGGACTCGGTGGGCCGAAGGGCCTGTTTCCGCCCTGAATCCCTAAACTAAAGCCAAGTTGAGCGATGGCTCTTTTCTATCTTCTCTAGATGGCACCAATTCTTACTGGATAGAGTTGAAAAGAGATCATCTCTTTTTTCTAAAGGGCCTGTCCCACCAGCATGCGACTCCATGCGGCGAGCGCGACCTAACGTGGTCGCTTGAGCCGTACGGCCTTGCGGGGCCGGTCCCACTTCGATCGCTGGAGCCGTATGGAGTTGTCCCGGAGCTGGTCCCGACATCGCGCGGGGCTCCGAAAAACTGACCGTGTTCAAAAATTCCGCGCAGCAACGGCCTGCCGGCCCGCAGCCGCCTCGACAGGCGTACGCACGGTCTCGACGGGCATACGCAGCGTCTTGAAGCCGTACGTAGTGTCTCGACGCCGTACGTCACGCGCGAACTTCCCGCGAACTTCGCTCGAACTTCACGTCACTCACTCGACCTCCGCGCGGCCCCCGCTTCCGGTTTGGTCGCGCTTGTCGCATGGAGTCGCATGCTCGTGGGACAGGCCCTTTACCCACCTCAAATGAGCCCCACCACCGTAAACACAAAGTGCTGGAGGACGTGGGCAGGCGGCATTTTGGGTCACTTCCGACCTGAAATGTTGTCTATCTATCCATCCCTCCAGAGATGCTGCAGGATCTTCCGGGCTACTCCAGCACATTATGGTTTGCTCAAGATTCCAGCATTTGCAGTTGCTTGTTTCACCATTGGTACCACTTGGTCATCCGTGGAATGTATTTGCTTAGTATTTGGAGATGCAGCATGGAAACAGGCCCTTCGGCCCATCGAGTCCGCGCCAACCACACTGGTTTCATGTTATCCAGGTCATGCATCCACTCCCTACACACTAGGGGCAATTTACAGGAGCCAATGAACCTAGAAACCTGCAAGAAGGTCTGAAGAAGGGTTTGGGCCTGAAATGTTGCCTGAAATCTCCTTCGCTCCATAGATGCTGCTGCACCCGCTGAGTTTCGGGAAGGAAATAGGCAACGTTTCGGGCCGAAACCCGGAAGGGTTTTGGGTCGAAACGTTGCCTATTTCCTTCGCTCCATAGATGCTGCTGCACCCGCTGAGTTTCTCCAGCATTTTTGTCTACCTTCGATTTTCCAGCATCTGCAGTTCCTTCTTAAAAACCTGCATGTGTGTTGGGATATGAGAGGAGAAAACCCATGTGGTCACTGGGAGAACGTACAAACTCCACACAGACAGCGCCCGAGGACGGGATTGAACCTGGGTGTCTGATGCTGTTATGCAGCAGCTCTACCCGCTGCACCGTGGGGCCGACCTTGGGGAAGGTGTTACGGAAGATATTATTTCCAACATTGTCTGCAACCCATGGGATTGGTGGCTCTTGTTTCCTCAATTATATCATTTATATTTGCCTTCCTAGCATTCAATCTGATGCCCAGAACGTTGAGATTTTGATCGTCCAAAATCAGTACCTCGTTCCTGCTTTCTCCCCTATATCCCTTGATCCCGTTCAGCCCTAAGAGCTAAATCTTTCTTGAAAACATCAGTTGCAAATACATCATTTTGTACTACAAACGTGACAATGTTATAGTAATTGTAATTGTATAGTAATTTAAGGGACAGAAGTTTAGGGGTAATATGAGGGGGAACTTCTTTACTCAGAGAGTGGTAGCGGTGTGGAATGAGCTTCCAGTGGAAGTGGTGGAGGCAGGTTCATTGGTATCATTTAAAAATAAATTGGATAGGCATATGGATGAGAAGGGAATGGAGGGTTATGGTATGAGTGCAGGCAGGTGGGACTAAGAGGAAAAAAAAATTGTTCGGCACGGACTTGTAGGGCCGAGATGGCCTGTTTCCGTGCTGTAATTGTTACATGGTTATTATATGGTTATATGGTTAATTTATATTGAAAGCCAAGCAAGAGAAGCTCAAATTCCTTATTTAAAAATTCTCGATATCGCTCCATTTATAGATTATTTGAAGGGGTACATCGGACTGGCGCAGTGGCTGGACTGAAGCCTGAACCCAGGACTAGATGAATAGTAATGTTCTCTGACCCACGGACCTATCTCCTAAGTTGTATTATTGATAGTTTATCCTATTTTTCTAATGTATTTATTTATTTATTTATTTCCCCTATCTATAAATATAAATAAATAATTAGAGGCAATGTTAATATGGAACCAATAAAGGAGGATCCCAGCTACTTTGGTAACTGGGTCCCTGGATATTTAATATGTGATGGTTTAACAAAGTCTGTATTGGTTTGGACTACGATATGCAGATGCCTCTAATAAAAATTTATTATAAAAAAAAAATTAAAAAAGATTCTCGATGTGTTCCATATATTGAATCAATTGAATATATTGACAAAAGTGCCTAATTCTGAAACCAATTTACTTCCCAGAACCCGTTGCATCTGCAGATGAGCATGGAGAGCTCGATGACTTCCCTCATGGAACTGCTCATCAGTGTCTTGAAGACCAATGCCTGGTATGATGTCAGCGTGATTTTGTGCCACAGTTGGGATATCTCCAGTTTGCTCACCTACCTAAGCAACAACTCCAACTTCCACCTGCGGGCTCTGCTCAACCTCACCGACATGGATGATGCGGGCATCGTTCAGTTTTTACACGAGAGTTTGAACGATCTGAAGGACTCGTCCACGTCCGTCTTGATGTTCAGCAGCGACGCCAAATGCTTGGACTTTGTCTTCAAGGCGGCGGCCTGGTTGGGTTTGACGAGCCCGGACTTTCACTGGGTCATCGGCCACCCGCTCAACATCGAGGACCTGCAGACTGCGGACCTCCCCCTGGGTCTGCTCGCGTACGGCGAGGTGAACAAGCCGGTGCTGGGAAGCTACGTGAGGGATGCGGTGGAGCTGATCGCCCGAGCCATCTCAACGGCAGTGTTTGTCGAACCCGACACGACACTCATACAGAGCATGGTGAACTGTTACGACAAGCAGATTGAAGGGAAGATGTCTTCAGGTCAATATCTTTCCAGGTAAAAAAAACCCTCACGGAAATGTATCGTTCAATTGATACATTTCCCACTTTTTGCGTTTGGTTTGTACAGGAACTGACCCTCACGATGCGATACAAGTTCATTTATCCCAGTGGGAAATTGGTCTGCCAACAGTCAAAAGATGGTATAGTGTCACACGCATATTAATAATAATGAAATGTAAGTGGCCAGTTATTGCATAGCGACATGTGTAACAAACATTAAATTAATTTATTGGGTGGAAAGGTCCAGGATGAGGGATGTGCAAAAATGGAGGAAGGGGAGGGGGGGGGGAAGGAGGGGGGGGGGGGGAGGGGGGGGGGGGGGGGGGGAGGAGAGTCAGTCTACCCCATGACAGAAGGGGGAGGTGTTGTACAGTTCGATAGCCACAGGGGAAAAGATCTCCTGTGGCGTTCCGTGTTGCATCTTGGTGGGACCTGTCTGTTAGACAATAGACAATAGACAACAGGTGCAGGAGTAGGCCATTTGGCCACTTGAGCCAGCACCGCCATTCAATGTGATCATGGCTGATCATCCCCAATCAGTACCCCGTTCCTGCCTTCGCCCTATATCCCGTGACTCCGCTATTTTTAAGAGCCCTATCTAGCTCTCTATTGAAATCATCCAGAGAACCTGTCTCCACCGCCCTGTGAGGCAGATAATTCCACAGACTCACCACTCTCTGTGAGAAAAAGTGTTTCCTCGTCTCTGTTCTAAATGGCTTACTTCTTATTCTTAAACTGTGGCCCCTGGTTCTGGACTCCCCCAACATCGGGAACATGTTTCCTGCCTGAAGTGTGTCCAAGTCCTTAACAATCTTATATGTTTCAATGAGATATCCTCTCATCTTTCTAAATTCTAGAGTGTACAAGCCCAGCTGCTCCATTCTCTCAGCATATGACAGTCCCGCCATCCCGGGAATTAACCTTGTAAACCTACGCTGCACTCCCTCAATAGCAAGAATGCCCTTCCTCTGTACTCTGTAAACCTCCCCCATCACATCCGTTTTTTCCTGTCCAGGCATCCCCCCCTGTATTGGAATGTACATTCATTACACCACCTTCCCCCTCCCCTGTATGCTGTTCCTAGACTCCCTGGGGGGCACGGTGGTGCAGTGGTGCAGCTACAGCGCTAACAGCGCCAGAGACCCTGTTCGGTTTTTTCCCCAAATCCCTTGATTCCGTTAGCCCTAAGAGCTATATCTAACTCTCTCTTGAATGTGAAGGAAGGAACTGCAGATGCTGGTTTAAACCCAAGATTTAGCTACCAAAATGCCAGAGTAACTCAGCGGGACGGGCAGCATCTCTGGAGAGAAGGAATGGGTGACGTTTCTGGTCGAGACCTTTCTTCAGGGTCCAGAGACGCTGTATTGATTGTTAATGGTAGTTGTTTCAAGGCTGCACCTCTTTCGTGTCTTGATTCAGAGTCTGGGAATCGAGAACCAGAGGACATAGGTTTAAGGCAAGGCGGGGAAAGATTTAATACGATCCCGAGTGGGCAATCTTTTCTACACAAATGGTGGTAGGTGCATGGACTGAGGAGGTAGCTGAGACAAGTACTATCACAACATTTAAGAAACATTTGGACAGGTACATGGATAGGGCAAGTTAAGAGGGACATGTGCCAAACGCAGGCAGGTGGGTCTAGTGTAGATGTGGTATGATGGTCCGCATTGGCAAGTTGGACCGAAGGGTCTGTTTCCACGTTCAATGACACTATGACTGCTCTCCATGTTCCAGTAACCTGTCGAGAGTTGACCATGGAGAATAGCCACATGACGGAAATGATGCCAGCCTTCAATATGGTGGCACCTACTGAAGTGTTTTCTTGCATTGGAGCCAGTCGGTAAATGCAAGTATTTTTTCCGTGTCTTTCTTCCCCTCCCCCCCCCCCCGCCCAGGTTTTTGGCAAACGCGTCGTTTGAAGGAGTGACGGGCTACGTCCAGGTGCAGGAGACATCGCACATTCACAGCAGCCATCGCTACCACATCTGGAACCTACGACAGGACCCGCTAGGAAAACCCACCTGGGTCAGAGTGGGCAAGTGGAACCAAGAGAAGATAGAGATCGAGCAGGGGATTTGGCCCAACAGAATACAACGTGAGATGAACGAAGTCGGTGGTTCCTCGAACATCAAGCTGCGGGTGGTCACCTTGGTGGAGTTGCCCTTTGTCTTCACCAGGGAGGTTGACCAGGACGGCAATTGTCCAGCCGGCCACTTGTGCCTGGACCCTCACACCAATGACCCCGCTGCGCTGGCGCAGATGTTCGAGGAGCTGAACAACGAGAACGGGTCGGTGTCGACCGAGTACAAGAAGTGTTGCTACGGTTACTGCATGGACCTCCTGGAGCAGCTCTCCGACGACCTGGGCTTCGACTTTGACCTGTACATCGTGGGCGACGGCAAGTACGGCGCCTGGAAGAACGGCCGGTGGACGGGGCTGGTGGGTGACCTCCTCAGCGGGGCCGCGCACATGGCCGTCACCTCCTTCAGCATCAACTCGGCGCGCAGCAGGGTGATCGACTTCACCAGCCCCTTCTACTCCACCAGCCTGGGGATCCTGGTGCGCTCCAGGGATACAGCCGCCCCCATCGGAGCCTTCATGTGGCCCCTCCACTGGACCATGTGGGTCGGCATCTTTGTGGCTCTCCACATCACCGCCCTCTTCCTCACCCTTTACGAGTGGAAGAGCCCCTTCGGAATGACTCCCAACGGCAGGAACAGAATCAAAGTGTTCTCCTACTCGTCAGCGCTCAACTTGTGTTACGCCATCCTCTTTGGACGCACGGTTGCCAGCAAGACGCCCAAATGCTGGACCGGCCGTTTCCTCATGAACCTCTGGGCCATATTCTGCCTCCTGGTCCTGTCCAGCTACACCGCGAACCTGGCCGCTGTCATGGTGGGAGAGAAAACCTTCGATAAACTTTCTGGGATTCACGATGATAAGGTAAGAACGTTTAATTAAGAAAAGACACAAAAATACAACTGTATTTACAACTGTATAATAGCTCGCAACATCAACGCCTTTCACTGTACCTTGCTGCAGCTGCATTCTTTATTATCTCATGTGACAAGGCACACTGACATTCTTTGCTTGCACGCCCAAGGTAGACAAATAGTGGCCACTTACGGCGCTGACTATAATAAGTGACAATAATCAACTCACTTGGCATCAAACTAGACATCGCTCCTGGACTGGACATAGAAACGGCCGGTCTAGTCACCCTGCAAAGTTCTTAGTTAGCCAACCATGTCATCTCCGGGTGCCCGCTCTACCACCCACCAAATGGAGCAGTGTCAGGGCCTGGCAGACATTGACGCCAACAGAGGCAACAACCTGGCTGCTCAACTCCCGTCTTGAGATCTAACTATTCCTTTGGTTTATGTTTCATTTGCACCAAGAAGTTAGTTAGTTTAGTTTATTGTCACCCTGTGCATTAGCTTAGTTTAGTTTAGTTTAGCTGATTGTCACGTGTACAGTGAAAAGCTTTTGTTGCAAGCTAAGTAAAAAGACTATACAGTAAATGACTACAATTAAGTCATTTACAGTGTATGATACAAATGATAAGGGAATAACGTTTAGTGCAAGGTAAAGCCAGCAAAGTCCGATGAAGAATAGTCCGAGGGTCATCAAAGAGGTAGATAGTAGTTGCTCTCTGTGGTCGGATGATTCAATTGAACAATCGAGCAACAGTGTACAGATAAAGGATAAAGGGAATAACTTGTATAACATCTAATGCAACATGAAGTCCAGTAAAGTCTGATCAAAGATAGTACAAGGGCCTCCAATGAGGTAGATGGTAGCCCAGGACCGCTCTCTAGTTGGTGATACGATGGTACAGTTGCCTGATAACATCTGGGAAGAAACTGTCCCTGAATCTGGAGGTGTACCCCGGGCCTCGTGACAAGAATAGACAATAGACAATAGGTGCAGGAGTAGGCCATTCGGCCCTTCGAGCCAGCACCGCTCGACAATAAACTAAACTAAAATTAAATACAAGGAAGCTACGCGAGGACCATGTGAATATAACAAAGACAACAAGCACACACAACAGGTGAAGCAGAGTTCTGTGGACTATTGTCACCATCGATGCGTCAGTGAAAAGGATGAAGTGTTCAGGAAGAAACTGACAACAAACCTAGACACAACGTGCTGGAGTAACCTTGTAGGTCAGGCAGCATCTCTGGAGAAAAGGAACAGGTGATGTTTCAGGCTAAGATATTTCTTCAGTTTGAAGAAGGGTCTCGACCCGAGACATCTCCAGAGATGCTGCCTGACCCGCTGAGTTACTCCAACACTTTATGTCTGTGATGAGGGTGGAAGGGTTTGTAGCTCTCTCCAGCAGAAGCAATCTGGGGTGATCTCTCCACTGACATAGAGACCACTGACCACTTTACAGTAAACCAGTGTCCGTTATTGTCGATTGTCCGCTATAACAGAGTGACGGGGGTAAAGGTTAAACCCAAGGCCGGGAGGGAAGAAACACAGCAATGGGGGGGAGGGGGGGGGGGGGTTTTTCCCAGGCTGGGGAGCCGCAGAGCACCCGGCCCCACATGCGGTGCACCGGGACGGGACGGGTACTCACGCTGTCTTCATGCCCCTCGCTCTCTCCCCTCCCCCCCTCCCCACAACCGGGAGCTCCCGCCACACGGTGCCAGCTCAGCGGGTAACTGGCGGAAGTCTGGGGATGGTGTAACGAGAGCCTCTGTACAACATCCACTGCATAGAGGTCCGTTATTGAGGGGCTTCACTGCATTTGTTTCATTGCACATGTTATGACAAAATAATGAACTGCACTGGATTCAACAAAATCAATAGACAATAGACAATATGTGCAGGAGGAGGCCATTCGGCCCTTCGAGCCAGCACCGCCATTCAATGTGATCATGGCTGCTCGTCCCCAATCAGTACCCCGTTCCTGCCTTCTCCCCATATCTCCTGACTCCGCTATCTTCAAGAGCCCTATCTAGCTGACAGACCCTGGAACTCTACTGGGTGGGGCATGAAAGACTGGTCTTCTAGAATTAGCTATGTATTAAATGAAGCTGTTGCAGTACAATAACAACACTGGCAGCTATGGGACGACTGGAAGATTGCCCAAGATATGTCCTCGCCACAAAAAGCTGCACAAAGTCACTTCACCTAATTACCACCCAATAGCCAAGCTTTAATCAGCAAAGTGATGGATGTGATTGTTGGTAATGCTCTCCATTGGCAAGAACCCACCAACCCTTCTTGCTGAAGTTCCGCTTGACTTTGGAGCTCATTGCCGTTTCGGCACAGATGACAGAGCCATTTGCCCCGTAGCACCAAGACATCTTCTGACTAAGTGCGGCATTCAGACATCGAATTTACTTGTCCATTGACTGAAGATCCTCTTCTTCTTCTTGCGTATGGCGTGCACAGCCTAAAGTTGTAGGACAACTTGTTCTATTTGATCTTATTTGGTTAGGATAGGATAGGATAGGTTCTTTATTGTCATTATAACATGTAAACATGTACAACAAAATTAAAAATGCCAACCAGTCAGTGCACCATTCACACATTATCTAAAAGGTAACGATACGTAAAAGAGAATATCTGAAATAAACAACTAAAATAAATAACATTAAAAAAAACAAGCATAAACACACAAACACACATAAACACACTCACACTCGACCCGAAACGTCACCTATTCCTTCGCTCCATAGATGCTGCCTCACCCGCTGAGTTTCTCCAGCATTTTTGCCTACCTTAGATTTTTCCAGCATCTGCAGTTCCTTCTTAAACATTGTAGATTTAGATATATCTTAACTGAAATTGGGGTGGGACGGTGGCGTGGAGGTTGGGCTGCCCCCTTACAGCGCCAGAGACACGGGTTCAATCCCGACTACGGGTGCTGTCTGTACTTTTTCCTCGTGACTGCGTGGGTTTTCTCCGGGTGCCCCGGTTTCCTCCCACACTTCAGAGACGTGCAGGTTTGTAGGTTAATCTGCGTCGGTAAAAACGAATTGTAATTTGTCCCTGGTGTGTAGGATAGTGTTAGTGCATGGGGTGATCGATGGTTGGCGTTGACCCGATGGGCTGAAGGGCCTGTTGCCGCAATGTATCACTCTAAAGTCTCTAAAATATCTCTCGCAAGTATACTTTTACAAATCGCAAATTGATCTCCAGTTAGTGAGATGGATTTCCAACTAGAGTGGCATACTTGCCATTAAAGTGTGATTGATGCAGGCTCACCTAATGTATGAGTTATTTAACATGATGATATTATGGCATATGTTACGCCTAGTTATACATTCTATCTATAATTGAATAATCAAATTTCAATCAAATTAATCTTATTCCCTACTTAACTATAGGCCCAGAAATTGCATAACTCTACTACTCTCTCAAGAGTGCTGTGGGTCTCTTAGTTTTGTTTAGAGTAGAGATACAGCGGCGAAACAGGCCCTTCGGCCCACCGAGTCTGCGCCTACCCCCCGTTCCCGCACACTAGCACTGTCCTACACACACTAGGGACAGTTTGCATTTATACCGAGCCAATTAACCTACAAACCTGTACGCCTTTGGAGTGTGGGAGGAAACCGGAGCAAACTCATGAGGTCACGGGGAGGGGATGGAAGATTGCAACCTTCACGTGGGCCGCCCTGTTTCGCCTAATGCAATCAACTCGACGTGCACAAGCAGAAGATAAAATAGAACAAGATTTCCTACAACTTTAGGCTGTGCACGCCACACGAAAGAAGGAGAAGACGGGGAGAACGTACAAACTCCGTACAGACATGCGCCCTAAGTCAGGATCCAACCCTGGGGCCTCTGGTGCTGTAAGGCAGCAACTCTCGTTGTGAAAGGGCCATGATGAATTGCAAAGCTTTCAAAAACGGCCAAACCAATTTGGATATCACGTCATTTCCGAGAATGTTTATGCACGCTGGTAGTTTTCCAAGTGCATTTGCTCACCCAGGTTACGGCAGCAACTGTGCAACGCACCCAAAAATAATCATTTCTGTTGAGATTTACAATGATTTTGTTCTGAATCACGGTGAATAATGGTGTTCACCATTGTCAGGACCAGCATTTTTGTACAATCTGAATGTGATTTGAAGGGTTAGTCACCTCTCTTCTACAATGCCCACCAAATACACCAACCCAATATTGGATCCCAGTCAGCCAACTCCAAATGGATTTGGCAAGTATTTCCTTTCAATGAAGTTGCCAACTATGACTGGAGTTTGCACTATCATGGTCTGGTTTACTAACTGATCATTTACTGGAGTTTTATTTGTTGTTGTTGTATCTGATGTGCTGGTAAAGCTATCGCAGGTAAGACATACATTGTAGAAGCAAAGATCTGCTAGTTTACACCAAAGAGAGATACAACGTAACTCAGTGGGTCAGGCAGCATTTCTGGAGAAAAAGGATGGGTGACGTCTTGGCTCAGGTCTGAAGAAGGGTCACGACCAGAAAAGTCACCCATCCTTTTACTCCGGAGATGGTGCCTGACCCGCTGAGTTACTCCAACAGTTTGCGTGTATCTAAGACATTCATTGTTCTAGTTCATACCTGGTGTACGTGGCAAATGAACACCCCTTGAGGCTAGGAGAAATTCCAGAAGAAATCCTGAACAAACGAATTCCAGATTGAAGAAATCAGAAGTGCATAAAAGACTGTGGAGTGAGATACCTGATAGTAGAGGTGGTGCACTTGGTGTAGCGGGAGGCGGAACTGGTAGGAGTTCGGGTGCTCTCTGCGAATTCTGGCTCTTGGCTTCTGCAGGAAGCTGAGCAAAGTGTGAAAAGAGAAGAGGTATGAATGAACAAAACTCCATAGCTCCCCCCTTTGCTGGTGGAGTTACTCCTGATTTCTGCTGTGCAGCTGTCAACTGCACAATGTCGCTACTAGAGGGAGAAAGGTGTAATCATGGGCGGATATTTAAGAAATTAGATCCTTTGTTACAAAGCGTACAGGGCCTGTCCTACTTAGGTTATATTGTAGGCGACTAGACTGTTGCCACATGGTCGCCAGGGTGTCACCTGTACGGTCGTGAGTCGTCTCCTCAGTCGCCCAAAGAGTCGTAGCGTCCTTCTGGTCGCCGCTGGATTTTCAACATGTTGAAACATTTTCGGAGACAGTCGGGGACAGTGGGCTTGACGCCAATGAGCGTAGCTTGACTTCTCCCGACGTAGGTGCTGCCGTGGTTGTTGCCAGGTTAACGTAGGTTGTTGCCAGGTGTTGACTTTGGGTTTTTTTGTTGTTAAAAAGTAATGATTCTATTTCAAATTTTATGTTGACTATGACAGTCGCCAGCAGTCACCTAAAAATAGCCTGTGGGACTTTAAACTCTAGAGAGACAGGGTGGAAACAGGCCCTTCTGTCCACCGGGTTCATGCTGATCTAGCACTATCCTACACACTAGGGGCAATTTTCAATTTTTACTAAAACCAATTAACCTACAAACCTGTACGTCTTTGGAGTGTGGGAGGAAACCGGAGCACCCGGGAGAAAATCACAGGGAGAAGGTACACACTCCGTGCAGACAGCGCCCGTACTCGGGAACGAACCCGGGTCTCCAGCGCTGTAAGGCAGCAGCTGTACTGCGACGTCACTTTGCTGCCCCCAATCATAGGCAAGCTACAAACTCATAAATGGTTAACACTGGTGGATGAGAAAATAGTGAACGGATGCAGAATTGAGAAGATTCCCCCGAAATTATTAAAAGGCATTCCAAAAAGAGATCTTCGCAAAATTCTCTCCCACAAGCTATTGTTGAACTTGAGATCGCGGACGCTCTATGTGGTATTTGTGTGAAATTTGTGTGAAAAAGAGGAATGTTTACGGCAAGTAGACATAGAAAATAGTATTCGGTGAGAGGAGTAAGTGTCCAGTGTGGGTGCAATGGGCAGAGACCTGAGTAACCCCATAATATAACACCACTTCTGGTCTTGGCTAGATTGCAGTATAGAAGCAGGGAGGTTCTACTGCAGTTGTACAGGGTCTTGGTGAGACCACACCTGGAGTATTGCGTACAGTTTTGGTCTCCTAATCTGAGAAAAGACATTATTGCCATAGAGGGAGTACAGAGAAGGTTCACCAGACTGATTCCTGGGATGTCAGGACTTTCATCTGAAGAAAGACTGGATAGACTCGGCTTGTACTCGCTAGAATTTAGAAGATTGAGGGGCGGGATCTTATAGAAACTTACAAAATTCTTAAGGGGTTGGACAGGCTAGATGCATGAAGATTGTTCCCGATGTTGGGGAAGTCCAGAACAAGGGGTCACAGTTTAAGGATAAAGGGGAAATCTTTTAGGACCGAGATGAGGAAAACATTTTTCATACAGAGAGTGGTGAATCTGTGGAATTCTCTGCCACAGAAGGTAGTTGAGGCCAGTTCATTGGCTATATTTAAGAGGGAGTTAGATGTGGCCCTTGTGGCTAAAGGGATCAGGGGGTATGGAGAGCAGGCAGGTACAGGATACTGAGTTGGATGTCAGCCATGATCATATTGAATGGCGGTGCGAAGGGCCAAATGGCTACTCCTGCACCTATTTTCTATGTTTCTATGTAAGACCCTTCTTCAGTCTATCCTTTCATCTCTCCAGTTTACCTTTCCCCTGAAGAAGGGTCTCGACCCGAAACGTCACCCGTGGCTTCTCCCCAGAGATGCTGCCTGTCCCGCTGAGTTACTCCGGCATTTTGTGTCTATCTTTGGTGTAAACCAGCAGTAAATTGTGAAGACGACTGATCAAATTGATCAGATCAAGGAAAAGTGGTTCGTTGTTGGCTGAGGTGAAGGTGACACCGAGGCAAATGCAAGTGGACATCGATCAAGTTGCTGGAGTCAGGCAAGACGGGGGTGCAGCCAATGCGGTTATATCATCATACAGCATGGAAGCAGGCCCTTCACCACTCCAAAGCAAACAGGGTTCATTCCTGACCGCCCTTGTTGTCTGGGTGGACTCTGCGCATTAATATACATTAACGTGTGTCAGTGTGCCAGCAGTTATAGAAACATAGAAAACAGGTGCAGGAGTAGACCATTCGGCCCTTCGAGCCTGCACCGCCATTCAATATGATCATGGCTGATCATCCAACTCAGTATCCTGTACCTGCCTTCTCTCCATACCCCCTGATCCCTTTAGCCACAAGGACCACAGCTAACTCCCTCTTAAATATAGCCAATGAACTGTGGCCTCAACTACCTTCTGTGGCAGAGAATTCCACAGATTCATCACTCTCTGTGCAAATTTTTTTTTTCTCATCTCGGTCCTAAAAGACTTCCCCCTTATCCTCAAACTGTGATCCCTTGTTCTGGATTTCCCCAACATTGGGAACAATCTTCCTGCATCTAGCCTGTCCAACCCCTTAAGAATTTTGTACGTTTCTATAAGATCCCCCCTCAATCTTCTAAATTCCAGCGAGTACAAGCCGAGTCTATCCAGTCTTTATGATCAAACTCTTGGTATAAATTTAAGAATTGCCGAAGGATTTTGATAGTTTGCGTGCTTTAAAGAGAGAGCCAGATAGGGCTCTTGCAATAGCGGAGTCAGGGGATATTGGGAGAAGGCAGGAACGGGTTACTGATTGTGGATGATCAGGCATGATCACATTGAATGGCGGTGCTGGCTTGAAGGGCCTTATTGCCTACTCCTGCACCTATTGTCTATTGTCAGTCCGAAGAAGGGTCTTGTCCCAAAACGTCAACCATTCCTTCTCTCTAGAGATGCTGCCTGTCCCGCTGAGTTACACATACACAAGGAAAAGTGCACGACTTTAAGTTTGACTGCTGTCAGATGGGAACTTTAATACATATACTTTGTTTGCATTTAAAATTAGACACAGTCATCAAGACTTTGGGCATGGGAAATCATGCCTCATGAATTTGATTGATTTTTTTTTTGAAGAGCTGACCAAGTGGATTGATGAGGGCCAGGGGCATAGACGTGGTCTGCATGGACTTTAGCAAGGGCTTTGACAAGGTCAAGAAGATTAGAGCTCGTGAGATGCAGGTAAGGTGGCCGACTGAATACAAAGCTGGCTTGGTGGTTGGAGGCAGAGATGGTAGCGGTGGGTTGTTTTTCAGATTGAACACTTTCAACTAATGGGTCAGTTTTCTGTGGCCCATCATGTAAGTCTAACTCCAAACTAAACTCAAACTGAATCATTTATATCGAAGATGTGGATGAAAATATGGGTGGATTAATATGTTTGCAGATGACGGTCAAATTGGTAGTCCAGTAATCAATAAGGGAAGCCGTGTAAAGTTACAATAAGATGGCGATCGGCTGGTAAAGTGAGCAAAGGAAAGGCAGATGGAATTTAACTTGGACAAGAAGGAAGTGATCCGTTTTGGGAAATTAAACCAGGGCAGGACCCAGGACATACAAAGTGCCCTTGGAGTGTTGTTGAACAGAGAGACCAAAGAGTACTAAAGTGGAAGTGGCACCGCAGCTAACCATTATTATTATTAATGTTTAATGTTTTCTGAGTCATTTGTGACTGTCACTGTTGTTACTTGCGGGCGGAGCACCAAGGCAAATTCCTTGTATATGAATACTTGGCCAATAAACTTACTTACTTACTTACTTACTTACATGGTGCTGAAGTAGGTGCATGGAATGCTTGCCTTCATCAGCTGAGACATTGAGTACAAGAGTTTGGACATCATTATAAACCTGAGTTGGGTGACACCAGGAATACAGTGTACAGTTCTGGTCACCATACTACAGGAAAGATGTGACTAAGCTAGAAGATTCACTTCACAAGGACATACATTCACAAAGGGTCTGAAGAAGGACCTTGATCCAAAACGTCACCTATTCCCTTTCTCCAGAGATGCTGTTTGACCCGCTGAGTCACTCCAGCTTTTTGTGTCTATCTTCTAAAGGACAGCACCTGGATTAGAGGTCTTGAGAGGTCTAGAGAGATTAAATGGGCTGCGTCTATTCTCCCAGGAGCAAAGGAGGCGGAGAGGTGAGACAATAGGGTTAAGAAAGGCATGGGTAGGGGAGATAGCCCATGCCTTTTTCCCCATTGTAGGGGTGTCGAAAGCTAGGCACAGATCCACAGTGAGAGGGAGGAGGTTTAAGGAGGATCTGGGGGTTAAATCTTCCACACAAAGAGTAAGTAGTTGGTATTTAGAACGAGCTGCCAGAGGAGGTGGTGGAAACAGGAACAGTAACAACATTTAAGAGACATCTTGACAGATACTCGATTGAGCAAGACATGGAGGGAATGTGTAGGAAGGAACTGCAGATGGTGGTTTAAACCGAAGATAGACGCAAAATGCCGGAGTAACTCAGCGGGACAGGCAAGCACTTCTGGATAGAAGGAATGGGTGACTTTTTGGGTCTGAAGTAGGGTCTCGACCCGAAATGTCACCCATTCCTTCTATGCAGAGGTGCTGCCTGTCCCGCTGAGTTACTCTGGCATTTTTGTGTCTATATACTACATGGAGAGGGATATGGATTAATGCAGGCAAGTGGGACAGGCCTTCTTCTTCTGTCGTGTGTCTTTTAGACCTGCAGCTCCGTTGAGGCGAGCCAGGCCAACGTGTCATCGTCCAGGTCAATCAGACCTCGTTGACCATTCGGTGGCTGGTGTTTGGGGCAACTGGTGACCATGTGATCCACTGTCTGTGTTGGGTCCCCACACTCACAGGAGGCGCTCGCTGGTCCACGAGGCCCCACCTCTTCATCGCTACTCCATAGCGTCCGACACCTGTCCTCAAGCGGTTGAGGGTTGTCCACTGTTTTCGGGGCAGGTCCTGGCCAGGGACGTCCATGGGGTAATTGATGTACTGATGTACCCTAGATGGTTCCGCTGACTTCCACTGGTCTCTCCACCTCGTCTTGACCCATGCGGCCTTAGAAGCATCAGCCGGTGTTGTGTAGAGCAGCTCTTGGGCTTGCGTGGAACAGGCCTGATGGTTGGCATAGACCACGGTGGGTCAAAAGGCTTGTTTCTATTCAGCAACAAGTCTATGACTCCAAACATAGTGCCATATCCTTACTATGTAAAGTAATCACTGGGGTCTCTGCCAGTGGTATCTCAACATCACGCCTCCCGTGCAACGGAGAGATGGCTTTGAAAAAGTCTAATTTCAGATTTGTTACATTTGTTGTCTAGCTTCACCACCCGTCGCAGGGTTTCCACTTTGGGACGGTTCGAGAGAGCAGCGCGGAGGACTACATGAAGAAGAGCTTCCCCGAGATGCACGAGTACACGAGATGGTTCAACGTCCCAACGACACTCGACGGGGTGGCCCACCTGATGTAAGCAGCCCGGCTCACACGTAGAGGCGAACCACATTTGGGTCCCCTTGTGTCAAATGCTTCCCCCCCCCCCCATTCATTAGAAGCAGATGTACAGAACAAAAACCAACGGCATATAAATGATACAGTTATTGTACAGTTTCAATTTTAACTTTTTAGCTTTGAGTTGGAGGAAAAATAAAGGTGAAAATGCAAGAAAGAGATCCAGTGAGATGTGCAAAAATAGAACCCCTAGACTACCAAAGTAGTGGAGCCAATGAGTGAATAAAAGAAAAAAAAGAAGAGAGGAATAGAAAAAAATAAATAAAATGGACAAAAAGAAAAAGAGTGAAAAAAAGTGGTGATATACCTGCCTCTCATCCCTCCCCACCCACCTCACCCAACCCATAATTAGATTTAGAACAAGAACAAGGGGTCACAGTTTAAGGATAAGGGGGAAATCTTTTAGGACCGAGATGAGAAAAACATTTTTCACACAGAGAGTGGTGAATCTCTGGAACTCTCTGCCACAGAAGATAGTTGGCCTTAGCAGGGCAAAGAATATCATCAAAGACAGCTCCCATCCTGCGTTTGGACTGTTCGACCTGCTGCCCTCTGGAAGGCGCTATAGGTGCATCAAATCCAGGACAAATAGACTCAGGAATAGTTGCTTTCCGAAAATTATAACTACTCTTAATTCAAATTCACACATGCACTGACTTCACAGCCCAACACCCGGTCTTCCATCTGTATATATGTATATAACGCCGCAGAATTGTGCACCTATCCCCCCCCCCCCCCCCTCCCCCCCTTCTGTTTTTTTTTTTCTGTTTCTTGTTTTTTGTACTAAATTATATGTATGCACTGAGTACGAGCAGCTTTCAATTTCATTGTATAGTGACAATAAATGGCATATCATATCATAGTTGAGGCCACAGTTCATTGGCTACATTTAAGAGGGAGTTAGATGTGGCCCTTGTGGCTAAAGGGATCAGGGGGTATGGAGAGAAGGCAGGTACAGGGTACTAAGTTGGATGATCAGCCATGATCATATTGAATGGTAGTGCAGGCTCGAAGGGCCGAATGGCCTACTCCTGCACCTATTTTTGATGTTTCTATGTTTCTAAATCCAAAGTTGTGATGGGCCATACTATCCTTGTAATAAGTCAATGAATGGTGTCCATGTCTTGGAAAAATGATCTGGTTTTTCTAGGACTGGGGATGCTAACAGATGATTGAATTCACAAACAAATAAGCCAAATTGTACAGGACTGGAGATGGGTTTTACCCGTCAAGATAATTTATCTTCCACAAGGGCTTTGTGAGATAACTGTCAATGGAATGGAACAATATTTACAACACACAATCCATTAAAAATATTATCGATTCAAATTTACAACCCATTGAAATCTTTTTGCTGAATACAGCAGCATAAAAATGTCCAACGGAAAAAGACATTTGGTTTATTGTTGTGAGGTGAGAGAGGACTACCTCGCTTACTCTCAATCTCCCCCCGTAACCTCAATTAACCACTTTTTAAATACATCAGCGTTTCTGTCCCTACCTTTTCCCAGGAAGGCTGTTCTTACTTCCCGGCATGGAATTTTATATATCATATCACTTTTCCAGCCACTCTTTCCGGAGTCGTTCAACTAAATGAAGTGTCTTCTCAACCCCATTTGTTCCAAAGGAATCATTGGACTTTAAGTCCACCAGTCTTGGTTACAACTATAATCATGAATGTGTGATTATACTGTAATAACACTCGGCTCTCTAACATTGCGACCAGAACAATATCGAACCTGCTAGGCATGGTTTAGTTTAGTTTAGTAATACAGGGTGGAAACTGGCCCTTCGGCCCATCGTGGCCGTGCTGACCAATGGTCACCCATTCGCTAGTTTTAACACACACACACACACACACACACACACACACACTGGGGACAATTTACAAAGCCAATTAACATACAAATCTGCACATCTTTGGAATATGGGATGAAACCGGAGCACCCGGAGAAAACCCACGTGGTCACTGGAAGAACATACACACTCCGTACAGACAGCATCCGTAGTCAGAATCGAACCCGGGTCTCTGGCGCTGTAAGGCAGCAACTGTGTCATCCTAATGGCTTAATGAGTGTTGTACACAGTTCTGACATAACATAGTAGTTCATATATTTTAAACCTTGGTTAATAAAGGACAGCATCCATATGTGTCTGGACATCACTCCCAGATCCCTCCGTAGCATACTGTCAGTTATCGTTGGCCCTCTACAAAGACCAACCTCACACCTATAACCATATAACAACCATATAACAATTACAGCACAGAAACAGGCCAACTCGGCCCTTCTAGTCCGTGCCGAACACTTATTCTCCCCTGGATTGAATAGCACTGAACAACTCCATGCCCACCTCGCATCTATTGATATCTTCCTCCTCGCCCACATCTATCCATACACTGTAAATGGGGCGATTGTAATCATGTATTGCCTTTCTGCTCGAGACAAAAGCTTTTCCCTGTACCTCGGTACATGTGACAAGAAACTAAACTGAACTGCAACTGAACTTCAGTTGGAATGCCCGCTCTGCTACACCAATCCAGATTACCTGCGGGCTGTGAAATTGTTTTTAAGACATTGTAATGGCACAAAGGGGGCAGTGAGTTTAAGGTGCCTTCCACTGGAGTATTCCCACCAATCCCGTTTCCTTTCTTCTCGTTTCCCTGTAGCTCTTCAATTCACGTATGCCGATCAACTCCTGTTCCAATTCCCAACTCTAAACTGAGAAATCAATCCAGATTAGGCAGATGCACTGAATGTTGCACCCATTATCCTTTATCTGTGCAGTGGACAGCTTGATTGTAATCATGCCCGGTCTTTTATTTAACTGGATATCACGCAAACAAAAGCTTTTCACTGTACCTCGGTACCCATGTCAATTATAATAAATTAAACTTCTTATGTAAAACGTCATGGAAACATGTTCCCGGTGTTGGGGGAGTCCAGAACCAGGGGCCACAGTTTAAGAATAAGGGGTAAGCCATTTAGAACGGAGACGAGGAAACACTTTTTCACACAGAGAGTTGTGAGTCTGTGGAATTCTCTGCCTTAGAGGGCGGTGGAGGCCGGTTCTCTGGATACTTTCAAGAGAGAGCTAGATAGGGCTCTTGAAGATAGCGGAGTCAGGGGATATGGGGAGAAGGCAGGAACGGGGTACTGATTGTGGATGATCAGCCATGATCACATTGAACGGCAGTGCTGGCTCGAAGGGCCGAATGGCCTAATCCTGCACCTATTGTCTATTGTCATATAGACATAACTGCAGTGTCAATTAAGATTAGATAACCCATTGGAATCCAGGGATAGACTCAGATAAATTCCAACTCTGCTAACTAATGTTTTGAATTGCAGGACTGACCCATCGAAGCTGGATGCATTCATCATGGACAAGGCACTGCTGGACTATGAGGTGTCCATTGATGCTGATTGCAAGCTGGTAACAGTGGGCAAGCCGTTTGCAATTGAAGGTACGAGAGGCTATTCTGGAGAATGTTCAAGGCAGCAGTTATCAACAGTGAAAAGGAATGCGTTTCAGCACACTGAGTTCTTAAAGGACTCATGAGTGATAGGAGCAGAATTAGGCCATTCAGCCCATCAAGTCTACTCCACCATTCAATCATGGCTGATCTATATGTCCCTCCTAACCCCATTCTTTTGTCTTCTCCCCATAACCCCTGACGCCCGTACTAATCAAGAATCTATCCATCTCTGCCTTAAAAATATCCACTGACTTGCCCTCCAGTCATCTGTTGCAACGAATTCCACAGATTCACCACCCTCTGATTAAAGAAATTCCTCCTCCTTCTTAAAGGAACGTCCTTTAATTCTGAGGCTATGATCTCTAGTCCTAGATTCTCCCACTAGTGGAAACATGCTCCATATCCACTCCATATCCAAGGTTTTTCACTATTCGGTAAGGTTCAATGAGGGCTCCCCTCGCCCTTCTCAACTCCAGCGAGATCAGGCCCAGTGTTGTCAAATGCTCATCATGTGTTAACCCACTCATTCCATGGACCATTGTTGGAAACCTCCTCTGGACCCTCTCCAGAGCCAGTGCACCCTTTCACCCACACAACATCATCCACGTTTTCTCCTGAAGGTGCTAGCCTTTTATTCTTTCTTTCTAAACAACATTCTTTCTAAACAATAGACAATAGGTGCAGGAGTAGGCCATTCGGCCCTTCGAGCCAGCACAGCTATTCAATGTGATCATGGCTGATCATCCCCAATCAGTACCCCGTTCCTGCCTTCTCCCCATATCCCCTGACTCCACTATCTTTAAGGGCCCTATCTAGCTCTCTCTTGAAAGCATCCATAGAACCTGCTTCCACTGCCCTCTGAGGCAGAGAATTCCACAGACTACATCTTACATGTTTTTTCCTGAAGGTTCCCAGCTTTTATCTATGTCCAAATGAAAGTGATCCCAACCTGCAAAAGATCTTTTCTCTCAGTCTGTACACAAACTCTATACTCTTGCTGTTCAGATTCTGTAAGTGCAGCATCATTTATACTCTCGTGTTGAAATATTCTCTAGTCAATTACGTAACCAAAATTATCTTTCACCTTAACATTGTGAGAGACTTAATAGATAAATCTTGCTCCTCTAAAGCAACGTTATACATTCAAGCCCGGTTACTATATCTTAGCATTTAATTTTATTAATAATATAATTAATTAATAGCAATTAAAAGCAGGACTTAAGGAACGTGGCATTTTCAGGGATGGTTCTTTTGAAGTGTAGTATGTACCATGCTTGAAGAGTTGTAAATTCAACAGGATCCTTGTTGATATTCCTCCTTCATCGATCTGTTTAATAATCACTTGGTCAATGCTGTTTGAGAAGCCACAGGTTGCCACCACATGGTGTAGCAGTCTGTTTGCAAGATGTCCTTTATTAATGGGCTAGCTACCGATTTAGTACATTGGACCAAGCCAAACGTGGTCTAAAGAGCTGAATTCCACAAATGAGGTGCATTCATGTGCTGGGTCCATCCAACGCCTCTACTGCCTGAGAAGATCACGCAGATTCGGTATGTCAGAGAGGATTCTCTTGAACCTCTACAGGTGTACAGTAGAGAGCATATTGACTGGTTGCATCACAGCCTGGTTCGGCAACTTGAATGCCCAGGAGCCGAAAAGACTGCAAAAAGTTGTGAATACTGTCCAGTCCAACACCAGTGTAGATGGGGCATCTTGGTTGACATTAGGAAGTTTGGCCAAGGGGACTGCTTCATGCAGCATGGCTGTATGAAAACAATTAGTCCAATTCTCTGGATTAATTCATCTCCATTCCCACGGATTTTCCATTTATTCTAATTTCTTCTTTGAGACTCGCTGTGTTTAGTGGAGATTTAAATTTCAAGACATTGTCTTTGTAGGTTATGGAATCGGGCTGCCACATAACTTTGGGCTAAATTCGAACATTTCTGAATTGATCAGCCGCTACAAATCTGACGGATTCATGGACATGTTGCACGACAAGTGGTACAAGGTCGTTCCGTGCGGAAAACGGACCTTTGAAGTGACAGAGGTGAGGAATTGAGAGCCAGTTTGTTTCCTGTCGCTCCCATTTCACATCCCTCCAGAGGTTTGCACTGTTACACTCAACGTATTTTTGAGGTTGACTGATCATTAATAATTATCAGATCAGATTCGAAATTTCCTCCCTTCTGTGGTCTAATTTATTTCCTAATCATTCCAGGTTTCCATCGTAACCATCTTACACCTGGTTAATCTCTATGTGGTGTCTGAGACTTGTCCTACATTTGGGAGTGACAAGAACGAGACAAGAATGTCTCAGATGGCATCATTTTGCAAATCTATCTTTTTCCTACTGTTTGTGTCGAAGCAAAGTCGCCCCTGGGATATGCATGTGGCTGAAACATGTCAGTTGTTGATTCAATGGTTCTTTTATTGTCACATGTAGCAAAGACACAGTGATATACCTCCTAGTCCTCTTCTTCTTCTTCTTGCATATGGCGTGCACAGCCTAAAGTTGTAGGACAACTTGTTCTATTTGATCTTGTTTGATTGTGCACGCCAGGTTGATTACATTTGTTGAAACAGGGCGGACCACGTGAAGGTTGCAATTTCCCACCCCATCCCCTAGTTCAACCAACAGGTTCAAACTCCCCGTGTGCCTGGACATGGTCATTACTGTGTCACCATTGACCGACTCCCCCCCTTCCCCTCCCCCCCCCCCCCCCCCCCCCCCCCCCCCCCCCCCCTCCCCCCCCCCCCCCCCCCCCCCCCCCCCCCCCCCCCCCCCCCCCCATCTTTGCACATCCCCAATCCTGGACATTCCACTCGTCACTTTAATTTCATGTTTCATGTATCTTGTTGTGTTTAATGGGGCTGTCCTACTCTACGAGGTAATTCAAGAGTTCTCCCGAGTTTAAAAAAAAAAATCAAATTCGTGGTAAGCACGTAGAATGTACATAGCGGGTACATCAGAGCTCGGGGACGTCTCTTGGCGGCTCGTAACACTAACGGCAGGTACTCGGGAAATGCGGTAAGCTCATGAAGATTTTTCAACATGTTGAAAAATGTCCACGAGAGCCCCGAGTACCTAAGAGCGGCTATTACCGTAATTCTCCGAGTTCGAATCAGGGGAAACTCGGGAGAACTCTGGAATTAGCTCGTAGAGTGGGACAGCCCCATTATGACTGTTGGCAGACCAATTTCCCTCCTGGAATAAATAAAATTCAATCGTATCGTATCGTACTGCACTGGCCCACACCTTCCTAACTGTCTCCTGAGATGTAAATGTATCGTGTTTTGATTTTACAGACGTTACAGATGGGAATCAAACATTTCTCAGGGCTCTTTGTGTTGCTCTGCCTGGGCTTTGCTGGATCGCTACTGGCAATAGTTGGGGAGCATATTGTCTACAGGCTGGTTCTCCCAAGGATGAGGAAACGGAAACGATTTAAGTACTGGCTCCACACAAGCCAGGTAAGACAAACATCTCCTCTCAATGTGAAGGAACAAACCACCAAATCCCAGTCATTGTAATAGAAACATAGAAAATAGGTGCAGGAGTAGGCCATTCGGCACCGCCATTCAATATGATCATGGCTGATCATCCAACTCAGTATCCTGTACCTGCCTTCTCTCCATACCCCCTGATCCCTTTAGCCACAAGGGCCACATCTAACTCCCTCTTAAATATAGCCAATGAACTGGCCTCAACTACTATGGGGGCATGTAATAGGGGCATGTTGTAGTACTTGATTGAGTCTATTCTATCATTAATTTATCATCATAGATAAAAAGCTGAGTAACTGTTTTATTAAAGTTGTCCTATGCAGGCTTGGAATTGAAAGCATTGGTGAAAGCTTAAACAGTACAAATCCACATCTCAGTAAGTCTTCAAGTCTGGAAGTCCTCAAAATGTTTAGTTCAGTTTAGAGATACGACATGGAAACAGGCCCTTTGGCCCACCGAGTCCACGTCGATCAACAAACACCCCGTGCATTAACACTATCCTACACACTAGGGACAATTTACAATTTTTACCGAAGCCAATTAACCTACAAACCTGTACGTCTTTTTAACGTGGAAGGACACCAGAGGAAAACCCGCGCAGTCACGGGGAGAAGGTACAAACTCTGTACAAACAGCACCCGTAGTCAGGATCAAACCCGGGTCTCTGACGCGGTGAGGCAGCAACTCTGAGGCAGCCCCATGCCGCCCAATATGGTCAATAAATTCCTGGGCAGTAGAGAATTTTGGGGGAATTGTGGGATAGGGTGGAGTAATTGTGTAATTACACATCTGTAAAACAAGATTAATTGACTGGAGAATGGCCCCGACCCGAAACGTCACCCACCCTTTTTCTACAGAGATGGCTCCTGACCAGCTGAGGAACTCCAGCACTTTGTGTCTATCTTTGGTATAAACCACCATCCACAGTTCTTTGTTTCTTCACGATTATTTGCAATTGAGAAGGGAGTTGGAGAGAGGATTGTAGAAAATGTTGTGGCAGGTAATAATGGGGAGATAGCTGAGCAGATGATCGGGGCAAAGGCAGGGCAGATACCCTGGGGAGATTATGATGCTGGGTACATGTTCTCAGAAGTGCTGTAACAATTCATAGAGTGATACAGCGTGGAAATAGGCCCTTCGACTCAACCTGCCCAAACTGGCCAATATGTCCCAGATACACCAGTGCCACCTGCCAGCATTTGGTCCATATTCCTCCAAACCTATCCTATCCATGTACCTGGTTAACTGTTTCTTAAAAGTTGAGATAATCCCTGCCTCGACTACCCCCTCTGGCAGCTTGTTACATACACCCACCACCCTTTGTGTGAAAAAGTTACCCCTCAGATTCCTATTCAATCTTTCCCCTTCACCTTAAACCCATGTCCTCTGGTCCTCGATTCCCCTACTCTGGGCAAGAGACTGCGAGCACCTACCCGATCTATTCCTCTCATGTTCATTGTTCAATAAACGTCTGCTAACTTCTGTCCCAGACCATGAATGTCCTTCCAGGGGGTCAAGGAAAGAGCGTTCACGTCGCGGCCACCACCAGGTACAAGGAGCGCACGACAGTCACCGTTGTGTGCAGATGCCGAGAAATGTGTTCAGCTCTGGCTGAACAACTTCTAATCTTGTGTGTGGACTCGATAAGAAGAAGAACGTCCTTACAGATCCACGCTGTATATTGAGCTACCTGGTCTAAGGTGGGGGGGTCACACTATGCATCCTCGAGTCAGCCAAGGCTTGTTTCCAATCTTCATCTGTCAGTACGCACATGTCTAGTCGGATAACGGGCGGAGGGCGGTTCTCTGGATACTTTCAAGAGAGAGCTAGATAGGGCTCTTAAAGAGAGCAGAGCTAGGAGATATGGGGAGAAGGCAGGAACGGGGTACTGATTGGGGATGATCAGTCATGATCACATTGAATGGCAGTGCTGGCTCGAAGGCCGAATAGCCTGCTCCTGCACCTATTGTCTAAGATTCTTCCTCTTTACGAACGTGGTCACGAGCAGTAGAAGCAGTACAATTTGAAGAGAAAACTGTTTTTTAGGTGACATTATTCTTAATTTGAGATCAGAGGACTGGGACATCTGGCTGTTAAAATAGCTCTTCATGTAATTGAAGTTGCTCACGTAATCAATCATTTTCTTTTTTCTAGAAAATCCACCGTGTTTTAAATATGACCTTTGAAGAGCAGAAAGTGAAGACAGATAAAAGGTATGCTTTCCATATTGGGGTATGAAGTATTCGATACAACTCAGTACATCAGCATCAAACCACAGGTGCTACAAGAACAACACAGAGCGAATGCACGGGACTAATTGAACATATCCATTTGCCTTCTGGATAATTTTAATTGCTAATTTTGCTCATTTAGCAATGAAATTCTAAATGAATTGTGGAATTCTTTGCCACACAAGGCTGTAGAGGCCAAGTCATTTTTAAGGCAGAGATAGATAGATTCTTGATTAGCACGGG
This sequence comes from Leucoraja erinaceus, assembly GCF_028641065.1. Lineage (NCBI taxonomy): Eukaryota > Metazoa > Chordata > Chondrichthyes > Rajiformes > Rajidae > Leucoraja > Leucoraja erinaceus. Next base: position 6,077,110 of record NC_073405.1, on the reverse strand, counting down.
TGTGAGAGGTTGTGGGGAGAAAGGCAGGAGAATGGAATGAGGAGGGAGAGATAGATGACCCATGATTGAATGGCGGAGTGGACTCGATGGGCCGAATGGCCTAATTCTACTCTTATTCCTTGTAAAATCTCAGCATGTCATGATGACTCAGCATCCCAGCTTCTTGCTTATGGGGCGATAGTCTGTTTAGTAAGAGTTTATTTTTCTTTTTAATGTCTATTTTATTAGAAGCAATTGTAGAAGAATAAAGTAATCGGCATAACAATTATACAATTTTCATAGAGTTTCTTTTTTAACATTTTATAAACTGATAAATGAATCGGAAAATAAAAAGGAAAAAGGAAAGAATAAAGAAAAAGAAGACCCCATAACTGCCAAAAAAGTGAGAGAGAAACGGAGATATGTCCCACTATCCTTCCCTACCCCCACTCACCCAACTCAGGCATCGGTTCTAAATTTGTGTTCAACCATTCTATTGTTGAAGAAATTCAATGAAAGGAGGAGTTTAGTGATAATTCGGTGATAGACTACATTAAAATAGATCCTTCGGCCCGCTGAGTCTGCATCGACCATTGATCAACCATTCGCCTTAGTTTATCTTAATTATCTCTCATAGGTTACGCATCTATTTCAGATCTTCCGATCTACCTCATTGCCATCCTTGCACTTATTTTTAACGGCACTTTCTCTGTACCTGTATTCTATACTCTGCTCTGTTTATTTAGTTTTTTGCAACGCCTGTTGTACTTGTGTATAGCATGATCTGTCTGGATTGTTTGCAAAACAAGGTTTTCCACGGAATCTTGGTATACATGGTAATAACTAATGGGGCAGCATTATCTTAGGAGCCAGAATGCAAAGCTAATATACTTGTAAGATTCTTGATAATATCATGTACCAGAAGTATTCCTGATAATTTTTTCTTTGATAAAATAAACGAGGGGGATATAGATCAAAATCATGTTGCCTATACATTAGTTTTAGTTTGAGATACAGAGCGGAAACATTCCCTTTGCCCAGCTGAGTCCATGCCAACCAGTGATCCCCAAACACTAGCACCATCCTACACACTAGGAACAATTTGCAATTATACCAAGCCAATTAGCGTACAAAACTTCACGTCCTTGGAATGTGGGTGGAAACCGGAGCACCCGGAGAAAACTCACAGGGTCACGGGGAGGACGAACAAACTCTGTACAGATTGCACCCATAGTCAGGATCGAACTCGGGTCTCTGGCGCTGTGAGGCTGCAGCTCTACCGCTGCGCCACCGTGCCACCCTTGAGCAGTGTATTTCCCATCTCAGTGACTCCTGAGTGTCATCTACAATATGAAAATACCAGAACAACCAAGTTCTCTTTGAATATAAGATCGGGCAAACGGAGAGGTTAATGTAATTGACACATCCAGGAAGGAACTGCAGATGCTGGTTTACATTGTAGACACAAAATGCTTGGGTCAAGCAGCATCTGTAGAGAAAAGGAATAGGAGACACATCTTCAGACTGAGTGTCGGGAGAGGGTTACTAGAGGTATCTTTATAGTAATAGATAGATACTTGTTTTTCAGATGTAACCTGCAGAAGGTCCAGAAGGTGATCCCCACCACGACACGGATAACTGCCCAGACCCGGTGGAACAACCAGAGACGTATCATTGTCAAGGACAACACAAAAAGCCAGACCGAGCCGGGGGGCCACTACGCACTGCAATCAGAGAAAGACTCATCTGGTGTCATCTGTGAGAACGGAGGAACTGACTACTGTCCGCAGAAGGGGAAGAATGCACATGATAATGAAATAAAAGAACTGGAGCAAAGGATACAAGCAATAAAAGAGCAGCTCCGGATTGCCTTGAAGAAGAGGGATGAATTGGCCTCTTCCGTCGAGCTGACTAAAGCCGATCACCAGACTCCTGCAGACACTGGCACCAAAGCAAACAATGACAGGAGGTGATGGCAGCATTGACTGTATACATGAACCTTTGGACTGGGGTATACAACAAGTGGCTGCTCTCTTCAACCGACCATTTGGAATCCATAAAAGCACATTTCAAAAACACCTTTGCTGCATGAGCATTAATTGCCAAGTATTGTTGATGATGTGAAAGTAAACGTCAACAAGAGCAGTTTTGTTTCACTCGCACATGAAGTCAGGTGCTTTCACTAAAACCCAAGATGGATGCAGTCCTTTGAAAAAAATCAACAATAAAAGACTTTGTAAATGTATTTAAAATGTGCATAACATTGTAGATGAATTGAAGGAAATCTATTTCACCAGCATCAGACTTAGATGGGAGAATGGCGACAGAAAGATTATTTTGGAATTCCAATAGAGATATATATATATATATATATATATAGATGAGAAGCATTGATTTGCTGCTAGCCTCAGACAATCGCTGTTGCTAAATATAATGTTTCAGATAATCAATATATTTTTCTTTGCTGTTATAAAGTCAATGTGTTTGGTTGCAACGGACATTAAAAAGCATCACCTTGGTCATTAAGTGTTGCAACATTAGCAGGACTGTTTTGTCGAAAATAAGACCTACCATACTATTACCCGCCACATTATTTTTTCCGCAGGCTTTCTGAACTGGAAATTTTTACCTTTTTAGTTGTTACTCTTATTTTTAGCAGGAAGCAGGCCCTTCGGCCCACCGATCCCGTGCTGACCAGCAAAAACCCGTACACTACTTCTAACCTACACACTAGGACAATTTACAGAAGCCAATTCACCTACAAACCTGTATTCTCTTTGGAATGAGGTAGGAAACTGGAGCACCCGGAGAAAACCCACGGTCTCAGGAAGAATGCAACAATCTCCGCACAGACAGCACCCGTAGTCAGGATTGAACCCGGTTCTTTGACGCTCTAAGGCAGCAACTCTACCACCCACCGTCTGAAATTATCTTCCTTCGGCAAACTTGCCGTCTCCAGTAAATTCAACGATGATATCGCTAGTTTCATCTCATCTTTTAAAATGTTTCCTTCTTCTGAGCGTTACAGTTTTTCTTAGAGGAAAGAAAACAGGTGTTTAAAGATAACACCACACAGATACTTTCCCGCAATTATGAAGAAGTTGGATCACGTAATGCTGTAATTCAAGCAAACATTCACTACCTGATTGCTTAATACATTCAGGTAATGAATGCAAATTTGATTACATTGCATAGGCAATCATCTTCAGTAGAAATTATGCCAATTATAAAATTAAACCCTGTATTTCTTGACATTATCATTGCCACTACGTCCAACACTGACTTTATTTAGTTTAGTTTACTTTAGAGATACAGTGCAGAAACAGGCCCTTCGGCCCACCGAGTCCGCACCAACCAGCGATCCCCACACATTAACATTATCCTACACACTGTCAGGATCATTTTACACTTATACCAAGCTAGTTACCTACATACCTGTATGTCTGGAGCATGGGAGGAAACTGAAGATCTTGGGGAAACAGATGTGGTTATGGGGAGAACGTACAAACTCCGTACAGACAGCACCCGTAGTCAGGATCGAACCCTGGTCTCTGGCCCTGCAAGTGCTGTAAGGCAACAACTCTATTGCTGCGTCACAGTGCCACCCTAAGGGGCAACATTTTCACACAGAGGGTGATGGATATATAGAACAAGCTGCCAGAGGAAGTGGTTGAGCCAGGTAATGTAACAACATTTGGACAAATAGAAACATAAAACATAGGTGCAGGAGTAGGCCATTCGGCCCTTCGAGCCTGCACCGCCATTCAATATGATCATGGCTGATCATCCAACTCAGTATCCTGTACCTGCCTTCTCTCCATACCCCCTGATCTCTTTAGCCACAAGGGCCACATCTAACTCCCTCTTAAATATAGCCAATGAACTGTGGCCTCAACTACCTTCTGTGGCAGAGAATTCCACAGATTCACCACTCTCTGTGTGAAAAATGTTTTCCTCATCTCTGTCCTAAAAGATTCCCCCCTTATCCTTAAACTGTGACCCCTTGTTCTGGACTTCCCACAGATAACAAAATGATCGCTTGGGAGTTAGATGTGGCCCTTGTGGCTAAGGGGATTAGGGGGTATGGAGAGAAGGCAGGTACGGGATACTGAGTTGGATGATCAGCCATGATCATATGGAATGGCGGTGCAGGCTCGAAGGGCCGAATGGCCTACTCCTGCACCTAATTTCTATGTTTCTATGTTTGAGGAATATGTGCCAGGCAAATGGGACTAGCTTAGATGGGCGTCTTAGTCAGCTTGAGCGAGTTGGGCCAAAATCCTATTTCCATGCTGTTTGAGTCTTTGACCCTTATTTGAAAGGTGACTCAATGGTCACTTAGGCCAGGGACAGGGGCACTCTCCTCTCCAGCGTGGTGAGAAGATGAGCCCAGCAAGCCACCCCCCCCCCCCTCCTCCTTCTTGTCCTGGTTCCTCAAATCTCTGGCAGCTTTGACCTCAATGACAGGTGTGAAGCATGTCAACTGTCTATTTTATATTGAATGGCTTGAGCTGTAAGATGTTGTTGGAGGCCAACTCTCTATGCTTGGTGTGGGAGCTGGGGATAGGGATTGCAGGAGAAGTGCATGTGGTAATGAAGAAATGGGTTGGATATACGTTCATGTGATATGAACAGAATTAGGCTATTTGGCCCATCAAGCCTACTCCCCCATTCAATCATGGCTAATCTATCGTTCCCTCTCAACCCCATTCTCCTGCTTTCTCCCCATGCCACCTGACACCCGTCGTAATCAAGAATCCATCTATCTGTCACGACCTTCAAAATATGAATTGACTTGGCATCCACAGCCTTCTGTGGCAATGAATTCCACAGATTCACCACCCTGTTTGAGTACAATTAAAGAGTAGTGATTATAGTGCTGTGGAGATCGCTATACCTAGTGGGTCACTTTATTTAGTTTAGAGATACAGCACTGTCCGCACTGACCAATGCCAGACCAGCAGGTCAAGGAACAGCTTCTTTCCTGCGGCTGTTACACTACTCAACACTGTACCTCGGTGATTGCCAATCACCCCCACCCCCCCCGGGACACTCCTCCCACCAGGAAAAAAAATACTATGACAGTTTGCACGTAAACAGATTTATTTATTGCTCATATTTATGTCGCTCTTCTAGGGAGATGCTAACTGCATTTCGTTATCTCTGTACTGTACACTGGACAATGACAATAAAGTTGAATCTGAATCTGATCCCCGCACATTAACACTATCCAACACTAGGGACTTTATTCCAAGTCAATTAACCTACAAACCTGCATGTCTTTGGAGGATGGGAGGAAACCAAAGATCTCGGAGAAAACCCATTCATTCATGGGGAGAACGTACAAACTCCGTACAGACAGCGCCTGTGGTCAGGATTGAACCAGAGTCTCTGGCGCTGTAAGGTAGCAACTCAACTCTCATGATATATTTTCTTACATTTCTCACATTCGCCTGCATTTCAAAGTGTTCCTCAGTATCTTCACCTCCACGCCAGACATCACATGGGTTCCAGCTACCTAGTTGTCATACAGAATGTGCATTTATGATTATTGCTGCCATTTAAATGCATGGCACTTTAAGTGAGTGCTGAATTAATGCATTATTTTGTATTGGAAACCATTCACAGCCTATTCTGTGCTCTTTTGTTTTGAAGACGATGGTGAGAGGGGTGCAGAGATGCTACATGGGGCAACGCTGAAATCTAATCTCCAGGTAAACATCCTTCAGAATTTTAACATCAACATTTCAGAAAAGCTGAAGCATAATTTATTTTTCAAAAGCCAAAACATCTTCAGCAATAGCAAACTGATAGTCAGTATTTGTGGTTGCTGCTTTGCAAGCAAATGATGTAGCAATTCTACACACTAATCCATCACTCATTGAGTACCTTATTACCAATTTTGTGACAGACTTATTCTGTTTTCTTGTTCTTAGGTTAAGAATGCATATTTTCCCAAATCACTCATAGAAGTCATTAATCTTTGGAAAATGCAGTCTTGGAACCTTAAATGTCCTTTGAAAGGTGGCATTGCCAGCTAGATGCTTCAGACGTTCATTCTCAGAACATTCTGCTTCAGGGCAAGAATGGATAGATTCAGTGTCCTAGTCTCTTAGCTGGGCAGGATTGCTGACAGGAGACGAGTCAAATAGCAGGAGCCTTGCCTGTGACTCCGGATATCAGGATTCCCATTGAATCTTGGTGAACAGCCACATCACCTCCCAAAATGGTTGCATGATTCAGGTTGTTTTAATGCAGGAAGGACTTCCTTCACTCAAACAAGTTTGTTGTGCAGGGTTAAAATCCTGTTAAAACAAGCTTACAACTGTATTAATTGTGAGTGTGAGAGCACACACCACCAAATTCAGGGACAGTTTCTTCCCAGCTGTTATCAGGCAACTCATCCTATCACAACCAGAGAGCAGTGCTGAACTACTATCTACCTCTTTGATGACCCTTGGGTCTGACGAAGGCTCACGACCCGAAACGTCACCCATTCCTTCGCTCCATAGATGCTGCCTCACCCGCTGGGTTTCTCCAGCATTTTTGTCTACTTTGGACTATCCTTGATCATCAGACTTTGCTGGCTTTACCTTGTACTCAACGTTATTCCCTTATGTATTTATACACTGTAAATGAATCGATTGTAATCATGTATTGTCTGTCTTTCTGCTGACTGGTTAGCACGCAACAAAAGCTTTTCACTGTACCTCGGTACATGTGACAATAAATTAAACTAACTAACTTACTTGCCACATTGTCTATTCCTGCATTGGAAATTGTGGGTGCCCTCTCCCAGAAACTACCAACATTTGCTCAAAAAAGTTGCAATTCTCATTACAAATCATTTATTTATACAAACCAGTGATTCATTATTGTCAGAGATCATCGATAATGCATAATCTGCTATTAAGTGCTTTAGTCTATTAATATTAGATTGAAAAAAACAAATTAAATTAGTTTCACATTAAATGTTGATTCTTAAAACTGACAATCAGCATATTATTTGAGTATATGGAGTTACTTTTGAATAATGTATCAGGAATGTAATTCAGTCCTACGGAAGGAATAGTATAGTGTGGGGACCATTTAACTAGCTACATTCTATCAAAGTATTATTAGTTCTCATGAAATGCAGGCTTATTGCATTAGCTTCTGGTTTCCAATTACTTTGAAAATGATTCTTATTCCATTTTCTCCATCTGCCAGGTTGATATCCAGAAAGCAATTTCCTAACACACCGCACTAGTTATGGAAGTGTCACATTTTATAACTCGCTGGTGACACGGAGGTTTGGTAATACACATTAATCTTTATGATTTTTGCCATGCCACGACAGCCTGTGAAAAGTTAGGACCAGGATCAAGGAGGAAACTGCTGCACAAAGTTTTAATCAACATTATCTTTTACAGGAACCTAGCAAGTGTGGCAGCATCTATGGAGCGAAGGAAATCGGCAACGTTTCGGGCCGAAACCCTTCTTCAGACTGGTATCACGTTTCCCAAGTTTCTTTTGTATGAGTTTCTCCAGCACTTTTGTCTACCTTCAATTTTCCAGCATCTGCAGTTCCTTCTTTTAAACATATTTTACAGCTTCTACTTAGACATCCCTTCAGAATTGAGAACCACTCCCTCTGCTATCAGTTTTGAGTTGGCTGCTGCTGAGATTCCTCCACAGATTGGGAATTGAGTGCCTGGGTGGGTGTAGTCCTTCAATTACTTAGGTGGGGTGTTCCATAAGCTCCCAATGCATAGCTCTGAGGTTCCCATTGTCCACATCTCACAAGACGAGGATACACCAGACGACCTCATCGATTATTTAACTGTGACCACCTTCAAGAAACTATACAGATCTGACCAGACTTCAAAGGTATCTGCCTGCTGTCTGCCACAAGGGAAATTATACAACCACAGCATTACAGCACAAGTTCCATCTATGCTCCTACAGTGCTTATATTCTTCACAAGCTCTTAGCACATTTCATTATTTCCTTCCAAGTAGCTCATGCATTAATTTCCTTCTTCCTCAGTATATGGCAAACTTTTCCTTAAATAAAACAGTGCTAACCTCTTCCATCACTCCATGTACAATGTCCATAATCTCACCACTTTCCTGAATTCCTTCTTTAATTCACGGGACTGTCCTAAATGCACACAAAATGTCGCCAGAGTCCAAACAGAGAAGAGATTCTTGGACAGAGGGGGATATGGTCAAGACCTCTTTAAATATATGCAACATTTCCACCCACTCCTGATGTCTGGACCACCAACGCTCAGAGTAGAGAAGTACGATCAGTATGGCCTTGTGAATGTTGGCCACGTGTCATGAGCACAATGTGGTCCGGTGTAAGTGTCAGAAGGAACACACTACTTACAAAACCACCCATCCACTGGTCCCACCTGGCATCTGCTACGCCATCGGCTGAACAGTCTCTGTGACTCTCATATTGGCCTCGTTAACCACATCGTTACCCACAAAACCAACATGGAAATAAGTCATCCTTGATCCCCGTATCCCTCTAAATCTGCACGTTGGAAGCCAATTACCCGACATGTCTTTGGAGTATGGGAGGAAAGTCACATGGTCAGCGAAGGTGCAATGGAAATGGAACTGGTCAGGACTGAACCCGGATTGCTGGAACTGTGGGACAGCAGGTTTGCCAGCTGCAACACCTTGCCACCAATTCTCTTCTCTGCTTCAATGGATGACAATAATGACTTGGAGATACATGCACATTATTTTAAAGCAAACAGGTAGGCCATTTAGTTAAATAGGAGATAACTGCTACAGGAACGTCTTAATAATGCATAAACATGTCACAACCCACCATTTCCATGGTTCCATGCCAGTAGATGTCCAAGTTTTTCTGTTGCTATTGGGATTACTCGTTCCAACCACCAGAACAGCTTGCAGAACATCGTGAAACTAGCCAATTATTCAAGAGGCAGTTTTATCTTCTTACAAGTTTTATGGCATCTTTATATATACCATTCAATTTAGTAGTTGAAGAGCAATCCAATGGAAAGTAAAGTGAGCAATGTAAAAGTTACCGAACAGGGCAAAGAATGGAAAGAAATCCCAAGCAATTATAAAATGATGACGCAGAAGCTGAATGCGCCACTATTTTTCTTGTTTGTGCTCACATATACTGGTGGAAAAATACCCTTGGGGTGCCCGAGAAGGGGAGAGAGGACGAGCACCCCAATTTGACAGATCAAAGGCTAACGACTAATGGCAATGGACAACCGACTACTACGAGTGTGAAATGCAGATGTGGAAAGGTCTGCAAGAACAGCCGAGGCCTGAAGATTCACCAGACCCGGATGAAGTGTTTGGAGGGAGAGAGAGCGTCACAATGCACAGGTATTTTACCCGGTGAGACACAGTGACGCAAATAGTCCCTCAGAACAGACCTCCAGAGAAGGTTCGAGTCAAATGGTCACAGGCCTGCAAGACGACAATCTGGCACCAGTTCGGCGAAGCCCAAGTACGAAGAGCTGGTCACTGGGCTGGAGGGCAAGGTGTATGTCCATCGAGGTTGGCTGCAGAAGTTTTGCAGGGCAATCGCTCTACAAAGCCTTGAGTGCACTGGGCATCAACGGAATGGAGAGAAGAGCCATCAAGAACACCACAGAGGCAACGGAGAAAGCCTCAAGATGGCTCTGGATCAGGAGAGGAGGTCTGTGGGGAGAAGCGAATGCCACCTGGTTGCCTGGGTGAGGGTGTCTGATGTTGAAAGACTAGAAACACACAATGACCCCAGGTTACATCACTGATGATGTGTTCAGGAGCATCAATAGATGTAATTTATCAAATATGCTGGAGTAACTCAGAAAGACAGGCAGCATCTCTGAAGAAAGGAATGGGCGATGTTTCGGGACATGACCCTTCTGCAGACTTCAGACTGAAGAAGGGTCTCGACCCAAATTGTCACCCATTCCTTCTCTCCAGAGATGCTGCCTGTCCCTCGCTGAGTTACTCCATCATTTTGTATCTATTTGGTTTAAACCAGCATCTGCAGTTCCTTCTTATACCATGCTGGATATTTTTAGCTGCCAATTTTTTTGAAATTTGATATTTTTAAAAAGTGTATAAAAACAAAGTATTAAGTAGATTAATCGTGGAAAGCTCTGATAGGCTGTCAGCACTAGCACATAGACTGCATGACTTCCTCTGGCTCTCTAATTTGAGTAAATGAAGGAGTTTCAGAATCTGGTGACTGAACACAGTTCTGTCAATCACCCGGAGCTCTGTCACACTTCACTCGTGAACCGAATGCATTTATTGCGAGGCGTTAAGAGACCCATGAGAAATAGATCTAACAACGTCAACATATTGGCAGCTTTGGCAGGTGTGGAGCAAGGACAAAATAACCTAGGGCAGGAAATAAGTTGACGTTGCAAAGTTTTCCTCAGGAACACCTGAAAACGGTCGTGTCTAAATTGGAGAAACTGTCTCTCAGACATATCGATGGCCTAGCGTAGTCAAACTGAGAATTGTGCTTCTGGAAAATGTGTCCAATTCCTCCATCACAATCCCGGGTCCATATGTCCGACACTACATTTAGAAAACATTAGGCTTGTCTTGGCGGAAAAAGCAGATCAATTTCTTAAGACATGGTTGCTTTTTACTGAATTTCTGCAACAACAGAATGGTTAAACACAAACTTAAACCCGATGCCAGGGATGGGTGGGGGGGGGGGGGGGGGGGGGGGGGGGGGGGGGGGAAGGTATATCTTCTCTTTTCTTATTTCTTTTCTTTCCTCTTGCACTTCTTTGGTAGCTTATGGGTCTTTTTCTTGCTTTCTCTTACTTTACTTCTTTCTTTCTCTCTTTTCATTCTCTTCTTTTTTCTCTCTTTTTTTGATTTAGGTTTCAATGTTAAAAATGAAGCTGTACAATAATTGTATAACTGTTATGTCGATTGCCTTATCATTGTACAATTGCTTCTAATAAAATTAATTAAATTTTTTTTTTTTAAATCCCGGGTCCACCTTGTGTCACCGGCAAGACAAATCCAGCAGAGGGTCTGGATGCGGTACATCGGCAAGAGGGAGCAGCAACTGGAATCTTCATCATCGACTCGATCCTCGCGAAGTTTCATGGCATCAGGTCAAACATAAGCTTTGCAATCTCCACCTGATTTTCACATCATCCTCACTCAGCTCATGAATGGGTGCTCATGCTGTTTGAATAACACTTCCAAAAGCATGGAGACGAGCGAAGTACTTTAGTGATCTCGTCAAAAGTGGCTTAGAGCATCACAAATGAATGAAGCCTAAAGGACGCATCTACCAAATTAGATAAGCAACAAGTAGCAAGCCAAGCAACATGAGGATTAAACCCACTGAACCTCATCCTCACCAACTTACCCGAGATAGATGCACCTGTCCAATACCGTATTAACAGAAGTAACCACTACACAAACTTGTGCAGATCAAGTCCTGACTTCTCATTTAGTATTGTGTTCATATGCTAAAAGTGGTGGAGTCAGAATACAAAGCTCTGCTCTTTACTGATCAACAAGCCGAGTCAATGGATAGTTGTTGTAGAATAGTATTTTATTCCAATGCATTTAAGAAGGAACTGCAGATGCTGGAAAATCAAAGGTAGACAAAAGTGCTGGAGAAACTCAGCGGGTGCAGCCGAAACGTTGCCCATTTCCTTCGCTCCATAGATGCTGCTGCACCCGCTGAGTTTCTCCAGCACTTTTGTCTACCTTTTATTCCAATGCAGTTGCACTAACCTTTTAAGCTTAGGGCAAGGTTAGCATGTTATAGATTCCACTTAGTGCTCAATTCGCAGTAATTTGAAGGTGAAGTTGATCGTCCCTTAACTCAATGGTTTCAGAAAATGAAACCAAGAACATTTTTAATTCAATAAATACAGTGCATGTTTTAAAAGTAATTCACAAGCATGTTCAGATCTCATTTATTTTAATATGTACAAAGACTGAAACTCTTACATTACATTTAAATACAATATTGTCAACAAAAAAAAAAAAAATCAATCAGAATCAGTTCCAAATTAGTTTAGGTTTAAAGTTTATTAGAAGCCACTGGAATTGCTACACTACCTTCTTTTGAATTTCTTCTGTATGTAGGCACCAGTTCAAGAAAGAAGACTTGAAAGTCTTTCAGGTAATAAGACATTAGCAGAATTGAATCAATACACGTCAAATTATTGCACTGTGGAATCAACTTACATGTATGTATGCTGTGAGTTCAAAGGAACAAGCATCTTCTACCGCCTTTCACACGTTTGCCTTTTTTTGGGTACCCAGCTGCGAGTTCCGTTGATTCTTTGTAGGAGGTCTTCCGCTGCCACTGCAGACCGATCATTGCACTAGTGTAACAGTAATGCACACAGCAGTGCTGACGGTTAGGGACACGGTGATTGAATGGAGGGGGTTATCATTCCAATTGAGCTCCGACCATTAACGTTCACCGAACAGGGTGCTGCTCCACTCCCTCCTATTTACTTTAGGAAACCAGCTGAAAGTAGTGGGACATTTTGGTTTTGCAAATGAAAACGCTCGATGTTACAGTGGATCCCCCTTACCAATTGGTACATATTTTGTGAACTTTTTAAAAAAAGGGCCTTTTTAGCAAACTGCCTGATAGAACAGCAAACATGCCGGAAGGTTCATGAAACGCTGTGCCCACTTGTCTCTGTGTTTGTGCTCTTTGAAACATTAGTTTGGCTGCCACGGTCCATTTCTGATTGGTCAAAGCTAACATCATTATCAGGTAGAGATGAATGCACATGGGTTTCATTGTCTTGTGTGGGACACAAGTCCTGGCGGTCACTTTTAGTGACAACTCCCTCTTGGTTCTCTGTTGCACAATGATTCCTTGTGCTGAGGTCCATTACTGTTTGAAGATCACCACTGTGCGAAGACAAGGCTTCATTAGCTTCGGAACTTGAAGTTGGTTGAACATGTTCAATGGGACTAGAATCATTTAAAACATTCGGGACATTTGAACCACTATTACTTAATATCTCGTTCACATTGCCGGAGCTCTCTGCAGAAGTATTCCTTTCTGGAGCTGCAATGCCTTCTGATATGATTGCTGCAGTTTCTGCCACCCAATTCAGATCACCACTTAATGGGGTCGCCTCAGGGTTTGCATTCTGCACGCGAGTAGGTTGAATGCTGTCTGCTAGGCTGGGGGCATCATTCGACTGGGCTGGACCAGGAGTAGGTTCAAGAAGATTTTCTGGATCAGTGGGGTTTTGTTGAACACTTTCTGTGGCAGTGTTGTTGTTGAGGTTATCCTGAAGTGTTGTCTGGTTGGCTTGGCCAGCCTGTTGGTTCTGGAGCAACATCTCCTGAATGCGAATTTGTTGAAGAATAGCAGGCAGTTCATAGTGATGGAAGAAGTAGATCATCGAGTGCTGGGAAAGAAAATAGCATTTAAAGTAAAGATCCGAGCCAATGCTGTTACTCAAGTTATCTCCTTACACAGAACATAGCCACAAAGCTAATAAAAGAATGCAAAAAAAAGATCTAAAATTGTAACATGTTTCTTGGTTGCCACAAAGTCATGATTTTATTCAGTACAGAGAGCACTGATTTGTGATTTCTTAACAAAGGCCAATAACTCCCTGCTTGTGACAGGGTTAAATGCACCTGTACATCTATTATTGTTTCTCTTTCATTGTAAAGGGCCTGTTCCACTTGGGCAACCTAATTGGCGAGTTTAGAAGAGCTTAGGAGAGTTTGAAAAAAATGTGATATTAAAGACCTTCTTAGACTATGCTGAAGACCAGTTTCGACCAGCTACGACTAACTTCAGGAAAATTGGACACCGAATAGTGGATAGTGAAGACGACCTCCTTCGATCTCCTACGACTTCCCTTCGACTATGATGAAGACCACCTACGACTAGCTTCGACAACCCACGGCTAACATGCCGACCTACCACGTTTAAACCTACGAGTAAAAAAAGTATCTATTTTTTCCATGGCAACCTTTTTTTACTTGCGGGCATTTTTTAATATTTTGAAAAAAGTGGCGCGACCTAACTGAGGCCTCGAGTACGAGTAGACCACTCTCGAGCATGAAGGAGAGTTACGAAGACCTCCTACCACCTCTTGGCCACCATGCTGCGAGTATAGGTCGAGGGCAAACTCACCAGAACTCGCGGTAGAGGGACAGGCCCTTTAGGCACACAATTCGGAAAAGATTCACTTGCCATTTCTACTTTAAAGATCATACCTACACCTTTTCAACATTAAGTTTTATTCATTTCAATTACCTATATTTTCATGAATTGTCTATTTTTCATTAGGAAGTGAGGAAAGCAAACACAGAAAAAACCACAAACTGCCAATGCTTAACTTGATCCCATCTTAAAAGGAATAGGCAAAATTGACAATCATCTAATCTGAACTTGACTGTCCCACAACAAAACAATCCCTTCATCTACTGGTTGGGTGACCAAGATGCGCAGGGAGATGGTGTCCCTACTGCGTCACCAGCGCCATTTTCAATTGTGACGCGGTTGACGGACCTCCTCCAACTGCGCAAGCGCGGATGGGCGTAAATATACAGGTACATACTCTTTTCCCGCAAATCATCCCGTGGGCCTGATTGGACCCCTGCGCGTCTCCCCGCGCGTGCGCAGTTGTGGCGGCAGTCGCACATGCCTGAAATTTCCCGAAATTATTTTATTTCCCTAAAATTACCTCAAGACACCCAGAATTTCCCGAATTTCGAGTAATTTCCTTCAAAGTGGCAACACTGCTTCAGCAGTAATGCATTCCACATTTACAAAGTCCAATAACTTCCCCAGATTCACAGCCACATGTATTCCAGTAAGAGTCACTGTATTGAAGAAATTCATGGACCGCGGAATTTAGAAGAAAAATATAGAATTTTTTATACCTGAATGAACAGCCAAGATGTTACCAAAGCCAAACTGCTGTACTGGCCATTGAAGCGATAATGATAGGCATAAAAGGCAAAGTGGTACAGGTAAAAGAATCTGTAAAATACACAAACACTCATATTAATTGATTGAAGGACATACCTTAAGTATAATTATTACCATATGAAAGGAAGCCTGTTGAACGATCAAATCATGGTAGCTCTCTGCAGAGCAATTCCACCTGTCCCATTCCTCTACATCCTATTGCCCCGCATCACTGCAGCTTAATCTCTTAAAATCATAAGTGATAGCAGCAGAATTAGGCCATTAGGATTAGACCAGAATTAGGTTGTCCACTCCGCCATTCAATCATGGCTGATCTCTGTCACATACCTGAAGTCTCACCTTTTTGATGCTTGCGCCCCTTACCAACACTGGGGTAATTTACAGTAGACAATTAATCTAGCAGCATTAATCTAGCAGCAACAATTAACCAGGAGACAGCTCTATTGTCTGTGAAGCATCACTCTCTGATGAGCTCAAAGCGTTCTACGCACGGTTCGATATGGACAACATTGTTGTGCCTCCCGAGCTCTTATTCGCCCTGACGGTGCTCCAGTCACAGAGGCCGACGTCAGAAAATCCTTCAGGAGGGTGAACCCTTGGAAAGCACCTGGACCTGATGGTATACCCGGTCGTGTTCTAAAAACCTGTGCGGATCAACTGACTGGCGTTTTTATGGACATTTTCAACCTCTCACTTCTGAGGTCTGAGGTTCTCACCCGCTTTAAAAGGGCATCAATAATATCGGTGCCCAAGAAGAGCAAGGTGACCGTGCCTCAATGACTATCGGCCAGTGGCACTAACGTCAGTGGTGATGAAGTGCTTTGAGAGGTTGATCATGGCGCATATCAACTTCTACCTCAAGAAACTCGACCCACTGCAGTTCGTTTACAGCCACAACAGATCAACGGTGGATGCGATCTCACCGGCTCTCCACTCTCCTCTGGACCACAAAAACCCATATGTCAGGCAGTTATTCATTGACTACAGCTCGGTGTTTAATACGATCATCCACGCCAAGCTGGTTACCAAGCTCTCAGATGTGGGTCTCTGCGCTTCTCTCTGTAATTGGATCCTCATCCAGACCACAGTCTGGTGGAAATGTGTCATCCTTGACACATTTCCACAATCAGCATGGGAGCACCTCAAGGCTGCGTGCTCAGCCCCCTGCTGTACTCACTCTATACCAACGACTGCGTAGCCGGACATAGTGCGAACTCCATCATCAAGTTCGCCGACGACACCATAGTTGTTGGACGAATCACTGATGACGATGTCGGAGAATAGACGTGAGATCGACCAACTGACCAAATGGTGCCAGCACAATAACCTGGCTCTCAGCAGCAGCAAAACTAAGGAACTGATTGTGGACTTTGGAAGAGGTAGGATAGGGACCCACAATCCAGTTTATATCAACGGGGCGATGGTGGAAAGGGTCAAGAACTTCAAATTCCTGGGCGTGCATATTTCCGAAGATCTTTCCATGGTCCCAGCACACTGATGCAATTATAAAGAAAGCACATCAGCGCCTCTACTTCCTGAGAAGATTACGGAGAGTCAGTAGGACTCTCTCGAACTTCGACAGGTGCACAGTAGAGAGCATGCTGACTGGTTGCATCGTGGCTTGGTTCGGCAACTTGAGCGTCTGGGAGCGGAAAAGAATGCAGAAAGTTGTGACCACTGCCCAGTCCATCATTGGCTCTGACTTCCCCACCATCGAAGGGATCTATCGCAGTCGATGCCTTAAAAAGGCTGCCAGCATCATCAAGGACCCACACCATCCTGGCCACACACCCATCTCTCCGCTGCCATCAGGTAGAAGGTACAGGAGTCTGAAATCTGGTACATCCAGGTTCTTGAACAGCTTCATCCCCACAGCCATCAGGCTATTAAACTCGCCATCAAACAAACTCTGAACTATAACAGCCTACTGCACTTTATTGTTTATTTATGTGTATATATATATATGGTCTCTGCTATATGACACACTGAACTGTTCTGTACTTATGCTTACTATATTCTGTTGTGCTGCAGCAAGTAGGAATTTCATTGTCCTATCTGGGACACATGACAATACACTCTCTTGACTTGACTGGTCTTTGGTGTGTGGCAGTAAAGAGGAGAATCTGGAAGCAACCCACACCATCAAGCTGTAAAGACGCGCACACACACAGTGTCTGGGATTAGGATAACCCCATTGTTTCCGGATCACTGAATGAGCAGCACTAATTGCTGAGCAACATGCCTTCTTCCTCAAAGACAAACATTGAGATGAAGCTCAGAGAACACAAGAAATACCAGCGATTTCAATTCCATGAAAACCATATTTGCAGTTTTGAAACATTGCTTTGCACAGCAATCCGGCAAATAACATAAAAATGGAATCATGATATATGGACCCTGAAAAGAAACATCATTTTTCATGGTCTACATTGTGTCAGGGTTGTGCACCAACTTGCTTCTTATTCACCTTGGCCAAGGAGGGGGGGGGAAATCTTACCAGAGTCATTGTTTCCATCACTATCCACAACCACATCCCAACATGCGTGTTTAGGATGAAGTATGTTGCGGGAAAGTAGTAATTCCTACCATAATTAAATAAATGTAAACTTGCATTCAAATCAAATTCAGATGAACAGTGCACATTTGTGCAGAGCATGATGGATAACTAATAGAGGAACAGTCCCTTCACCGAGGAATGGAAATAAACCTGAAGCAATTTTAAAGGTTTTTTAATTGAGGTTAAAATAATAAAACAGCATTAAAAAGTATACTAACTTCATGTTTAGTAACTACAGAGATATACAGTGCTCATCATAATGTTTGGGACAAAGATTATTTTATTTATTTGCCTCTGCACTCCACAATTTGAGATTTGTAATAGAAAAAAAAATCACATGTGTTAAAGTGCACATTGTCAGATTTTATTAAAGGGTATTTTTACACAATTTTGGTTTCACCATGTAGAATTTACAGCTGTGTTTATACATAGTCCCCCCTTTTCAAGGCACCATAATGTTTGGGCCACATGGCTTCACAGGTGTTTGTAATTGCTCCTTAATGCCTCCTTAATGCAGATATAAGAGAGATCTCAGCACCTAGTCTTTCCTCCAGTCTTTCTATCACCTTTGGAAACTGTTATTGCTGTTTATCAACATGAGGACCAAAGTTGTGCCAATGAAAGTCAAAGAAGTCATTATGAGACTGAGAAACAAGAATAAAACTGTTGGACACATAAGCCAACTGCTGATGGCAGTAGTGTAATAAATTCTGAAGTGTATAGACACATCCTATCTGCTCAAGTTCAAACAAACGCCTCAAAACTCATTGGCCGGCGGTTCATTCCACAGCAAGACAATGATCCCAAACACACTGCTAAAGCAACAAAGGAGTTTTTCAAAGCTAAAAAATGCTCAATTCAATAGTGGCCAAGTCAATCACCCGATCTGAACCCAATTAAGCATGCCTTTTATATGCTGAAGAGAAAATTGAAAGGGACTAGCTCCCAAAACAAGCATAAGCTTAAGATGGCTGCAATACAGGCCTGGCAGAGCATCACCAGAGAAGACATCCAGCAACTGGTGATGTCCATTAAAATGTTATTAAAATCTGACGACGTGCACTTTAACCACATGTGATTTTTTTTTTCTATCACAAATCTCAAATTGTGGAGTACAGAGGCAATTAAATCAATGACGGGTCTTGATCCCAAACATTATGGAGGGCACTGTATGATCTAGAATATCATTTGATCCATAAAGCCTGAAGTTCTGCATGGAACAGCTATTCCCATAGCCTGAGCCTTCATTTGTTTTAATGCAGTTCATCGAGAGCAAGACCTACAGTCCAGGAATCCCCAGATGCAGGAGATGCCCACAAAACATATATTCCACCAGATTCCCTATTAACATGCTACATTTGTACTCATCACTATTGTAACATTTCACAATTTAAAAGCAGGACACTTACCGAAGCCAATGGCGTTTGCTGGTGTTAGTGTGACAGCAAATTGCGTCATACTGGTCTGCCAACCAGACAATTAAAATGATATAAAAGGCCGTGGTCGTGTCATTGAAGAATTCCGACATTATGGCTTCCATCCCTGATGGAAGAGAAGACGACAGCGATCAGGTATGTAAAATGGTTTTCATTAAAAAAGAATCGAAACCACTTCAATAAAAAAAAAACTTGCAAATATTGGTATTAAGGAAAATTAGAAAGCCCATGGCTAGGAATACATTTTATCTTAAAGAAAAATCCCATATAGATCCCACCATAATTACCATTACAACTTGAAAGGAATTGAGAACTTATGATGTATGGTTTTTATTTTGTTACATGTAAGCCTTGTGTCCCACTGGCCCAAGAATAATGAGCAAAGAAAACAGTTTGCTTTTTCCTACGGACTGACAAATGTCTATTTTCACAAAAAGAAAAGCAACCCGATGACGCCATCATCTATTCAGAGCATCACAAACCTACAGGATGCAATAAAATTAATTTGTATTTTCTATAGTTATTAAGTGATGCGAACAACTCAGTAGTTTACACTTGGAAGTGATATTAACTAGCAACGAGTACCCATTGAATATTATTTAAAAAACGGAAGAAATCTAAAGGCTCCTAAATCAGGTTGGGATGGTGAAACGGCGATGAAGGCTGCACTAACTAACTTCTGCACAAAAACCATGGGATTTTGTCACAAAATACCCCTTGTTCACAAAATGTGTGTCAAAACTTTACTGAAAAAGATAGGTGTTTAGCAAACTTTCCTTCATCAATCACGGTATTGAGTACAGAGGTACTGCTGTAACATGTTGATAAGGCTGCACTTGGGAGTATTGTGTACATATCTGGCTGCCATTAAAGTGGTATAGGTGCAACAAAAGATTTACAAGGATGTTACTGGTTCTGGATGATATGCATTTCAGAATCAGGCAGGATTTGTTTTTCACTGGAGTTTTGGCGATTTATAAAATCATCAATGGTTTAGTTTGGGTGAATAGTCAA
Source organism: Leucoraja erinaceus (assembly GCF_028641065.1). Lineage (NCBI taxonomy): Eukaryota > Metazoa > Chordata > Chondrichthyes > Rajiformes > Rajidae > Leucoraja > Leucoraja erinaceus. The sequence continues at coordinate 6,057,187 of NC_073405.1, read as the reverse complement.
TCTTTGCCCCAAGATAGGAAAGTTTAAAACTAGAGGGTATAGGTTTATGGTGAGGGGAAAGATTTAAGAAGTACCTAAGGAGCAATGTTTTCCACACATAGGACGATTTGTTTGTAGAATGAGATTATGACATTTAAAAGACACTTAGACAGGTACATGTGGAGGGTGAAGGCAGGAACTGCAAACGCTGGTTTAAACCGAAGATAGACACAAAAAGCTTTGTGTCTATAGACAGGTACATGGATAGGAAAGGTTTGTATGGATATGAGCCAACCATGAGTAAGTGGGACTCACTTGGCTAGGCAACTTGAATGACATGGACAAATTGGGCCAAATGGTCTTGTTTCCATGCTGTGATTATGACTCAGATTCAAAATAACCCCACTGCTCTTACGCGGGACAGAGCTCTCCTTTGATTAAATGCAATTTACTGACAATGGGATTTATGTACATGACCAAATGCATTCCTGCTTTGAATTGCACCTTCTTTCTGTAAACTGGAGGGTTTAAAATAAATCTTTTTTGTTTTTTAAAAAAGCTTGCCGAGTCAACAGATTTCTTATTTTTCTTTGGGCAGCCGACAGTGTTTTAGTGAAAACTAATAATCAATCGGAAACTTACGGCACAGAAAAGGTTTAAGACACACTTATTTGAGAAGGGAGAATATTGTCCAAAAATCAAAGTCACATAAAAGGACGGGATAGAAAATGCAATGAAGTAACACAGGTCTGCATGATAATCATGAGGAAGGATAATAAGTGATCCGTACAAAATTCAAATCAAAGGAGAAATCTCTTTCCCTTGATATCAAAGACATGTAGAAATCATTTAAAAAGGCTCTGCTTCCTGCTCTTTGAGAGAGTTCCAAAGATTCATGAAGCACAGAAAAAAAGCCTTTTCCATTTTAAATGAGAAGTCTCTAAATTTAAGCCATGTGCCTACATGTTAGATCATCCCAGAAAAAGAAGCATCCTCTCCCTACCCACCATCAGGATCGTGCATGTTTCAATGTGCACTCTGGCTCATCTAACCTCCAGTGGATCCAAACATTCTTCAGAAGACAACATGTCCAGGTATTTGTCCAGTAACTTCCAAGCTGCTTCATACAATTAATATTCTTCCTTAAATAAGGAGACCACTGCATGCAGTGTTCACACTATGGCCTCACCAACAAAATATGACTGAAGCAAACCGCCCTACCTTGACTTCAACTCTCTACACAATAGATAACAATCTTAGCTTTTCAAATTTCTTGCTGTATCATCACACTAGACTATCACAAAAACATGGAGTGCCAGATCCTTCTGCAATCACCATTTCAAATGATCAGTGATATGGCCATATGCTCACATGCTCATCCTTTTTAATACATATTGGATGGGACAAGGCACCACCAGGCGACACTTGTGGGTTGTGTCAGTGTAACCTACTATTTCTCCACTCTTGTATTCAAGTATGATTGTACATGTACAATATTGTTATTTACTGAACTGTATGAAAAAATGATTTAATTCTAGGTACATTTGATAAAGTACAATTGGAATATAAAAATGGTGTGTGTGTATATATTAATATACATGGGGTGTACATTAATATACATGGGCACAGTGACAAGGCGGTAGAGTTGCTGCATTAACATGTCAGAGACCTGGGTTCAATCTTGACTATAGATGCCGTCTGTACGGAGTTTGTACGTTCTCCCTGTTACCACGTGGCTTTTCGCCGTTTCCTCCCACATTCCAAGGACGTGCAGGTTAATTGGCTCCAGTAAATTGTTCCTAGTGTGTAGGATAGAGCTAGTGTACGGGTGATCGCTGGATGGCACAGACTCGGTGGGCCAAAGGACGTTTCCATGCTGTATCTTTAAACTACATACACATATATGCAATTGCATTTCAAAAATAATACTTCAGATACAATATGTTTTAGGATAATCTAAATGTATGATAAAGTTAAAAGCAAGTTTTCTTTTCTAAATTTCACAATTTCAGTAAAAAGATGGGCTTCCTTGATTTTGCAAATTACAAAATATATTTTGAGATGGATGTGACCGGCAGAACCTTGCCTATTTATATTATTACCTCCATGGACAAAATGACTTAAAAAATCCATCCGAAACTTCTCAAATCTTAGAAGACAGTTGCCCATAAATCACATCATTAATTGTTAATTTCAAAAATGGAATAGACTGGAAAGTCAGTATCCGTAATTGCCTTTGAGAAGGTGAGTGAGCCAATTCCTAGAATCATTGCTGTCCTTTGGATGAACCTACTCCCACGCTGGTCTTGGACAAGCAGTTCCGGGATTTGATCCATGCCGAAACGTCACCCTTCCCTCCAGAGATGCTGCCTGTCCCGCTGAGTTACTCCAGCTTTTTGTATCTATCTTTGGTGGTAGAAGTCATGGCTTTGAGAGGGATTGTCAGAAATAGCCGAGGTGTGGAGGCCAATGAAAGGAGTGAATGTTCACGGTATTGGATGAAGTGCCAACCATGCAGGCTACTTTGTCCTGGATATATCCTTTACGAATGCTGCCCGTGCTGCACTTAACCAGGTAAATGCCGGGTATTCTAATGTATTCACAAAATTGCGTCCTATGTTAGCAAGCGCGTGCTTGTTACAAGATCCGAATCTCTGACCTGTTCTTGTAGTCACATTATTTGTGACAGTTGAGTTCCTGGTCAATGGCAAGGTCTTCTTGTTGGACATGCCATTATCTGCAGAAGGTAGGTAGCCCTCTTGATGCTGTGGTTCATTAACTCATATTTGGGTGGCATGAGCAATTGCAAATGAAAGTAAACATCGGCAAACGTCTCACAGTGCGTCACAGCTATTGAAGGACCTAAATGAATATGGATATAGCCATCATCCTGGGAAATTCTTGCAATAATTTTCTGGGGACCTCCATCAAACACTTCCATGTTGTGTAACAAGATTGGAACATTGAAGTGTTTTCGCCATGAGATTACATTTGTGGTGAACAACCATTCTCCTGTTGATGGCCAACAGTGCCTGGTGAATGCTGGCTTCCGAGATAAGAGAACTTTTTGGAGTTGAATTATCATTTTGCATGGTAGTCCCATACAACTCCATGGACAATGTCTTTGGTTTGTGTTTATAGTCACAAGGACCGTGCAGTGGTAACTCCTAGCAATATAGTCAAGGACATAGTTTTATAGAAAATAGGTGCAGGAGTAGGCCATTCGGCCCTTCGAGCCTGCACCGCCATTCAATATGATCATGGCTGATCATCCAACTCAGTATCCTGTACCTGCTTTCTCTCCATACCCCCTGATCCCTTTAGCTACAAGGGCCACATCTAACTCCCTCTTAAATACAGCCAATGAACTGGCCTCAGTTCAGATGAATCTGCCACATGCAAGTTCTTGTGGGCAAGATCTATTATGTGTACACCTCGTGTCTGTTCTTCCACCTCCTGTCAGATTCCCTTTGGTAGCTTAGTCGTTCAGGATTCATCTGGTTCACTCAAAGAGTGGTAGTGCCGAGCAACCGTTGGGAATGTGGTATCTGGTGACCTTCCTGTACCATTGCCACTACCTTTGTTGCTTCCAAGTGCTGTCCAACACACAGTGCTGTACCGATTCACCCATCAAAGTAAATTGGTGGTTAATCAGAGGTTTGACGCAAGTTCGATGTATACCTCCGAGAACACTCCGGGCTTGAAGCAAACATTGAAGGCTCTCATTGTGCAACATCATACCACTGCCTCCAGTGCAGCTGCCTAGCCAGTGGGATTCAATAAGCAATGCGGTCGTCTTCAGAAGCAACAGAATCGTAATATGGACGGCAGAAACTGTGAAAAGCACAATCACTGAAGTTCAAACTTCCTCTGAATGAAATGGCGTCAATTGAAATATGAACCATAAGTGCATGAAAAGATGTAACCTTTATTTATCCAGCCGGGATAAAATGAGGCGACAATCAACTCTGGTGATAAAGTGCTGCGTTTCTGGTGAAATCAGCAGGTAAGAGATGGCAGGGCTCGTACGTGAAGTCGTTAATTTGTCTAATAATTGATACCCATAACATACTAAAGAGATGTTATTGAAATAAAGGGGAAAATAAAAAAAAAAAAAATCGAACACATGCCTACTGTGAGCACAGAACTAGCGGACAATCTGCTGATCTTGCGTCAGATGTCACGCAAGACTAAATGGAGACAATTACTGGCAGAATTTCAGCACATTTGGTGCAAAATGATTAAGATGACGAGTGGGCTGGCATCCAAGTCAGATCCCTGTTAACCAGTCCATTGTGGATATCGCAGCAATATGGGTTTCAATTCTCATTTGTGTCAAATAAACGTGCAAGCTCCACAGGCATTTAGTACAGGCATTTAGTACTCAAGAGGGTCCATCTTATATAGACGCCCATGCAGATTTCCATACGTACACACCATTCCCAGATCCTCCCACACAGATCTTTCTTTCCCACACCACCTCGCCCTTCTCACCCATCTTCCCATCCATCGTCCCCTGCCCCTATGATGATTCACATCTTCCCATCCCACCTCCCATGTTTACTAAATTTGCAGACAACAACAAAATTGGTGGCATAGTGGAGAGTGAGGAAGGATATCTAAGTTTGCAGCAGGATCTAGATCAGTTGGGAAGGAATGGCAATACAATTTCATTCTGACAAGTGTGAGGTATTGTACTTTGAAATGTCAAACAAGGGCAAGACATGTAAATGGTAAATACCACAGTAAATGGTAGAGCCCTGGAGCGTGTCGCAGAACAGAGAGTGCAGAGAGTACAGGTACATGGTTCCCTGAAAATGGACAGTGTGGTAAAGGTAGCATTTGACACTTCATTGGGGAGAGTATCAAGTACAAAAGCTGGGACTTCGTGATACAGATCCACAAGTTGTTGTTAAGAACACACGTGGAGTACTGCGTGCAGTTCTGGTCGCCCAGCTTTAGAAAGAAGTCATGGTTGGAAACGGTGCAGAAGCGATTCATTGGGTTGATACATGGGCTTGCAGGCTTGAGTTATAGGGAGAGGTTGGATATGCTGGATCCTTTTTCTTTGGAGCAGAGGAGGTTGAGGAGTGACTTACTGAGGTGTACATGATCATGAGGGGCTCGGATAAAGTGAATGCTCAGACTATTTCCCCGGGATAGAGACTTCTAAAACCAGAGGGCGCAGGCTTAAGGTCAGAGCAGAGAAATTTAAGTGGGACCTCAGTGGCATATCTGGAATGATCTGCCAAAGCTATGAAAGTGGATATGGTCCTAGCCCAATATCCCAAGTTGGTCTGCATAGATGGGCTGAATGGCCGTGATTTGTAGCTCCATGACTCTTACCTCGACCAATCACTTTGCAGCCCCTGTCGCTAACTCCACCCTTCACTCCCACCTGACTCCGTCCACCAATCCACCCCTCCTCACCTGGATCCACCTATCGCTTGCCAGCTCTTGCCCACCCCGGCTTACCTTTTTACTGGCCATCTCCCCTCCACGCAGTTCAGATGAAGGGTCTCGACCCAAAACATCAACTGCCAATTTCCCTCCACAGATGCTGCCTGACCCAATGAGTTCCTCCAGCAGTTTGCTTTTTGCTCCCTCTCCAGCATCTGCAGTCTGTTGTGTCTCAATAAAAACTCTACAGATGACAAAACATTCTCACCAACGAGTGCTAGTATCACTGTAAGTAAAGGAGCTGCAGGAAATGCAATGGTCATGTTCATCTCCAGCATCTGCAACAAATCAACTGAAAGAAAAAATCCATTAATTGTAAATATGTCATCCAGATCACTCAGATTTAAAATTATCCATCACTACTCCCTTTAAATAGACAATAAATTTTGTCCTCTCATTTACATGGTACATCAATATTATTGAAAGATTATATTTAGTGGTAAATATAACTGTAAGGTGGGGGTTTGAACACTATTTTGTCTTTTCTTGTAATGCAATTGTATTTCAAAAACTGCCCAATTTATGACAATGTAAACACATCTGCCTTTCTTCTCTGCAACTGCTAGACGTTATCAGGCAAAGCATTTGTCACATACAGCCATGAGAAACACAATAAATGTAGAAATAATGTAGGCTGCCAATGTGAAAATCTATAATTGATGGACACACAAAAACATTGTACCATATGTAAGGAACCGGCATAGATGTGCGTCTTAAACAAGAACCAAAGTAAATATCCAATATTTGAATACAGTAAACCCTCGTTTTAACAGATCCCTTTATAACAGGACCTACCCAAGCCACTCCAAGCCCGCACAGCCTTTCTGGACGCTTACAGTCCCAGCTTCCGACGCCACCCCGCCTCACATGGTGCACCAGCGAGCTCTTCGTCACCCACCGCATGGTCCTTATGACGCAGCTGTTGTTGGGATTCACGTTGTAGCCCCCCTCATGGACAGTGCTTTATCAGGGCCGCTATCATGCGCAGGACTTGCTCAGGCACCGTGGGGCTCCCTCCCCTCTCACCAGCTGCCGTTACTTCCTGTCGGATTAGTCCGCTCCACAGTCACCTCCTCCCCCTTCTCCCGTCGATCTGTCCACTTGGCCTCTTCACCCCCTCCCCATCCCCCGCCCACTCCTCCTCTGCCACAGTCGCCAACATACTCCATCTTGGAAGATGTCGGCAACTGCGGGGGCGGAGGAGGTGGTGGCGACATTAAAGCTGGGAGTGGGCAAGACGCGAGCTGCAACAACAGCCGCATCATCCAGACCATACATAGCTGGTGCAGAAGGGCTCACTGGTGCAGGCCAGCGGCATCAACGCCTAGTTTTAACTGATGAACGGTCCTGACTTCAACTATCAATGTTCTCCAGAGATGCTGCCTGACCAGCTGAATTACTCCTGCACTTTATGTTCTTTTGTGTATTAACCTTCAACTACAGTTATAGTCATAATCATAGAGTGACACAGCATGGAAACAGGCCCTTCGGCCCAACTTGCCCACACCAGCCAACCGGCCCCAGCCACAGTAGTCCCACCTGCCCGTGTTTGGCCCATATTCCTCCAAACCTGTTCCATCCATGTATGTGTCTAACTGTTTCTTAAACGTTGGGATAGTCCCTGCCTCAACTACCTCCTCCTCTGTTCCATACCCCCACCACCCTCACCCTTTGTGTGAAAAAGTTGCCCCTCAGATTCCTATTAAATTTATTCCCCTTCACTTTAAGCCCATGTCCTCTTATCCTCGATTCACCTACTCTGGGAAAGAGACTCTGTGCATCTACCCAATCTATTCCTCGTGATTTTATACACCTATTTCAAGATCACCCCTCATCCTCCTGCGCTCCAAGGAATAGAGTCCCAGCCTACTCAACCTCACCCGTTTGCTCAGACTCTCTAGTCCTGGCAACATCCTCGTAAATCTTCTTTGTACCCTTTCCAGCTTGACAACATAATTCCCATAACATGGTGCTCGGAACTGAACACAATACTGTAAATGTGGCCGCACCATCTTATGCAACTGCAACAGGACCTCTCAACCTCTATACTCAATACTCTGACTGACGGAGACCAATGTGCCAAAAGCCTTTTTGACCACCCTATCTACCTGCGACTCTACCTTCAAGGAACCATTCACCTGCACTCCTAAACTCCTCTGCTCTACAACACTCCCCAAAGGCTCTCCCAATTTCCTCTCTAGTTTCCCCACAATGTCCTTGGATATACAGTGCCCTCCATAATGTTTGGGACAGACACATATTTATTTATTTGGCTCTATACTCCACAATTTGAGATTTGTAATAGAAACAAAATCACATGTGGTTAGTGCACATTGTCAGATTTTATCAAAGGGTATTTTTTACACATTTTGGTTTCGCTATGTAGAAATTATAGCTGTGTTTATACATGGTCCCCCCCCCCTCCATCCCCCATTTCAGGGCACCATAATGTTTGGGGCGCATGTCTTCACAGGTGTTTGTAATTGCTCAGGTGTTTAATTGCCTCCTTAATGCAGGTACAAGAGAGCTCTCAGCACCTAGTCTTTCCTCCAGTCTTTTCATCACCTTTGGAAACTTTTATTGCTGTTTATTAACATGAGGACCAAAGTTGTGCCAATGAAAGTCAAAGAAGCCATTATGAGACTGAGAAACAAGAATAAAACTGTTAAGAGACATCAGCCAAACCTTAGGCTTACCAAAATCAACTGTTTGGAACCGTTTAGAAGAGAGCACTTGTGAGCTTACTAATCGCAAAGGGACTGGCAGGCCAAGGAAGACCTCCACAGCTGATGACAGAAGAATTCTCTCTATAATAAAGAAAAATCCCCAAACATCTGTCCAACAGATTAGAAACACTCTTCTGGAGTCAGGTGTGAATTTGTCAATGACCACTGTCCGCAGAAGACTTCATGGACTGAAATACAGAGGCTACACTGCAAGATGCAAACCACTGGTTAGCCGCAAAAATAGGATGGCCAGGTTGCAGTTTTCCAAGAAATACTTAAAAGAGCAACCACTGTTCTGGAAAAAAGTCTTGTGGACAGATGAGATGAAGATTAACATATCAGAGTGATGGCAAGAGCAAAGTATGGAGGAGAGAAGCAACTGCCCAAGATCCAAAGCATACTACCTCATCTGTGAAACACAGTGGTGGGGGTGTTATGGGCTGGGCATGTATGGCTGCTGAATGTACTGGCTCACTTATCTTCATTGATGATACAACTGCTGATGGCAGTAGCTTAATGAACTCAGAAGTGTATAGACACATCCTATCTGCTCAAGTTCAAACAAATGCCTCAAACTTCATTGGGCGGCAGTTCATTCTACAGCAAGACAACGATCCCAAACAAACTGCTAAAGCAAAAAAAGAGTTTTTCAAAGCTAAAAAAAGATAAATTCTTGAGTTGCCAAGTCAATCACCCGATCTGAACCCAATTGAGCATGCCTTTTATATGCTGAAGAGAAAACTGAAGGGGACTAGCCCCCAAAACAAGCATAAGATAAAGATGGCTGCAATACAGGCCTGGCAGAGCATCGCCAGAGAAGACACTCAGCAACTAGTCCATGAACTGCAGACTTCAAGCAGTCATTGCATGCAAAGGATATGCACCAAAATACTAAACATGACTATTTTCATTTACATGACATTGCTGTGTCCCAAACATTATGGTGCCCTGAAATGGGGTGGGGACGACGACTATGTATAAACACTGCTGTAATTTCAACATGGTGAAACCAAAATGTATAAAAATGGCCTTTATTAATATTTGACAATGTGCGTTTTAACCACGTGATTTTTTCTATTACAAATCTCAAATTGTGGAGTATAGAGGCAAATACATAAATGATGGGTCTTTGTCCCAAACATTATGGAGGGCACATTATCTGAGCAGGCACTGGAGATTTGTCTACTTTCACACACGACAGGACCTTCAACACCTCTTTGACCATAACACCGACTGCTCTCAAGACACTTCCACTGACTTCCCCAAATTCCTCCATAAATTTGTATTTAACCATATAACCATTATATGGTTAAATACAAAGAAGAAATACTCATTGAGGACCATGCCCATCTCCCATGGCTCTACACAGTTGACTGCTTTGTTTCCTGAGGGGTCCCACTCTCTCTAGTTACCCTTTTCACCTTTATGTATTCATAAAATCTCTTGGGATTGTCCTTACTGCTCTGTCAAGGCTATCTCTCAGCCCCTTTTTGCCCTTCTGATTTCCTTTTTTAGTTTGCTTCTTTGTTCCCTAAACTCTTCCAGGGGTATATTTGATCCCAGCTGCCTATACCTGCCCCATGCGTCTTTCTTATTCTTGACCAATGCCTCAATTTCCTTTGTCAGCCAAGCTTCCTTATGTTTGCCTGCCTTGCCCTTCACTCTAACAGGGATGTGCATATCCTGAGCTCTTGTCAGCACATTTTTAAAAACATCCCACTTGGCTGATGTTCCTTTCCCCTCAAACAACCCGCTCCAATCAACTCGAGAGAGAATGTTTCCTCAAACCCTCAAAGTTGTCTGCAATCTCCTGGCATATTTGTTCTTCTAATTCCCGTTGATTATTTTAGGGTCTGTAGTACACCCCCAACAAGGTGATCATCTCTTCTTGTTCCTCAGCTCCACCCTTGTAACCTCACTAGACGAAGCGTCCGTAATGTCACCACTGACCACCGTCGTGACATCTTCTTAACCAATAATGCAACCCCCCCCCCACCCTTTTACTCTCACCTCTGTCTCTTCTGAAGCACCTGTACCCCAGAACAATGAGCTGCCAGTCCTGCCCCTCTCTTAACCAGGATTCAGCAATGACTACAACGACCCAGTTACACGTACCTATCCATGCCCCAAGCTCATCTGCCTTACCCGCCAGGCCCCATTGCTTTAAAATACGTAGTTTAAACCGATCTTCCTTCCTCGCTCTCCGCCTTTCTCATGCCTATTCTGTCCTCTAACCTTTCTCTCACCACCCCTCCATACCAACTCCTAACCTCTCACCTGCCTCTATCCTGGATGAGGTCCCACCCCTACTGCCAATCTAGTTTAAACCCACCCGTGTAGCATTAGCAAACCTACCTGCCAGGATGTTGGTACCCCTCCAGTTAAGGTGCAACCCCTTCCCTTTTGTACAGGTCACCCAGCCCAAGAAGAGATCCAATAGTCCAGAAATCTAAATCCCTGCCCGAACCCTTCAGCCACACATTAATCTCCCCTATCTTTGTTCTTACCCTCATTAGTTCTTTGTTTCAACAGCACACCATAATACCGTACTCGATTATAGCAGACAATCGGCAATAATGAACACCCATCCCCCCCCCTCCCAATTCAATGGTCCATTATAACGAGGGTTTACTGTATCGATCCCTTCTTTGGACATTGTCCTATTTCTTGGATCTTGATTCATAAATTAAAGAATAATGACAGACATTCACAAACACAAATGGTGGGGCGGCAGGATGGCGCTGTAATAGAATCGCTGCCTTACAGCACCAGACACTACACGTGCTGTCTGTAGGGGGTTTGCATGTTCTCCCCGTGACCCTGGGTACTCGGTGAACCTCCCACATTCCAAAGACATACAGGTTTGTAGGTTAATTTGGCTTTGGTAAAAATTGTAATTTGTCACTAGTGTGTAGGAGAGTGCTAGTGTACGGGGACTCAGTGGGCCAAAGGGCCAATTTCCACACTGTATCTCTAAACCAAACACAAGATATTGGAGCCAAAGCTGTCAGTTATTGATCAACTGTACAATACCACTCAATAATCATCTACCATATTTCAAAGGCTAGAGTTAAAGACTTTAAATTACCGTGTGGCTGTAAATGCATTCCTAAACTGCAGATTCCAAATGCAGGTTCCTACTCTGTTTTTCATCGGTCTATTGAGAGACTGTGGGTGTGCAGTGCACGTGCCATTCAAAATATAGTTACAAAATTTGGAAGCACCTATTCGAGCAAAGATTTCCATGAACATTATATTGGAAGGAATTAAAAAAATAAGGACATTTTTAAGAGTGAAAGTAAAAACATTGTGAAAATGAACTGGGGAAATATCCTTCGACTCAAATTTAAGCATCAGAGGTGTCAGGAACTCACATGATCAAAGTTTTCACATAATAGACAAAATAAAAAGTCTGAAAATCCATTGAGGAAGAGGCATAGAATTCTTCGCTCATTATTTAAATGGGAATATATTTTATTCAATCTTACAATCGGTCAATATCTGTTCATTTTGCAGTGAAACATTATAAGGCAATATACTTTGGAATTATTTAATATTTTAACTTGAAGCTAATGTGAATAATGGAAGTTATGAAATAAAGGTTCATTTTGTGAATTCATATTTATATTATAAACATAGGAAAAAAAAGTGTAAATTAACATTTATGAGGAAACTAACATTTTCTGTTCACTTTATGAAAAGTTAACTTAACAAAGAAACCGTAAAGACTTACCAATAAAGACAAAGATCTGATGATGAGAGTAACGTAACAGCATAGAAACTGACAATGTCTGAAGAAAAGGAAAGAAAACAAAACTATCAAAGCATCTCCAAAAAGTGAAGATCAATTGAACAATTGATGTGTCAATCATTTCTACATCCCACTCCAACCTCCACTGCCCTTCCTCTATGGCAAGAATTTAATTTCTTAAATAGGAATGCCAAAACTGAACTCTGGGTATAGTGTCAAAGCAGTGTATAATTGTTGACAGTCAAACTCTTCCTATACTAGAAACTTCTTGAACTGAAGGCTGACATCGATTTGCCTTCCTAAATGTTCCGGCAATTACATGATTGCTTTAAGTACCTAGTGTACAGGAACACCTGGATCTTATGAACTTCAACATTTCCCAGTTAAATAATGTATTACCTTTGTTTTCCCCACCAAAGTGGATAGCTTGCCATGCAGCAATTTTATAATGCATCCATCATGTATTTGCCCAGTCACTCATAGTCTAAATAGCATTGAGGATATTTATTATCACATACACCAATCGATGAAGTGAAATTTGTCGGGAGACTGGGAAATATTATTTTCAGTTCCCTTGCCAAATCATTGATGCATGTTAAACAGATCAGATCCCCGTGGTATCCCTCGAGCTACTCCCTGACATTGAAAAATTTGTCTTTATTCCTAATCTATTTCTAGTCAATCAAACACATTTCAGTTCATTGTGTATATCCGCTAATCCCATTACTTCTATTCCGCGCACGGTCTCGAACGTCTTCTAAAATTCCAGATACACCACATACACCAATTCTCTCATTTTTATTCTACCAGTTTGTCAAAACCAATATTCTTCTGACAAGTCCAGAACAGATGATTGGATTTTCCCTGTTATTGATGTTATGCTAAGAGTGTGAAATTCACTGTCCTCTCTCCTTTTTTAAATGGTCGGCTTATATTTGACAGTCTTAGTTCCCTTGCATGTTTGGAAAGTTATTATATTTACTTCCACAAAGAGAGAACAAAAGTTATTTTTCAATAACAGCTATTTCTTTGTTCCCTTTATAAATAATTCTGTTTTTGATTGGGATACCAACATTTATATTCACTCATTTATTTATTTTTAATTATCTGTAGACACTTTCACCGTTCACTTTCATATGCAAGTTCAGACTCATATACTTTTTGCCCTATTAATCAATTGCTACTTATTTTGCTAGATTTTAAACTTCACTCTGGTTTACTACTATTTCTCCGGAAACTTTACAGATGTATTGTTTGAATATAATATCAGTTTAGTTTATTGTCTTGTGTATCAAGGTACAATGAAAAGCTTTTGTTGTGTGCTAACAAGTCAGCGGACAGACTATACATGATTACAAACAGGCTATCCACACTGTACAGATACATGATACAGGGAATAACGTTTAGTTCAAGGTAAAGTCCAGTAAATAGAATTAAAGATAATCTGAGGGTCTCCAATGAGGTAGATAGCAGCTCACAACCGATCTCTAGTTGTTGATAGGACAGCTCAGTTGTCTCCGAGGATCCTCCAGTGCTTCTACGCAGCGGCGGTGGAAAGCATCTTGTCCGGGAACATTACCATCTGGTTCGGGAATTGCTCTGCCAAGGACAAGAAGGCTCTGCAGAGAGTAGTGCGTTCGGCCGAACGCACTATGGGAACTTCACTCACCCCCCTGCAGGAACTATACAACAGGAGGTGCAACTCCAGAGCAAACAAAATCATGAGAGACCTCTTCCACCCCTGCAACGGACTGTTCCAGCCGCTACGGTCAGGCAAACGCCCCCGTTGCCATGCAGTGAGAACGGAGAGGTTGAGAAGGAGTTTCTTCCCAGAGGCAATTCGGACTGTAAACGCCTTTCTCACCAGGGACTTACTGTACAGAACGTTTTTCCTTCTATTATTTATTATGTAAAATAATATGTGTGTTATGATTGTGTTTATAATTTGTTTGGTTGTTTTGTTGTTCCGCGAGCATTGCCACTTTCATTTCACTGCACATCTCGTATGTGTATGTGACAAATAAACTTGACTTGACTTGAGTTGCCTGATAACAGCTGAAAAGAAACTGTCACTGAATCTGGAGTTATGAGCTTTCACACTTCTGTACTCCTTGCCTGATGGGAGAGAGGAGAAGAGGGAGTGACCAGGGTGAGACTCATCCTTGATTATGGTGGTGGCCTTGCTGAGATAGGATGAAGTGAAAATGGAATCAATGGAAGGGAGGTTAGTTTGTGAGATGGTCTGGGCTGCATCCACAATTCTCTGCAATTTCTTGTGGTCTTGGATGGAGCTGTTGCCAAACATGCTGTGATACATCCCGATAAAATGCTTCCAGGGTGCGTCTGTAGATGTTGCTAAGAGTTGTTAGGGACATGCCAAACTTCCCAAGTCGTCTAAGGAAGTAGAGGCATTGGTGTGCTTTCTTGGTTGTTGCTTCGATAAGGGTAGTCCAGGTGGTTCATGCTTAACTGTTTTTGTACAAGAAAGTTGTGTACAAGAACTGCCACAGTTCTTGCATTCGTTCCAGAATATTAGGCATTACCTGTTTAAGAAGGAACTGCAGATGCTGGAAAATCGAAGGAACACAAAAATGCTGGAGTTTCTCCAACATTAGGCATTACCTATTCACCTTTCAATTAAATTCTCCAACAGCCAACTGGCTCCTCAGTTTCAGTTCAAACTACTTCATTTTTCATCTTAATGAAACATTTCATCGCTTTATCTTTCCCTGAAAAATCCCACACAAGGTCACAATTAACCTTTGACCAGTACACACATTGAGATTGAAAGCAAATCTTCTCCCAAGCTGGTTCTCAACATTAATTTTGAAAATTATCTTTCATAAATTCCATGAATTTGCCTCTGCCTATTACTGCTAATTTGACTTGTCCAATTTATACACAGATTAAATATCATCCATGTGCCCTGTTACACCCATTTCTAATTTGTTGGAATATGCCATCCTCAATGTCTTAACTACTATTCGGTAGCCTAAAGTTACTCCAAACAACTTTTCTGTCCTTTGCTTAACCCCATTCTAATTCTACATTATGATTAGCCATGCACAGATCTCTTTTATTAATAGAACTGCACCATCTCCTTGTAGAAAGAAAGAACTGCAGGTGCTGGTTTGTACTAAAGATAGACATGAAGTACTGGAACAACTCGGGTCAGGCAGCATCTCCAGGGATAAAAGATGGATGACGTTCCAGGTCGGGTCCCTTCTTCAGAGTCCCGATCCGAAGAAACACCCATCCTTTTTCTCCAGAGATGCTGCCCGACCTGCTGATCCTTTCTCTTTTTGCCCATCCTTCCGAAATCTCGAATATTCAGCTCACTGCGTTAGTCATCCTGCAGCCACGTTTCCATAATGGGAATGAGATTAGAACTGTTTACTTCTATTTGTGCCATTTATCCATTCAACTTGAAAATAGTGTGAATAACTGTCGTTTAGAATCTTTTAATTTTTGTTATGTTAATATTCTCCATATCACTGACCCCATCTGTTGCTTGCCTGCTATCTCATTGACTTTTTTTTTTTTTTTTTTTTAAACTTACACTACCTGCTTTGTTCCACTCCTTCCCAAATATTCCAAGCATCCTGCCAACCAGTTTTACATCCTCCCCAACAGTACCAACAAACCTCCCAAACATCGTGGTCCTGATTATGCTGAGGTACAACTGCCCCAGAAATGTTCTCAATGCTTTGGGATTTGAAAGCCCTCCCCTCCTGTATCATCTTTTATGATACTACTGATGATTATGATGATACCGGTCTATAGTCTCCCTAATACTAGAATAACATCTGCCTGTAAGGACCAATGTGAGGTTCATGAAACCACTCTCAAGTCTTGCTGGTGCAAACATACAACATATAAACGTATACCATTAAACAATCAGAAAATATTAGCATTCTGTCTCTACCAAGAGAAAATTATCGTGAACAATTGACACATGAAACCAGTACGACATTATCCATTGGACCCCACCAGTAACAAATGTTTTCTAGTGCGGAGAGACCTTCAGTGTTTTAGGACATTGTTTCGAGGAATATAAGGAAAATGGCATTCATTATCCCTAGTTTGTTTGATGTGTTAGAACATGTTCTTCATCTAGCAGCTAAAGCCAGCCTTCAGTTGGTTTGTTAATGTATTTTGGAATTTTTGTTGCTTATATGATGGTGTTATGATTCGGTAACATACTTACAAATATGACCATGATGACGAAGGCTGCTAGGTAGGAGGTTCTGGCCATCCACATGCTGACAAAACGGTAGTGTTCTCCTGATACAACATTGCGCAAAAACCCTAATGTAAAAATGTAAAACAATGTTGACATTTAAAAAGAAACTCTGACCATTAAGCAAAATGCTACAGTTTTAATTCAGACTATTTTCAAAATCTGGAATAATCGGGGAGGGAAGAGGTAAAAGGTGAATGTCCTGCAGTTCCATGGGAAAGTGCCCTAGAGAGGGGAGAGGTTGGTGGAGATGAAAGAGTAAGTCACAGAGTTGTGAAGGTAATGATTACTCCTGCAAATGTAAATTTTCCACTTGTTTTTATCCACCAAATTGAAATGAAACAATAAACCAACAATGTTTATCCATTAAAGCTTTCAATATCTTTTAGCAGTCGATTGCTTTTCTTCTGAATTTTGTTTGTCTGGCAATTTGGTGCAATCTTTGAGTAACAACTTTACAATGAAGACATTGAAAACCGATACAGTAAACTCCTATAATAACAGATTGTTCGAAATCCCAATAGTTCGACATCTGGCTAACACGTTGCTGGTTCCTGTATTCCCCTCAACACCGCAGAGCCCAGGGACCTGTGTACCCCACTGCACCCTGGAGCCCAGGGTCCCACACTACCCCCCCACACCAAAGAGCCCGGGGTCCTGCACTACCCTTTACACCACAGGTGCCAGGGTCCCATGTTCCCATGAAGCACACCAGATGTACTGGAAAAAAAAATCACATTTAACATTCAAAAAAAATTAACAGCGAGTTGGATCATAATTTGGAAAAGCATTCAATAGTCCAGAAAACCTGTCAGTCTGGCACCAGGACAATCCAAACATGCTGAAAAATGGGTTATTACTGTAGATGCATCAATCACACTTTGGAGAAGTTCTTGAAGAGTCTGGATGAGTCTGAAGAAGGGTCCCAACCCAAAATGTTGCCTATGCATTCCCTTCTCAGATGCTGCCTGGCCACTGAATTCCTCCAGCATATTGCTCAAGGTTCCAGTAACTACAGTTATTTCTATCTCCTTGGAGAAACTCGTATTTCCACTTGTAAATAAGCTGTTCACTTCTGTCATGATTGTGAGATGCAATTTACGGATGACTATGACCAAGGACCCTCTAATAGAGATTGAGATCTCCATTTACTTTTCCAAGCTGTAGCAGGTTGCAATTGCCTTTGAAATAGAGAACACGAACAAATGCCTGTTTGGCAGAATACCCCTCAAAAGCCAAATTGATTCAACTCACCTTTGTTTTCTTCATTTTCCGCCAATGCTTTCACACTGGACATCAGTATATCATCATACCCCAAGAATTCATCCAAAAGAAACCGGCTAAAGCCATCCCCAAAGCAGAGATCTTTAGTTGGATCTGTGGACAAAATAGAATAATGTTAGGGTCTGGTTGTACAACTAGAACTGTATTATTGGCACTTTTTTATTTAAAGAACACAGATTAAAAAAAAACCCAGTATGTTCAAAAATAACAACTGCTGCTGCTGCTGCTGAGTCGGAGGCTGCTGCTGCAGGTCTACGGACAGCGGCGCCGGGAGCCCGCGGCTCCCTGGAGAGAGACCGCTTTTCGGGGCTTCTGCAACGGCGAATTCTCCCGCCCGAGTGCGGGGTCGAAGAGCTCCTGGAGCGGGGCCTAACACCACTGCCCCGCGCGGCTGGAACGGCCGTGGGACTTTACGAGCGCACGCCGGGGGCTCCAACATCAAGACCCGGTGTGCGACCTCGCACCACCCGGCGTGGCTTCAATGGCCGCGGGACAATCGCCATCGCCAGCCGGGGGCCTTGACTTTGACTCTGACATCGGGGGGGGGGGGGGGAGAGTGCAGTGGAGAGATAAGTTTTTTTTGGCCTTCCATCACAGCTATGTGATGGATGTTTATGTAAAATGTAATTATGTTGTGTCTGGGTCTATTTGTGTGTAATGTATGGCTGCAGAAACGGCATTTCGTTTGGACCTCTAGGGGTCCAAATAACAATTAAATTGACTCTTGAACTGCTGGATTATTAACCAAGGACTGTTATTGAACAAAGGCTTGCACACCCAGATCAAAACAGATTTAAAAAATATATTGATGGTCAATTTATGTAATAAATTTGAAAAATATCCAAGCAATCAGAAGGCAGCCCTTAAATAATAAAATGTCACGCCACTTTTCTCTACATGAATGCAATATTACATCATTAAACTTTTCCACTGTACAAAGTTGTACAATGAATGATTTTTGTTAATTCTAAAGACCACCAACTCAATGAAAAACACAAATATAGATTAATGTCATGTTTTACATTAATTTTAATTACAGCTGCAAAGATGTAACTACCACCTCTCTCCTAAAGGACTTAAGTGCCCCTTCCCATACACTGCTTTCACCGTCTTAAATACAGCGCCAACCTTCCTGTTCATTGTGGTGTGTGTCTGTATCACATTGGCTTTGCACCGTGTGAATTTCACTCAGACAGCGCTCCGCCCGCTTGCCCTGTCCCCGCCTGCATAACTGGCTGGTGAAGGAAGCGATGTGTGTATGTATGCGCGCGCGTGTGTGTGTGTGTGTGTGTGTGTGTGTGCGCGTGTGTGTTCCACTCTGACAGTCGCTGTTCCAGTCGCCAGATTTTCAGCAACCTGCTACGACTTGACAGTCGCCAGCAAAAATCACCTAAGTGGGACAGGCCCATATGGGTGAAGTAGCAGCAGGCAAAGAATAACATTCTAAATTGCAAGAAACACAATGGGACAGGAATCTGAAGTAATAAAATGGACGAATAGGTACATAATTGGCATTAATCCTGCGCTAAAATGAAACCAGGGAGAAATAGAGGTACTAATAGAGTTGTTAGAAAATGATCAGTGAATTAGCAACAACCCTTAAACTAGCTGGAGTATGACGAGAACATTTTGAAGGAGAACGGATATTGTTGCTATTTTAAACATGACACATTGAAGTTTCAAAGATGAATACAATACTTAAAAGTGCAATGTGAACGAACAAAATATTCTCCAACCCAAAATGGAAACCAAAGGTCCTGAAATAACACATGTTTTAAAGCATAGAAACCAACAGGTTGCATTTACAACATTGTTGGAATATCACAGCCATGAAATAGACATCTGACCCAGAGAATCATGGAAGACTATTTAAAAATACAGAAATATACTCCTATGTGGTTTGCAATCAATTTCCCCAGCCATCAATTTCTAAGTTGAATTATCAACTGTTTGTTCCCTCCTACTTCACCCAACAGAATGACCTCTATGCAGTAACAAATATATTATTTCCAGAAATTTGGAGACAGCGGGTATTGAAACATCCTGAACAGCCATCATTATAACTGCAGGAATCGTTATTTCACACATATAGTTGCTGTGTGTGGGGTGGGAGATTGCAACCTTCACCTGTTTCGACGAATGCAATCAACCTGGTGTGCACAATCAAATACGCAAGAAGAAGAAGTTGCTGTGTCTTACCTAGCGTAACGACCATAACTGGGATGTTGAGGCGCTGCCTGGTGCTCTGAGAGAGACGCAGGAATCCATACTCCAATGAGTATTCAACAATGTACTCCTCTTGTGGCCAAACTGCAATAATGCAACAAACAAAAAAGTCAAGAGCATTAGCCAGTTCTGTGAACTGTCAGCTCATATTATTTACTACAGGCTATTAAGCTACAGAGAATGAAATTAGAGCAATGCGAAAAGCCACAATTGGGTACTGCAGTCAATATTTCAAATCTCACAAGTACAATTTTAAGTCAATTTTAAAGTATCCTTAGATTCGGTTTTATAGTTAATCATTCTTGATATAATCAAAGATGTTGTTTCCTCCACATGATTTGAAGGCTGAATTCATTCTTTTTCCTTCAAATTTAATAACCAAATTTACCTAAAATTTTAGTTCAAATTCCCAAAGATTCTGCAATCTTTGTGAATGGATTAAAGGTTTCAAAGAACTTTTATTTGTCACATGCACCAATTAAGGTACAGTGATATGCGAATTACCATATAGCTATACGGGGGGAAAAAACAAGACAACTACATAAAAATTAACATAAAACTTCCACCACAGCGGATTCCCCACATTCCTCACTGTGATGGAAGGCAATAAAGTCCAATCGTCTTCCTCTTTATTTATAATATTGCAGAAACAGGCAACATAGCCCCTCGAGAGCTTCCTCAAACTATACTCATTCTTACTCCATTCAACTTTATTCCACAACAACTTATCTAGATTTCCTTTCAAATTAACTCATTCTATTGGTAACACTAACTAGAAGCATGCTCACCTATTCTAATATAATTAGTAGAATGATGCAATGTTCTGATAAGTGAATATAGAGATAAATTATTTTTATGGACAGTAAGTAACCAAAAGGCACATTTTTAAGGTAAATGGAGAAATATCAGAGATGTGGAGATATTTATACAAAGATCAACGATGTGCAGGATGGATGATGGAAGTTATCTCTTTGGGCACTCTAAACAAGTATGCTGGTGGTCAAACAAAAAATATTTAGATGATGGATGCATGATGTAAATTGTTGAAATACCTGGGATCATCTCAGGTTGCTTGGTAAATGTTAATGCTACACTTAGATGGAAAGTATTCAATCTCCAGTCTTATTCCTTGCAAATTATGGAAAGGCTTTAAGGCATCAGAAGGGAAGTTATTTGCCACAGGATACCACACCTCTGATCTGTTCTCGTAGCTCAGTTGAGTTTCTGGGCAATAGTACTGCCACGCTTTTCCCATCCCACTCAGAGAGTCCATTAGACGATACTCTGGAACCGTAAGGACATTTAATGTCAAGTGCAGGAGATGACACTTGCTCTTGGCCATGGCTTAGCTGCATAATTACTTATCACTTATCAGCCCATGTCTGATTGCTGCTTTGGTCTGGCTGGTTTATTTGCTGCTGAGCTGCATGTGGAATTGAACACTGTCCAGTCCAGTCCAAGACAATCCTCCATTGTTTCCATTAACTTTAATTGTAGACTTGCGAAAAATATTAACTTCTAGAACATGCAAATCCCAACTTGGCACATAATAAATATTTGTATTTGATGCAAAGTTTAGCTATATTTGTCAGAGTCACAGATGTAGAATTGCTGCCTTACAGGGCATGCAGCGCCAGAGACCCGGGTTCGATCTGCACGGAGTTTGCACGTTCCCCCTGTGACTTGTGTGGGTTTTCTCCAAGATGTTCGGTTTCCTCCCACACTCCAAAGACGTACAGGTCTGTAGGTTTATTGGCTTGGTGTATATGTAAATTGTCCCTAGTGTGTGTAGGATAGTGTTAATGTGCGGTGATCACTGGTCGGTGTGGATTCGGTGGGCCGTAGGGCCTGTTTCCGCACTGTATCTCTAAACTAAAAAAAACTAAAGCCAGCAATTCATACATGAATGGATAGAGATCAGCAATGCTTTCAAGCTCTATTTAAATAATTATGATGCTATCCAGGGATTCATAAGCTTTTAAATATTATTGCAGTCACCCAAGCTAAAAATGAAGCCTACATTTAGAACAATATAATAGTCTCCTAAACATCTTGTCACAAATATAAAAGGCACAGGATTTTCAGTCTGTGGGAAAACAATCAACAATATAATAATATACTTCCAATTTGCAGATTTTGGTTGTGGCTGCACCTAAGATTAAGGTAGGCAGCACAGTGGCGCAGCAGTAGAGTTGCTGCCTTACAGCACCAGAGACCCGGATTTGATCCCGACTACGGGTGCTATCTGTATGTAGTTTATATGTTCTCCCTGTGACCGTGCAGGCTTTCTTTAAATTCTGTAAATTGCTCCACATAGCATTTCCATTACAAGACAAATGAGTTCACATACCAAAAGAAAGAACCTCTCAGCTCAAATAACTGTCCATTATTACGGTTTATATTACCAGAATGTGAGGAAGGTTAGCAACTGGAATTGTCTCCGATACATGTAGACGAGGACAAAATTTAAGTCACAGAGAAGCAAGATGGAAAGAAAACATTTGAATCACTAAGACTTTACCTGCTCTTGTCAGCATCTCAAACTCGGAGACAGTTTCCTGCAGAGGCTGCATTCCTTTCGTCGGTGCCTCTGTAAATGAAAGTCCCTGGCTGTCATTTTGCACCACCTGTGTTACAACGTCAGGCTTATTTCCAAGTGAGGGCTTTAAGAACACTTTAGGCTCTATGTCTAGTTCAAACTGCGAAAGAGAACAGAGAAGGCAAAACCATGTCAGCACAAATTTGCTACTAGACAAAAGGGAAACATATGCAGAAATTGCATAAAGGGTTGGTTAGAATCTGTAAAAGTTAATAATTTGGTAGAGTTAATAATGTTAATAATTGCCAAAATATAACCACCGTGGTAATACAAGGCTACTAGCTTTTACTAAAGACATTGTTTAAGGTGTAAACCCAGAGAGCAAGATGGGCAGATGTGTCAAATGGAATTTAACCCAAGGTAATACATTTAGGAATAGCAACGTACTAGGCAAGGTTCATATCATAATCAGTGATGTTTAAAGAAATCAGTATCTGTTGTGAGTCCATGACCCACAAGAGTTTGAATCCCCTTTTACACACAATAAGTTAGTTTAGAGATACAGCGCAGAAACACCAAGTACGCTCCAATCAACAATTTTATTCTACATTCCAAGGACAATTTACAGAAGCCAATTAACCTACAAACCTGCACGGCTTTAGAAAGTGGAAACAGTAACATCTGGGGAAAACCCATGCAGTCACAGGGAGAATGTGCAAATTCCGTACACAGCACACCGTAGTCAGGATCGAACCTGGACCTCTGGCACTGTAAGGCAGCAACTCTACCGCCGTCCAACTATGCTTCCCCAAATGCGGGCAGTTACATCTCATTTTTGGCCTTAGCTTGCTTCATTCTAACCCTATGGAAACTCACGTTCCACGATACTGAAAAAACTCAACAGCTTCACAAATAAGTACGAATAAGCAGTTGTCAACGCTGTTTCCAGGATTGAAGGAAAAAATATTAGCTCCTGGTGGAACAATATAAAACAAGGCCACTTGTAGAATAATATAAAGGATTATGGAAATGCGCAAGCGAACCAGACTGGCGGGATTACTCTACTTGGAACCGGGTCAAATTGCTTCCTCCAGTTCTGTAACAATTGTTTGATTCAAAATAATAATATGCAAATAAAAAGAATCTACTGTAGATTCAGGTTGTATGAATATGCCCGATTTTTGCCCTAACATTCCTTAGTTATAAGTGTGAAGCCTTGAAATTATATATTCAGTTTCAAATAATGGCTACAAACTGTTGATTCGGTTTCAGAATAGGTAGGTGTACCACAAACCACCCAATACCCTGAGAACATTAAAGTCTACTCCTCATCCACAACTAAAACAAAATGAAGCATCTTACGACATTTCAGTTTTAAAAAACTTTAAAATTATATGCAACTTTTGCCCATCATTTTGACCTACTTTGGACAGCTTCAATAGAAGCTTCTGAGCTGGACAACATTACCGTCTTCAATAGGACACTTTGCACCACCTTTTCTTCAATCTGCACATTTGACAAGAACTCTGGATCCTCTCTTAGCAGAGGGGGATTTTGGAGACATACTCGTGATCTTGGGCATAGTTAAATATTTAATAAAAGATAGATTAAGAATGATATAATGAGGGGTGGGGGGGTCCACATTATCTGGAATCGAACTGCAAAAAACAATTAAGTATCACCAACCAAGTTTTGAATGGAAATGCCTTGAGGGCAGCATTGACACAAAACAAATCCAAGCAGTCATTTCTCACCTACCTTCAGTGCAGACACACAATTCTCCAGTGTGACAACTGAGCTAGAAAATGACCAGCGCCAAAACATCTAAGTCAGCAAATGACTAATGGATGCACAAAATCAGGTTCCATTAGGCAAGAAACAATGCTCAATGAAATATACAATGCACAATTCCAGATAAGCATGTTATTATTTCACCCGTTTCTGGATATATTGTAAGTGGTGGTGCAAAGCCACTGCTCAGTCTGAATGTCTGTTTTTATTTCAATTTTGAGGCCTATTTTAGATATGTTAATTTTAATTTTAAAGCTGTAAGCATTTATTCTGTTTTTATTAACTGCACTGACAGGAACTGATTGAGAAACAATTTTTTGTTTCTTCTGTGTATGCAAGTACTCAGTTAAAATGACATTAAATACTGAATTCCCCCCCTAATTGCCACCCACCCCCTGTAATTAACGTCACTCTGCTGGAAATTCAACAATAGTATTCTGCTAAATGACCAAGATCGTGGATATTGTGGAGAGATATTTAATTAACGGCCATATCCACTTTACTTTGATTCAGATTTTTCCCCTTGTGATCTACTTCATTCCTGACTAATTATGTATTTGTTACATGAATATTTCAACCAACATTTTGAGAATGACAAAACTTTGTGACAGATTCATCCAAACCAAATCAACTAAAGATATTCTGCATGTTTTATGTCTGGTTTGCAATGTTCTCAGCAGTAATCGCACCTGTATGGAAGTGTTGTCAAACATTTCTACGCTCAGCTCTTCTTCATCTTCTGTTGGCTCCTTCACCATTCCTGCAAAGTTATCCGATTCGTAGAACTGAAGAAAAATGGG
This sequence comes from Leucoraja erinaceus, assembly GCF_028641065.1. Classification (NCBI taxonomy): domain Eukaryota; kingdom Metazoa; phylum Chordata; class Chondrichthyes; order Rajiformes; family Rajidae; genus Leucoraja; species Leucoraja erinaceus. The sequence goes on along the minus strand of NC_073405.1, from coordinate 6,032,391 downwards.
TGCACGGCTGGAATTCCGTTGGATTTCTACACGGAGAATACCATCCCGCGGCCATTTCTCACGGATATGCTCCAAGCAGTTGATTGGAGATCGCGAAAAGGCAATGTGAATATAAGCCAAAATAAAAAGTACAAAGAGAGCCTGGAATTGGAAAAAGAAAAAAAAACTATTAATATTTTCCAAGAAAGCACATAGTGACACGTCTTTGTTTACTTCAAGGCATAGAAGAAAACATGAAAGAGTAAAACGCAACCACATGGCTGGTTGACTCTTAAATGCCTCCGACAATGGTACTCGGTGAAGTGCTATGAAAGATCTCGCAAATGATGCCCAGATCCTGATATATGAATAAAAGATTTACACCAGTGTATTACCAATTTTTCCATTGGATTTCAGAACTAGAATTTCTGCTTAATACCATGGAATGTTAAATAACAAAATGACTCGTTAAAGTCATTAATAGCAATCCTTTAACTGAGATAATCTCATCTCCTTACAATGAAAATGTAGGTCACTATGCCACATTAGTGAAAATCTGTGTGAAATAAGCTTATTAATTCATTGTTACTGGTGTAATAACAATATGTGATTAGAGTTCTCGTAAGTGGGAAAGACTTAAATTTACAAACAGTACATCTGTAATTCAATTACCAAGCAATTCTTGTGGATGAAGTATGCTTACTACACAGCATATTATATACCATGTTAACTGGGGAAATGGAGAAAACGTAGACAATACAACATATTTGTTGCTGCTGTGCTTGTACAATGTATGCAAGGAATTACAAGCAATGTTTTCAAAAGCAGATGCCATTCCTCAATACTACAACTCACGCTGATACACCAAGGATTACTCTTTTATAACAAGGCCTTGAATCTTTGGGTTTATTTAGGGCTGTTTGGTCAGGTAATACAGTTTGGCTGAATTGGGCATTTTCAATATTTTCTTAAAACAAAACTTTTAACCAAGAAAGTTAATTTGTTTACAAAAGTACAATTACATTTGTAATACTGACAAAACATTTGCATTCTGAAGCAGTCTGCATTCGCATTCACAGTCTGAAGAAGGGTTTTGGCCCAAAACGTTGCCCATCTCCTTCGCTCCATAGATGCTGCTGCACCCGCTGAGTTTCTCCAGCATTTTTGTGTACCTTTGCATTCTGAAGCTGTACTACACAAAGTTATCTAACACAAACTAAAGTAATATAATTGCATATTATTAAAATTACAGAAAATTTAGAGTGGTAAATGATGCCATGCAGTTTTAATGAATAATGAATCTATAGATGCTGATGCTATAAATCTGACAGAAGAAATGGTATGCTTTGGCTGTGGGCACTTATTTTAACATCAAAACAATGTCTTTACTGGCAGCCATATGTTATGGCATCCACATATCTATGGAGGGAAGCGAGTTTGTATTCATGAACCAATTCTGCAGAATCTTATTTCTTAGGGTGCAAAACAGTTACAAATTGTACTGCAATAATTCTGAACTACTCCTTAATTGTGGGCTAGTTGTACATTAATCCAAAATAAGTCTTCCAAAATTGCAGTGCTTCATTGCAGCACCCCATTGTTACCTCCCTTGAGCTAAAAGCTGGATGGGGAGGGAAACCAAGTATTTCATGTCTTTCGCACCTGTTTAATGATGAAGAATTCAACAGACGAGAGATACAGACTCAATCAATCTTTATCATTTTTTTGTGCAAGATTTAATTCCCACTCAAAGCATGGCAGACATCCTAAACAACAACGTGTGCTGAACACACTCAGCAGATCAGGAAACGTTTTGTGGAGACAGAGTAAACGTTTTAAGGTTCTGATCAAAGGCCAACTTGAAATGTTAGCTCTATATCTCACCCCACAGATGCTGAAATGTTGTCATAACACTGCCTCGCATAATCATTCAAGTGTGCAGACACAGAATTCTGCCCCATTTTAAAATATTACAAATACATATTTAAATGCCATGTACAATTTTTAAATCTGCCAACATCCATGCGAGTGCCACTGCCATTGAAAGGTGGGCTTGCTAGCAGTTTTGCTGCACACAACAAAAATGAATACTAGCTTATAGTAAGTAGGAATCCTGATTAGTCTGACTTATTTCTCAGACGTCTGCAACTGCCAAAGCCAACAGATTGTGAAAACTGACAGCATTATGCATATGCATTACAAGGCAGATGTTAAAATTCTAAATAAAGATTAAAATGTAAGCTTAAAAGTAAAATAATTCAAAATCTGGAGAATGGTTAAGAAACCAGTCAGTAAATTTAAGAATCTATTTTTTTGTGTGATGGGTGGATGGGAGTAGCAATTGTTCTGACTGCAGTGTCTACACAGCTCAATATGGGTTGTTCACATGGATTCAGAAACTCAGTTGTAGCTGACACCAATCTACAAATAGAACAAGGTGAATTATAAATTGTCGAGTGAGAACAACAAAATATCCGATGAGAAAGCCCAAATGCTGAAGCTACCGTAGACGTACAAAAAGATACGGTTAGCAAAATGTAACTTGGGTCACTTAGATGGAGATTAGTGAAATCATACTGGGGAATATTGAAATGATGGAGAAGTTACACAATTTTATGTCTGCCTCCATGAAAAGCATAAAAAGCGTGTAAGAAATAATGCACAGCAATGCGTCTTGAGTGAATGAGCTGAAAGAAATGAACGTTGGTTAAAAAACAAATGGAGAAACTTTGGTTAGGCCACATTTGGGGCAATGTGGTCATTTTGGAGAGGGTGCAGAAGATGTTCACTGGATATTAGCAGATTTAGAGAATATTAAATATTAGAAATTGGGCAAATCTAGGTTATTGTGGAGCTTTGTAGGCTGAAGGGTGACTGGGTAGAAGCATATTTTGTAGAAGGCATATATAGGGTGGAGAGTCAGTGTTTCCCCATCCTCCTTAAGAGAGAGTACAACTTAAGCACACAATGGTAAATGTCCCCTCGCTTTGCTGTAGCTTCGATGGAAATAGAATTAAGGTTAAATTGCACATGTATAATGCAAATAATAATTAAAATCAAATCTCATGGGAAGTCTTTTATGTCACAGCCTGCTCACTGAAGAGTGAACAGCAACCTTCCATGACTCTAATAACCAATAAAACCATAAAATTCCTGTAAGGCAGATTACTGTGAGGGCATGTTGAAAACAATCTGAAGAAATTATTTGATTTTTTACCATCACATCTTCAGTGGTCTTAAAATGCATTGATTTTTAGCCGCATAATTTACTAGAATACGAGCGAAAAAGCCTCATTCCCACCTAAACATATGTTTAGTGCAATATAAATGTTGCTCAGAAAAACAAGGTGTTTTCCCATTTGTTAAAAGGTGAAATATCCAAAGTTAAAAAAAAATTGCTTAAATCAATTCCTTCCTTTGAGTTATCAGCTCTGAACAACAAACATAACAGTAAAGCAGTAATATCAAAGTCACAACATTCCTTATATTGATAGTATTAACAGAAAAGCGGACACTGGAATAACTGGGACAGGAAGGTGGATTAAAAGCAGCAACTGATCAGAAAGGCCTCAAAATCAATATGTGATTAGAGAAGAAGTGGAAGGATGACGTGATAGCAATAGATTAAATACAAATTGCAGATGGTACAAGACCAAAGATTATAGAGATACTAGACAGAGGTGAACAGAATAATGATTAGGTGAATAAAGATCAATGATGTTAAAAATCATAGTGCTTAAAATGCATTTATAATGATGACAGGGAGTCAGATCAAAGGAACGAAAACATTTCTCCAATCTTAACCAGCACCACTATGCTCACTTTCAACCCCAATATCTCCAGATCTGCAGACACAGTGATGTCATAGTTTAATGAACTAATCTCTACCCGAGGTCTCGGGCATCTCCTCATTGTTCCCACTGGACCATGACCCAACTACTCAACAATAACTCATCACCTCTCTAGTCACTGACCCCATTTAGTCAGGAAATCTTCACTCTAGTCTCGGCCTCAGTCATCCAACTGCACAAAGCCTATTTCTGTCTTTTCCCCAAGATTCTAAGCAGGACTGTACTGGTATATCTAGTTCCAATTGCTCTTGTCCCACAAGAATGATTGGTTTTATCCTTGACTTTATTCTTTCTCCTCGATCCATGACACTTTGAAATAACTCTGTCCCTTAGACAGTTTCCTAGTCCCTTCACTCCAGACAACCAATCCCTCCATACTTTTTTCAGGATGTAACTAGGAAAATGGGCTAGGAAGTGCCAGCAAATGAAGTGTACCTGGACTTTCAGAAAGCCTTTGATAAGGTCCCACAAAAGAGAGTAGTGGGCAAAATTAGAGCACATGGTATTGGGGGTAGAGTGCCGACATGGATAGAAAATTGGTTGGCAGACAGGAAACAAAGAGTAGGGATAAACAGGCCTCTTTCAGAATGGCATGCAGTAACTATTGGGGTACCGCATGGCTCGGTGCTGCGACTGCAGCGATTTACAATTTTCATTAATGATTTAATGATGAAGGGATTAAAAGTAACATTAGCAAATTTGCAGATGGCACAAAGCTGGGTGGCAGTGTGAAATGTGAGGAGGATGCTTTGAGGATGCAGGGTGACTTGAACAGGTTGGGCAAGTGGGCAGATCCATGGCGAATGCAGTTTAACATGTATAAATGCGAGGTTATCCACTGTGGTGGCAAGAACAGGAAGGCAGCTTATTATCTGAATGGTGTCAAGTTAGGAAAAGGGGAAGTACAACGAGATCTGGGTGTCCTTGCACATCAGTCACTGAAAGTAAGCATGCAGGCAGTGAAGAAAGCTAATGGCATGTTGGCCTTCATAACAAGAGGAGTTGAGTATAGGAACAAAGAGGTCCTGCAGTTTTACAGGGTCCTGGTGAGACCATACCTGGAGTATTGTGTGCGGTTTTGGTCTCGAAATTTGAGGAAGGACATTATTGCTATTGAGGGAGTGCAGTGTAGTTTCACAAGGTTAATTCCCGGGATGGCAGGACTGTCATATGTTGAAACAATGGAGCGACTGGGCTTGTATACACTGGAATTTAGAAGGATGAGAGGATATCTTATTAAAACATATGATTATTAAGGAATTGGACACGCCAGAGGCAGGAAACATGTTCCCGATGTTGGGGGAGTCCAGAACCGGGGTCCACAGTTTAAGAATAAGGGGCAAGCCATTTAGAACGGAGACGAAGAAAAACTTTTTCACGCAGAGCATTGTGAATTTGTGGAATTCTCTGCTTCAGAAGGCAGTGGAGGCCGATTCTCTGGATGCTTTCAAGAGAGAGTTAGATTGAGCTCTTAAAGATAGCGGAGTCAAGGGATATGGGGAGAAGGCAGGAACGGGGTACTGATTGTGGATGATCAGCCACGATCACAGTGAATGGCAGTGCTGGCTCAAAGGGCCAAATGGCCTACTCCTGCCTGCACCTAATGTCTATCACACAAGTGGATGATACATCACTCCTTTCTTGAGCAGAAGTGTCAACCAATCTTCAATGCAGCACTCATTCACCTCGCTGAATTTGTTACAAGAAAAATGAGCTGGGGAATGGGGTTGCCCTTTGAACTGGCCAATAAACTTGGGCCAAAATTGTCTGCTTCTAAGTCACAAGGAGAAAGTAATGAAGCCAGTTGCAATGTGCAGAAAAGCAGAAGAAAATTATTTGACTGAAAGCTCCAAAGCATTTGAAAAGTGTAAAGTTTCATTGGTGGGAAGCCGAATTTGCCCAAAATGTTTCGATTTCCACATTGACAAAGATTCAACAAGGTTAATGTGTAACAAACGATTAACCAAAATAGATAGAAATATTTCCTCATAAATATTTACATTTTGTTTCCTGACAAAATGAGTCAATGGATAACGAAGAACAGGAAAAAATGGTTGGTCAATGTTTTAGTAGAACCCTTGAGCAAAACAAAGCATTAGGGTTAAAATTTCTGCTAGCTAAGGAGAATTGTTCACTTTAGGTTAAAGTCATTTCTTGTTCACTTTAGAAGGTTAAAGTCTTTTCAAAAACCTTAGCGGCAAGTTGGAGTGTGCAAATGGATTTCTTCCTCATGGCGAGCAGGACAAATGTCATACCTGTAGTGATTTCTAATTTTCCCAGAAATCCTAGGCATGCTGAAGGTTGGGAAAGTGAGAAATTCCATTTTCCCCATAATCACCACTGACAAATGGCCCAATATATGTATATATATATATTATACAAAGGTGTTTAATCAAAATCCTAAGTATTAAACCATTAAAGTGGACTTAATGGAGTGCCTCAGAGTGTAAAGTTTAAGGTATAGTCTGTAAAATGTTATGCAGAGGGGGAGGGGTTGTTTTTGCTTCCAAAAACATGTGCAAATGTCCTTCCTCAAAGAACGTCCTTTAATTCTATGACATCTAGTCCTGGACGCTCCCACTGGTGGAAACATCCTCTTCACATCTACTCTATCCAAGCCTTTCACTATTCTGTATGTTTCAATGAGGTCCCAGCGAGTACAGGCTCAATGCCGACAAACATTCATCATTGGTTAACCTTCTCATTCCTGGGATCATTCTTGTAAACCTCCTCTGGACCCTCTCAGCACATATTCCAAATGCAGCCTTACCAGCACCTTATAGAGAACATTACATCCCTGATTTTGTACACAAGCTCTCTTGAAATAAATGCTAGCATTGCTTTCTTAACTAACGATTCGACTTGCAGATTAACTTTTTGGGAATCCCGCACCAGCTCTCCAAGACCATTTGCACACATCCGATTTTTGGATTCTGACCCCATTTAGAAAATAGTCTACGCCTTTATTCCTACTTCAAAATGCATGACACCACACTTTGCTACACGATACTCCGTCTGCCCACTCTCCCAAACTGTCCAAGTTCTTCTGCAGAGTCCCAGCTTTCACTACACTACCTGCCCTCCACCTATTTTCGCATAATCCGCAAACTTTGCCACAAAGCCTTTAATCCCTTCGTCCAAATCATGAATATACAACGTGAACAGTAGCGGGCCCAGCACCGACCCTTGCGGAACTCCACTAGTCACTGACAGCCAACCCTAAAAGCCACCTTTATTGTCACATTTTGTCTTCTGCAATCCAGCCAACCTGCTATCCATGCTAATATCTGCCCTTTGATACCATGGGCTCTCATCTTCCTAAGCAGTCTAATGTGTGACAACTTATCAAAGGCTTTCTGACAATCATGGCTTTGATAGGTTGTTTATGTACTGGCTGGGTTTAGAGCTAAACAAGCTGTTTAGAGATATGGAGGAAGGCGGGGAGGGGGAGGACTCCATCACCGTAATGTCTGTTGGCACTTCCAACAACTCAAGATGTGCTGACTGGACTGCAGAATATACCAGAAGGTATACAGTATTACAGACAACGATTATAATCTCATGTGCAAATTGGCATAGAGATAAGCAGATCAGGGAGATGATTATGTGGTAGAAGGATTGGTGTGGGAAAGAAGGGTTCCATTTCACAAAACACTGTCGGGATGAGGAAAAACTATGTCAGGGCTAAAAGGTCACATTACTCCAACAAGAATTCTCTATACAGAACAAATGAATGAACCACAGATGCCGATTAAACACGCCCCAATCATGACTGAGACTTGAAATACTAGGTAGAAAGCTCTACAAAGAAAAAAATGCTGAAAGGTCAGAACTACTTTTTGCAATTTAGGACATCACTTTAATAACGAGTCAAGACTTAGAATAGATAGAAAATAAATAGAAAAAAAAGAAAAAATATCCAGGAACACATTGGAAGCCATGTACATCTACCCAGAGAATAGCGGTGAAAAGGTAGAATGCATAAATACAGATTATCAGACAACATAAAGCAAATAATTTTAATGAAGGTTATAATTTTCATAGAATTAACAGTCTCACTGATGTCTGGAGAATTAGGAATTCCCCGAGCTTGTTCACAATAGGTTTGTACAATGGTAAATTACAGCTAGAATAGTAGATGAGGTGATAATAGTTTAGTATATATTTTATTTTGAACATGTAAAAGAAAGTAAAAAACAAAGCAAAATAACAAGAGCACACACACGTATACATACACACAATCATATATCCATACATAAGCCACATACAATCACGCATATGCACGCACGCAAATACACACATATACAGTATATAAACAATTATCCAAATTATGTACAATGCAAATATCACACTGTGTCAAACAAAAACTTAACATTCATCACAGCCCTTTCTCATTCTTATACCTCTGGAAAATAAATTTTTTGCACATCTTAAACCAAGTAAAGTTTGTGCTTTGCTTGAGTTCCACATCCAAATCGTATCACAATTTCACCCCACAGATTGAAATACACATGCTCTTCATAGTTGTACGAACACAAAGTTTCTTTAATAATACTTTTACTAATGAATAATGAGCCAAGCCAAGTGATATAAAATTTAGTAATGATAATGAAACAGATTGGAAGAGAGCTCAGTTTATATATATATGTATCTAAAAGAGAAATGTGAATTCTGGATTTAGGTACAACTCATTGTTGCAACGAGACAGTCTAAAGTCAAGTAGGTAAATGTACCAATTGTAAAATACAAAATCACTGAGATTGAAGAAAGAATATGCTGCAAAACAGAATGAGATTTTCAACCTGACTGCACTATCGGAGCTTGAATCAACTCACAGCATCCAGAGGGAACAAATGTTTTATTTGCCAAAGTGGGCAATTAGAATTGTATGAGGAAACATTCAACTACAACAGCACTGGAAACAACAATAAACCAATGGATTCTGGCAACTGGGAGTGATACAAAGAACACAAGACAATAATGCAAATGGCAAGACTTACAAAAACAAAGGAAGCTGAAGAATATGCAGGGGATTCGGAGATCAACAAATTTTATCACGGCATTGTGCAACTGAGAATAGGCAGAAGCAATGTGTGAAAATAATAGTTTAGGTTTATTTGGTTCAGAGATTTTTTTTAGTTTAGAGATACTGCATGGAAACATTGACCCCAACCACCGCCCTTGTCGTGTCTTCATAATCCCCCCTGACCTCCCCCTTTCTGATACGGAACAGTCTGTCCTCAACAGAAGCCTCACCTTCATTCCCCTCCGCCCCCACCTCAGTTCTGGGTCGGCCTCGACGTAGAGCTTTTCTTCCATCGCCACCTTGCCTTTTTTTTTTTATATGAGGAGTCCCTCACCACCCAGTGATGACCCCGTCTCCCCATCTACTGGACTCCCCAGAACGTCCTTCTATCCTCTCTAGACCTCTTTATTTCCAACTGCCAGGGTGACATCAACCGTCTCAACTTTTTGACTCCCCTTACCTATTCTAATCTCACCCCGTCTGAATGTACATCCCTCCGCTCACTCTGCAGCATCTTCGACATTATAATCAAACCCGCCAACAAGGGAGGCACTGTCGTAGTCTGGTGCGCTGACCTCTACTGGGCTGAGGCTAGGCGACAACTCTCAGACACCTTTGTCTACTTATCCATGGACCATGACCCCACAGACGAGCACCAGGCCTTAATCTCAAACACTATTTCTGATTTCATCTCTTCCGGCTGTCTACCTTCCCCAGCCTGCAACCTTATCGTTTCCCAGCCCCAGTTATATCTTCTTCCCAAAATCCACAAACACAACTGCCCTGGCAGACCCATTGTTTCTGTCTGCTCCTGCCCCACGGAAATTATTTCCACGTACCTCGCCACCATCCTATCCCCCCCCGGTCCAATCGGTCCCAACCTATGTCCAAGATACCTCACATGCCTTCGTCTCTTTAACGACTTCCGCTTTCCGAGCCCCCACTCCCTCATCTTTACTATCTACTTTCAGTCACGCTACACCTCCATCCCCCACTATACTGCAGATCCATCTAATTTCCCTCTACTAACACCTAGCAGAGCTGGTCCTCACCCTCAACAACTTCTCCTTTGACTCCTCACACTTCTTCCAAGTCTAAGGCGTACCCACATGGGCCCCAGCTATGCCTGCCTCTTTGTAGGATATGTTGAACAATCCCTGTTCCAAGCCCACAAATCGCAAAACTCAGGTAGACACAAAATACACTTCTCCCACCTGGTTTAAATCGAAGGTAGACACAAAATGTGGAATAACTCAGCGGGACAGGCAGCATTTCTGGAGAGAAGGAATGGTGACGTTTCTGGTCGAGACCCTTCTTCAGACTGATCAACCACCTATATATTGTGGCTACAAGAACAGGTCAGAAGCTGGGTGGCCTGCTTCCGACACTAAGTGCTTTCCACCATCCAGTAGATCCATTTACTTTTGAGATACAGTTTTGAAACCGACCCTTCTGCCAACTGATTCCACACTGTCCATTAATCACCCATTCACATTAGTTCTATGTTATTCCATTTTATGATCCACTCTGACATATTAGGGGCAATTTACAGAGATAAGTTAAACTATAAACCCGCACATCTTCAGGACATCGGAGCACCCAGCAGAAACCCACGGTCACAGATGGAACGTGCAATAGCTCACAAGGACAACACCCGAGGTCAGGATCTTAGGCAGCAAGAATCTGAGGCAACAGCTCTAGCAACTGCGCAGCCCATATGCCAGAAGCACGATGGAATATTTGCCACGCACCTCCACAAAAGCAGCTCCAGAACACTCACACTATTCAAAATTACTGAGGACAAAGCAGCCAACTGCAGGTCACATAGCAACGAGATTTGCAAATGTATTGCAGCAGAGCAGAGATACACAACAAATTACTACGGAAAGAAAATTTGTCCCATGCGGCCCTGGTGCCTTCTCTATTACCAAGGCTGACTTTTATTCTCAGCAACATTTTCCTATACTTACCCCACTCGATTCCCCCAATATCTAAAAAATGTCTTGAAATTGCTCAGCAACTGAGCCTCTACAATCTTGCATTGAGAATTCCAAATATTCATTACATTCAAGATGCCAACATTTCTTCCCACCTTTCTCCTGAATAGCTGACCGATTGTTTTGATACTTGGTTCTTAACAACTCAATCAGGGGAGACTACCTTGCATCCACCATGTGAAGCCCCATTCAAATTTTGTTTTTTACAATGTGATCATAAAATAATATTTTGTATTCTTCCAAACTCTAGGGAATATAGGAATAGTCTGCCTAATCTCTTCTCAGATGACAAACCTTCCATCCCAGTTTTGCTGCGCTTATTCCCTTATATCCTTACTTAGATAAACACCAAACCCATGTACAATATTTCAGGTGTGGTCTCATTAGGGCCATATATATATTTTATATATATAGATAGAGCAATACGTCTCTACTCTTGTACATGCCATAATACAGGATAACATTATTTGTTTTCTCAATCCCTTGCTGTTCCCCCATGTTAACAAAGAACAGTCTACAGAACATCCAGATCTTTCCAAACACCACAGCTTTCAATATAAAAATATTCTGCTATTTTATTGTTCCAACCAAAGTGAATCATCTCACATTTATGTACATTATATTCCATCTGCTATGTCATTGTGCATTGATTTTGTCTATATCCCTCTGTATCTCTCTTGTAGCTCTTTCTGCAATCTGTGTTGTATCACTGGATGAACTACAGTTAATTCCCCAGTACAAATCATTGAAACAGCTGATGAAAAGCTGGGGCTCAGTACCAGTGAAAATACGCTGTATCAACTAGTTATCCCTTATCCATTCTGCTAGTTAAAGCATGATATACTTCCCTTCTCACTCCATGTCAGGCTAATTAGTCAGCAAATTCCCTGCTTTCTCTCTACCCTTTCTTTACACAAATTAGAAGTATGTAATTCCGCTCTTCGAGGCATCTTCATATTTAACAAGATTGTGGCTGATCGGACTATAACCTCAACTTATATTTCAGTCCCATTAGTAAAAAAATTGCATGAGAGATTTTTTTGATCTTCTCGTCAGTTTGCAGATGACACTAAAGTGGGTGGTCAAAGATAGACACAAAATGTTGCCGTAACTCAACGGGACAGGCAGCATCTCTGGAGAGAACAAATGGGTCAATCTTTGGTTTAAACCAGCATCTGCAGTTCCTTCATATACTAAAGTGGATGGTGTTGTAGAGAAGATATATATCAAAGGTTACAGTAGGATCTTGAAAAGTTCAGCCAAGGGATAATTTGGAGTTTATTGCAGATAAATGCAAAGTGTTGCATTTTGGGAGGTCTAATCAGGGCAGGACCTTCACAGTAGCTTTTAGGACTCTGGGGAGTGTTGTAGAGCAGAGGGATCTAGAGTGCAGGTACATTGTTCATTGAAAGTGACGTCACAAGTAGATAAGATGGACACAAAGGTGGTGAAGAAGGCTTTTGGCACATTGGCCTTCATCAGTCAGTGTATTGAGTAAAGAAGGTGGGATGTTATGTTACAGTTGTACAAGGTGCTGGTGAAGCCACAGTTGGAATATTGTGTTCAGTTTTGGTCACCTTACGATAGGAAAGATGTTGTTAAGATGGAAAGAGTGCAGAGAAGATTTATGAGGATGTTGCCAGGTCCTGAGTGCCTGAGCTGTAGGGCGAGGTTGGGTAGGTTACGATTGTATTCCTTGTAGTGTAGGAGAGGTGATCTTATAGAGGTGTAGAATACCATAACGGGAATAGATAGCGTAGATACACAGAGTCTTTTACCCAGAGTAGGAGAATCAAGAAATTAAATCAAGGAATTAAAATGTGAGGGGAAGGATTTAATAAAAAATCTGAGGGTCAACTGTTTCCACACATCGTGGATATACAGAATGTGCTGCCGGAGGAGGTAGTTGAGGCAGAAACTATAAACAACATTTAAAAGACATTTGGACAGATACATGAATAGGAAAGGTTCAGAGGATATTGCCAAACAAGAGCAGATGGGACTAGTGTAGATAATGCACCTTGGGTGGAATGGGCCACCTGTTTCTAAGATTTCATTCTAGAACTGTATTCCACAAAACATCCAGAGATTTATCTGTTACTTATTTGCATTTCAAATAATTTCAATATAATTTTTTCTGGCTCAGGCAGTAAGGAACCTTATGTCCAGCTAATAATTTCCTTTTTACATGGCTACAGTATATTTCAGTCTTACCCTAGCCTAAGGTCACTTGCTACTTGCTTTTTAGACAGAAGTAGAATTAGGGCATTCAGCTCATTGAATCTGCCCCACCATTCGATCACAGCTGATCTATTTTTCCTCGCAACCACATTCTCCTGCCACCTGCCCTAACCTTTGAAGCCCTTACCAATTAAGAACCTATAAATCTGCACCTTACATATACCCAATGACTTGGCCACCTCTGCAGTCTGTAGCAATGAACTCCACATATTTACCACCCGCTGGCAAAAAACAATTCATCCTCATCCCTCCCACCCCCGTCCTAAACTATAGCGAGTACAGGCCCAGAGCCTTCAAACACTCGTCATCCATCAACTCAATCATCCCTGGGAACATTGCCATTTCCCTTATCAATGTTGAAGTATTCTTTGTTGACTTCCTGTTCTGAAGGCCATATGCATTCAATTTTGTATTCTTAAGCATTTTTGCTGCTCTGACTCGGATTGAGGGTAAACTTACTGTTTGTATGTATTGGCCCTTCCTAACAGGTGCATCATCCATTTGGGTAGCCTGCATTATTGCCACAGGTATACAGAAAAATAATTTAAAGCGCAATACTAGTTGCTATATTTAAAAGATTAGAACAGTTTAATTTACAGCCATGCAAAGACTTAGTTGGAACTGAAATATCAAAGGTCACCTCTTAAGGAGAGGGAGTCAGGTATTCCTTTACTAGAAAGATAGCTACACAATTAGTGTTAAATTGTAAAGACTGATTTAACAAAAAATTGGATTGACAGATAATATGATTTAAGTCTTCAACTATTAAAGGAACTAATAGGAATGTAGATGAAAAATTATTTCCACATTTGGGGCGGTGGGAGTACATAATGTGGCACAGCTGACAAATTAGTCAGGTCTATTGGGGTGCAAAGTTAGCAGACTTGTAGAAGTTTGGAATGTCCTCCCACACATGTAAACGGATACTGTATTACTAGTTCTATCCTACACACTGGGGACAATTTACAAATATCATGGATCACCCTGATGTCCGAGTAAACTGTGGGGCAAGGCCTGCTGCTGACGTGTATACAATTCAATGCCCCCCCCCCCCCCTTCCCTCTCCACCCCAATGACCCACAGCCCTGAGACGCAGAACGGGCAAAGCCTCTCCCAAACCAGGACCACAGCCACAGAACACCAGGCCCTCAGTGCCGGGCCGCAACCCCAGGGGCGATCCCACCCGCAGGCCCCAGACAAGGCCAGGCCACCCCCAAACCCCACGATACTAGGCCCAGAGCCCTCCACAGACCCGGTCAAGCCACCCCCAAGCCCGGGCCTGCGGGCCCACAATCCTGGGATAACCCACCTCCTAGCCAGGCCCACTCTGCCCCACCACCCCCGGGCCAACCCTCCCACCGGCCCCGGGACATTGACAGGCCCAGAGCCCCGTCTCACTCTGCCCCCCGCATCCCCAGGCAACCAGGCCCACAGCCAACCCCGGGCCCAACAGCCCCCGGCTAGTCGGGTGAAACACTGGCCTTGAGCAGCACGAAGAACTCGAACATCCTGCGGAACGAGGGGGGGAAGACCCTGGCGTAGGTGACGGCCATCTTGAAGAAGAGAGCGTGGAAGAGGCGGTCGCGGACATTGATGAGCGGGTTGGGGTTGACGTTGTTGTTCCGCGCCCGGTTGTTGGCGTTGTTCGCCTGGTTCTCCGACATCTTCCTTCCTTCCTTCCTTCCTCAGCCCGGCAACTAGGGCAAGGCAAGGCCGCTCCGGTCTCCGCAACCTACGCTCGGCTACCAGTCTCTAATGCCGGGACCGTGTTATAAATCACTTGTCGGTGGAGTGGAGGGGGTAGGGGGAGGGGGGGGAATAGGATAATGTTTTAAGTTTTATTTTACTCCCCCTTTTCCAGCCGCGCTCCCCCCGACCCGCAGCTTCCCGCCCGCCCGCTCGCTCCGCTGGCTCCACCGCCGGTGGGGAGGAGTCACTGCAGCCCCGCCCGATGGCGCCACCGCCGGTGGGGAGGAGTCACTGCAGCCCCGCCCGATGGCGCCACCGCCGGTGGGGAGGAGTTGCTGCAGCCCCGTCCGCTGCCGCCACCGCCGGTGGGGAGGAGTCACTGCAGCCCTGTGGGGAGGAGTTACTGCAGCCCCGCCCGATGGCACCACCACCGGTGTGGAGGAGTCATTGCAGCCTCGTCCGCTGGCGCCACCGCCGGTAGGGAGGAGTCACCGCAGCCTCGTCCGCTGCCGCCACCGCCGATGGGGAGGAGTCATTGCAGCCCCGCCCGATGGCGCCACTGCCGGTGGGGAGGAGTCATTGCCGCCACCGCCGGTGGGGAGGAGTTACTGCAGCCCCGCCCGATGGCGCCACCGCCGGTGGGGAGGAGTCATTGCAGCCTCGGCTACACCAGCGGCCCAGACCCTCCTCAATCGCGCCTCTTACCGGCGAGGAGAAGTTACTGCATCAGGTGGTGAGGACCAAAGATACTAGAGGTGTTTAAGAAGGAACTGCAGATGCTGGAAAATCGAAGGTACACAAAAATGCTGGAGAAACTCAGCAGGTGCAGCAGCATCTATGGAGCGAAGGAAATAGGCAACGTTTCGGGGGTTGCCTATCTACTTCGCTCCATAGATGCTGCTGCACCCGCTGAGTTTCTCCAGCAATTTTGTGTACCTAAAGATACTAGAGGACTTGCTGCAACACATGTTATTGTTTTGTTACCCATGGGCCCAGGAGTACCTCAGGATATTTTCAGCCATGTGAATGTGGAGAGGATGTTTCAACTAGTGGGAGAGTCTAGGACTGTAAAAGAATATGTGATTCTGTTTGTAGTTTGTTTGGTTGTTTGTTTGTTAGTCTTTATGCACAAAGTCCGCGAGCATCGCCACTTTTCATTTCACTAAACATTTCGTATCTGTATGTGACGAATAAACTTGACTTGACTTGGCCAGAAGGCTCAGCCTCAGAATAAAAAAATGTACCTTTATAAAGGCGATGAGGTGGTTTCAGCCCGAAACGTTGCCTATTTCCTTCGCTCCATAGATGCTGCTGCACCCGCTGAGTTTCTCCAGCTTTTTTGTGTATCTTCTAAAAAAACCTTGAGTGTAGACATCCATTATTCTTCAATTACAGTTTCAAGGTCTGGGTGATCTATTCAGTGATTGTTGAGTGATATTTATATCCTGTCAGTAGCTCTGGCAAGGGAAGATCAGATTCAATAGGGCGGATTGATTGGAAGGTGCGGACATTTTGTTAGACTTACTTACTATTGATGAGAAGTCCTTGCGTTCTGCTCTTACGTCCTATGAGTTTTAAATGGTTTGTTTCAACAATCTATTGTGACACATTGAAGGAGACATTAGACCTTATTTTCTGAAAACAGTCTGTTTCGATATCTCCCGTCCATGTGAGGGAGCATTTGGGAAGTGTCTGCTGTGACTTCATTTCAGTTACAGGCTTCCAGGATTTAAAACATGGTTCACGATTGTTCTGTTTACAAGCAAGTGCTATATTCCTGCAGAACATCCCAAACTGTAACAAGGTTTTACTATAACAGCGATTGGCAGAGGCTGTGCCAGGTGAAGGAGGCAACCTATCTGCCTCCCAGCAGGTACCGTCCCCTGCAACCGCAGGAGATGCAACACCTGTCCCTATACCTCCTCCCTCGACTCTGTCCAGGGACCCCGACAGTCCCTTCAGGTGAGGCAGAGGTTCACTTGCACCTCCTTCAACCTCATCTACTGTATCCATTGTTCAAGGTGTGGACTCTTATACATCGGCGAGACCAAACGTAGAGTGGGCGATCGTTTCGCTAAACACCTTCTCTCGGTCCGCCTGGACCTTCCTGATCTTCCGGTTGCCAAACGCTTTAATTCCCCTTCCCATTCCCACACTGACCTTTCTGTTCTAGGCCTCCATTGTCTGAGTGAGGCCAAACGCAAATTGGAAGAACAGCATATCATATTTCGCTTGGGCAGCTTACAGTCCAGTGATATGATTAATGATTACTCTCACTTCAAGTAACCCTGGCATCCCCCCCTCTCTCTCCATCCCTCCCCCACCCGTCATAATAGCTTCAAAGTCGTCTTGTTGAGTCTCATTGTCTGAAACTCATTTTCAAGATACCAGATACAAGATACAAGATACATTTAATTGTCATTTGGACCCCTTGAGGTCCAAACGAAATGCCGTTTCTGCAGCCATACATTACAAACACATAGACCCAAGACACAACATAATTTACATAAACATCCATCACATTGCTGTGATGGAAGGCCAAATAAACTTATCTCTCCACTGCACTCTCCCCCCCCCCAGATGTCAGAGTCAAAGTCAAAGCCCCCAGCTGGCGATGGCGATTGTCCCGCGGCCATTAAAGACACGCCGGGTGGTGCGAGGTCTCACACCGGGTTCTTGATGTTAGAGCCCCCGGCGTGCGCTCGCAGAGTCCCGCGGCCATTCCAAGCCGCGCGGGGCGGTGATGTAGGCCCCACTCCAGGAGCTCTTCAACCCCGCAACTCGGGCGGGGGAAGTCGCCGTTGCGAGAGCCCTGAAAAGCGGTCTCCCTCCAGGGACCCGCGGGCTCCCGGTGCCGCCGTCCACAGACCTGCCGTTGAAGCCTCCGACTCTCCGGTCGGGCAGCAGCAGCAGCAGCAGCAGCGCTCCTCCACCACTCCACCCGCTCCGGACTCGGCCAGCCCCGCGACGGTGACGGTGAGTCGTAGCACCAGAGTCCCCGGTCTCTTCCTGTTGGAGGCCGCTCCTCGTTGCAGCCCCAACGATAACGGAAACCCGACGAGAAAAGGTCGGGTCTCCCGTGCAGGGAGAGATTTAAAAAGTTTCTCCCCCCCCCCTCCCACACACACACCCCAACAAAAAAATAACAAAAACTACATAAAAACACAGACAGAAAATAATAAAACGCGGACGGACTGCAGAGGCCGCTGCTGACGAGAGTCGCGCCGCCCACCACACAGCTAACAATGGCCTGTTTCCTTTATCATCATCACCTTTTTGCATGTATTTCATTCATTTGTTCTATATCTCTCTCCATCACCATCTACACCTCTTGTTTCCCTTTCCCCTGACTCTCAATCTGAAGAAGGGTCTCGACCCGAAACGTCACCTATTCCTTTTCTCCAGAGATGCTGTCTGACCCGCTGAGTTACTCTAGTCTATCTTTGGTTTAAACCAGCATCTGCAGTTCCTTCCCACCCACTTGTAAAATTTACCATGAGGCCTACAAATGTTGGACCACCATTTTCTTTCGTTTCCTGTCAAGTTGCAACATTGAACCTGTTTAAGAAGGAATTGCAGAGGCTGGAAAATCGAAGGTATACAAAAATGCTGGAGAAACTCAGCGGGTGAGGCAGCTTCTATGGAGTGAAGGAAATAGGCAACGTTTCGGGTCGAAACCCTTCTTCAGATGTTCAGTTTTAAACTCAGTTAGTTCCACAGACGATCCACATTCACACGGTGAAACAGACTTGTCTGCCTCTCTCAGTCTCCTTTTGATCTGACCTGCAGCATCCATTTACAAATCCTGCTGAGTTTACAAGTCAGGAACTTCAAACTGGGGGTCCCGCTGTTTTTCCGCCTCATTGTTACTTCCAGTCACGGAATCTTAACAGAAGCCGCAAGAACCTCCCATCTCTGTGGCCAATCTTACTGTTTCCTCGGGTTCATTAGATCATAAGTGATAGGAGTAGAATTAGGTCATTCAGCCCATCAAGTCTACACTGCCATTCAATCATAGAAACATAGAAACATAGAAATTAGGTGCAGGAGTAGGCCATTCGGCCCTTCGAGCCTGCACCGCCATTCAATATGATCATGGCTGATCATCCAACTCAGTATCCCGTACCTGCCTTCTCTCCATACCCCCTGATCCCCTTAGCCAGAAGGGCCACATCTAACTCCCTCTTAAATATAGCATGTCTGATCTATCTCTCCCTGTTCACCTTATTCTCCTGCCTTCTCCCCATAACCTCTGACACCCGTACTAATCAAGAATCTATCTCTGCCTTAATTATATCTACTGACTTGGCCTCCACAGCCTTCTGTGGCAAAGAATTCCACAGATTCACTTCCCTCTGACTTAAGAAATTCCTCCTCATCTCCTTCCTAAAATAATGCCCTTTAATTCTGAGGCTGTGACCTCTAGTCCCAGACTCTCCCCACTAGTGGAAACATCCTCTCCACATCCACTCCATCCAGGCCTTTCACTATTCTGTACGTTTCAATGAGGTTCCCCCCTCGTTCTTCTAAACTCCAGCGAGTACAGGCCCAGTGCCGTCCAACACTGATCTGGGTCAATGCCAGAGATCTGGTCAGATCTAGCGACTGTAACAGCTACAGGGCGTGGAATGTCAAGCAGGGCATCTACTTTGTTCTGTTGGAGGGAGAAGGAATTCGCTGCGTGTGGTGCTGACGTCCTCTGTGGCCACAGCCGTTGACTCTGCTCCCGATCACATTACCTGTCCAAATGCGTCCCGCGCCACGGAGATGAGTCGTCCCATTATCAGAAGTAATCAGAGCTTTGCGGTGGGAGAAAGATAAGGGATCAGACAAAGGAATTCAGAAATATGAAATGTAAAACCAGAGGCTTTGATTGAATGAGGTGAAATAATGGCAATGAGCCAGTGTCTATTGAATCTGCATTTTGTCATGAGCCAAGGCTTTTAGCAAAGTACAGGTGACAAATTAAAGGCCAGCTCAAGGGGGCGGATGGAAGGAGGGGGTTGGGGGGCGAAGGAAGTCTTTTAATGAAGTGGCCAAAACAAATTGCCTTCCCCTTTTCTGTGTTAGCTCTTCATTGTCAAAAGTGAGACTCTATTCGCTTCGATCCAGAGATAAATGCTTTCCTTGTTATTTCTAGGTGCGGGTGAGTTTCCAGACTGCATCTCGGGTCCAAGTGTAATGGAGATTAGATATCCGAAACCGCATTAGCACAGTGGCCTGTGCGAGGCACTGGTAACCCTGTTTTCAGATCCTCAAATGGTAAGTGTGTTGAAGAAACACTGGATTTTCTGTGGGTCTTCCTGTGTTTGCGATTCATAGGATGTACACCCTATAATTTCCGAAGTACTTTACAAACCACTTGTCCATGTAGCAAGCAGTACCTAGCTCACGTGCCGTTTGCCCACGTTACCTGGCTTTGGTGGGGTGGGGGGGGGGGGGGGATGTAATCGGACACTGTGGTGGGCAACACCAGTGGAGGAGGTACAATGACATTGTTTCCACAGTGCAGGGTGTACACAAGACACTATGTACACAGCTTTGCTAGCGGCATCAGAGAACCTTCGGCAGGGAGGATGTTTACTACAGATTACTCAGTGACCGGGGAAACGGACCAGACCAGCCCTCTTTGTGTTGGGTGTTACCTGTAACTCTGTCGCAAGAAGGCCTCTTGAATAGGAAAGATTCGGGCTCAGATTGCACTTCGGAAACTTCAGCGGGGGTGGGAGATTGCAACCTTCACGTGAAGGTCCACCCTATTGCAACGAATGCACTCTACATGTCGTGCACGGACGGAAGATCAAACGGAACAAGTTGCCTTACAACTTTAGGCTGCGCACGCCGTACGCAAGAAGAAGGAGACTTCAGCAAAGTTGGCGCTGCGGTGTGTTGGATCATTCCGCTGCGGGGGAGGGTGACATTAACCTGGGAGATGCGGGCGAGTCCACGGCATTCCTGGAGGAAGAGAAGTCCCCAGCTCCTGCTCAGTGTTTATTCCCCAGCCAACATCACCAAATACCTGATCTGATTGCTAACATTTCCCTTGCTGCAGTTGTAAGTAAGTAAGCTTAAGTTTATTGGCCAAGTATGTACACATACAAGGAATTTGCCTTGGTGCTCCACTCGCCAGTAACAACACGACACGCAGTAAACAACTAAGAATAAAACATTCAAACATTAAGAATAAAACATTATAGTTTAAACAGTTTAAACATGTGAAGAATTAAATTAAATACCAGAGCAAAATGAGAATGTGCTACAGACTTTTGGTTATTGAGTGGAGCTGCTGGTCGTGGGGAAAAAAAGCTGTTTTCATGTCTGGATGTGGTGGCTTAGACAGTCCGTAGTTGGAGCTCACTGGCACAAATTAGATCATTCAATTCCTGGCACAAATTAGATCATTCATTCAAAGTGAGTACTCTTCAAAAATGCCTGATGGACGGTAACATCCTTTGGCACGAAACAAGTTAATGTGCCTTTCTTTTCTATTTGTTGATGTATTTGTTGATGTTTTGTGTAAAGGGCCTGTCCCACTTACGTGACTTGCCGGCACCCGTCACAGTCGCAGCAGGCCGCCGAAAATGTTCAACATGTTGAAAATCCAGCGGCGACCAGAAAAAGGTGCGACTACTTTGGGCGACAACTCACGGCCGTACAGGCGACACCCCGCGCCCTGCTGCGTCTGTGACGGGTGGCCGCGGGTCGCTGAAAAAGAATCACGTAAGTGGCACAGGCCCTTATTAAAGCCGATACTAAATACTGAGGGTTACACAAAAAAGCTGGAGAAACTCAGCGGGTGCAGCAGCATCTATGGAGCGAAGGAAATAGGCAACGTTTCGTCCCGAAACCCTTCCGGGTTTCGGCCCGAAACGTTGCCTATTTCCTTCCCGAAACGTTGCCTATTTCCTTCGCTCCATAGATGCTTAGAGTTTCTCCAGCTTTTTTGTATAACCTTCGATTCTCCAGCATCTGCAGTTCCCTCTCAAACACTAAATACTGATACTCTTTAACTCCAAGGCATTTATTTATCTTACTCCTTTCTGTGTTTTTTTCATTCCCAACAATGATCGTGGTCCCAGTGTTATCATCCCCCCCGTGAATTATCCCAGCCGTATCATCACCCCATCAATGCCGGCACAGGGCAGCACGGTGGCGCAGAGCTAGAGTTGCTGCCTCACAGTGCCAGAGACCCGGTTCAATTTTTAACTATCGGTGCACTCTGCACGGAGTTTGCACGTTCTCCCTGCGACTGCGCGGGATTTTTTCCGGGTTCTCTAGATTCCTCCCACCCACATCCCAAAGACATGCAGGTTTGTACATTAATTGGCTTCTGTAAATTGTCCCTAGTGTGTGTGTGTGTGTGGGATAGAACTAGTGCACAGGTGGTTCGCTGGTCGGCGCGGACTCGGTGGGCCGAAGGGGCCTGTTCCCACGCTGTATCTCTAAACAAAACTAAGTCAACATTTTCCCTACATGGTCACAGTGGGACAGGTACGAGGATAGAACAGGTGTAGAGGAATATGGGCCAAGGGCAGGCAGGTAGGACTGGAGTAGATGGGGCACAGTGGTCAGCACAGGCAAGTTGGGCCGAAGGGCCTGTTTCCTCGCTCTATGACTCTATGAATGTTTTCTTTGCATTTCAGATGTTTCACCGCTCTGCGTCGAGCAGCCGCTGAGATTTGAGACCGGCTTGGAGATTGGCATCATTCCCAGCTCAATCCCAGCTTTGGTCGGGATGCGAAGGGCCGGCCTGTACCACAGGAGGGGGAAGGTGGAACCGATCCCATCCCCACAACGGCAGGACATCAGCCTGCTGGTGAGCCGCTGCCTGAGCATTGGGTCGGGCTCGGAGCCGAGACGGCCCGTTGCCACCCTGGCCCCAAGCAGGGTTAACTGGCGAGCCAGCATGCCACCCTCCACCTTGCCCACCATCGTCAGGTCTCTGCCCAACCCCAAGGCAACGCAAGTGAGCGGTGCTGGGGAACGGGGCAACTCGGAGACTCCACCCATCCCTCCTCAACATCTGCCCGCCAGAGAGGTGCGGAGGATCACAGTCGACCTCCGCCCGGTTTTGGCCCGGGTCAACGAGCCCTGCGAACCCACAGAGGAGGTGATGCCAGAGGAGGTGGGTGCTGGGAGCCCCCTCTACCTTGGGGACATCTCCACCATGAGTCGGCACCCCGCCAACGCTGGCATCAGCAAAGCCAACCCACGCCCGCTGGCCAGGAGCCCCAGGAAGAACGGTCCCTTCGAGCTGCTGAAGGTCCACGTGCCCTTGCCGCCCATCGTGCACCCGGACCGTGAGAGGGGCCACGGTCTGGACGGAACCGTCACCGCCGCGGATCCCAGCCCAAAGCTCCGGCTGCTCCAGGTGACTGAAGACGGCATCTTGGCAAACCCGGACCTCGTCCTTCACCCCGTCAGGTGCCGACGGAACCAGTTAGTTCCCTTCCCCAAGATCTTGCTGACGACTCATGTGGACAAAGCCTCAGCAGATGACCAGT
Source organism: Leucoraja erinaceus (assembly GCF_028641065.1). Classification (NCBI taxonomy): domain Eukaryota; kingdom Metazoa; phylum Chordata; class Chondrichthyes; order Rajiformes; family Rajidae; genus Leucoraja; species Leucoraja erinaceus. Next base: position 6,009,104 of record NC_073405.1, on the reverse strand, counting down.
CGACACTGAGGCAGGAGGTGAGATATAGAAACATAGAAAATAGGTGCAGGAGGAGGCCATTCGGCCCTTCGAGCCTGCACCGCCATTCAATATGGTCATGGCTGATCATCCAACTCAGTATCCCATTCCTGCCTTCTCTCCATATCCCCTGATCCCTTTAGCCACAAGGGCCACATCTAACTCCCTCTTAAATATAGCCAATGAACTGGCCTCAACTACCTTCTGTGGCCGAGAATTCCACAGATTCACCACTCTCTGTGTGAAAAATGTTTTCCTCATCTCAGTCCTAAAAGACTTCCCTCTTATCCTTAAACTGTGACCCCTTGTTCTGGACTTCCCCAACATCGGGAATAATCTTCCTGCATCTAGCCTGTCCAACCTCTTAAGAATTTTGTAAGTTTCTATAAGATCCCCTCTCAATCTTCTAAATTCTAGCGTGTACAAGCCGAGTCTATCCAGTCTTTCTTCATATTAAAGTCCTGCCATCCCATGAACCAGTCTGGTGAACCTTCTCTGTACTATGGCAAGAATGTTATGTTTTACTGTCCTTACAAGAGTCAACAAGTCAAGAATGCCTTATTGTCGTGTCCCGAAATGGAACAATGAACTAAGGGGTCTGAAGAAGGGTCTCGACCCGAAACGTTGCCTATTTCCTTCGCTCCATAGATGCTGCCTCACCCGTTGAGTTTCTCCTGCATTTTTGTCTACCTTCGATTTTCCTGCATCTGCAGTTCCTTCTTAAACAATTAACAGAGGGGTAACCTTTGTACACAGAGGGTGGTGGGTGTATGGAACAAACTGCCAGAGGAGGTAGTTGAGACAAGGATTATTGCAACGTTTAAGAAACAATTAGACAGGCACATGGATAGGACAGGTTTGGAGGGATATGGTCCAAATGCAGGCAGGTGGGAATAGTGTAGCTGGGACATGTTGGTGGATGTGGGCAAGTTGAGCCGAAGGGCCGCTGTATCACTCTATGAGCACAGCAGATATGTAAACATATCCCGTTATCCCGTTCTGTCCGTACCGTGTGTCCGGCAGCTAACGTTACCGGAAAACAGACACAAAGAGCTGGAGTGACTCAGCGGGTCAGGCGGCATCCCTGGAGGACATGGACAGGTGACATTTGGGGTCGGGGCCCTTCCTCAGAAGAAGGATTGGATGTGCGATACTCAGACAGACAGCTACACGCTGGGAACACTCACAGTCATGAGTCTTCAACTTCCCATTCATAGGAATATCAAAGCTGGGACGTAGGGGGAGTGAGACTAACTCGGCACGAGTGTTTTGGGAAATGGCTCCTCACTGTTTCCATGTCCGTTGCGGATCCACCCGGAGCAGGGAGACAGGCGCAGCGTGAATCATTTGTGGCTGACAAGGGGACAGGAACACTCTCCTGCAACTTGTCCATGTCTAGAGAACAGAGGCCCGAAACAAGAAACAACGAGCATTAGTGCTGGGGACTGCGTGGGCTTTCTCCAGGTGCTATGATTTCCTTCCACATTCCAAAGACGTGCGGGTTTGTAGTTAATTGGCTTCTGTAAATAGACCCTAGTGTGCAGGGTGGAACTGGTGTATGGGTGGTTTTTGGTTGCGTGGACTTGTTGGGTCAAAGGGCCTGCGTCCACACTGTTTCCCTAAAGTAAATTAAACGCTGGGACATTCTCAGAACTGCCCAGACGTTGGTTATCATATTTCCAGAAACTGTTTCGTTCTTCATCACAAACATCTGAGATATCTTTTTCACACGGAGAGTGGTGAGCCTGTGGAATTCTCTGCCTGGAGGCCGGTTCTCTGGATGCTTTTAAGAGAGAGCTAGATAGAACGGCCTGGAACATCGGGCCTCCGTAGAGGCAACTGTGGAGGCCTCAATTGGCCCGACTATGGGGGAACTGGGGTCGGGGACTGGACTTTGTGCCTTCCCTCATAATGGGAACCATTGTGGGGGGATGTTTTCATGTTAAAGTTCTTTAGTATTGTCATGTTTGTATTCTTTTTTTATGTGCTGCATTGGCAATAACAAATTGCACCAGCCTGGCTGTGTGGCCATTAAAAGAATCAAGAATCAAGATAGAGCTCTTAAAGATAGCAGAGTCAGGGGATATGGGGAGAAGGCAGGAACGGGGCACTGATTGTGCGTGATCAGCCATGATCACATTGAATGGCGGTGCTGGCTCGAAGGGCCCTGCACCTATTGTCTATCTCCCACTGAGCTTCAGCTGACAAGGTGTGTACTGGGTTTCATGCCCCAAGTAATATCCTTTGACCCTTGCTATAAAGGTGTATATATATAGGATACTGGCTGAGGGCAGGAGTGATAAGCCTGATGGATTGAGATGTCAGCTCTAATTATTCAGTTTTAGTATTAACTAAGCGCAGGTCCTCACGACATTACATAATTATTAAGTAAAGGGCCTGTCCCACTTTCATGACCTAATTCACGACCTCTGCCGAGTTTGCCCTTGACTCACACTCGCAGCATGGTCGTCACGAGGTCGTAGGAGGTCATAGGTAGGTCGTAGCAGGTCCTGATGCAGGTCGTAGCAGGCCGTAGGTACTCGTGGCATCAAGTAGGTCGGGGCGTTTTGTCTAGCCTGATGAAAAATGTCCACGAGTAAAAAAGGTTGTGAATTAGGTCGTGAAAGTGGGACGGGCCCTTAAGGAAATGGCACAGTAATTCATTAAATACTGCAGTTAAACAGTGTGGGACGGAGTTGAGAGGAACAGTGGCTGATATCATCAGTTACAAGTGTCAGAGACATTAATCAGAGTCCACCCTGTCAAGGTCAGACACATATCACAGAGCCATGATTTGATGCAGGAAGATTGCTGCCGCCTGTTATTCTGCAGAACTCTGTCGAAATCAGAATCGATCGGTGGTTATGAGGCAGACAGTCTTGACAGCGGCAGGGTCTGCAAACACCAAGATTAAAGTGCCCTGGGACTGAGGATAACGCTAAGTTACTGTGAACCGCCTCGAGACTGAAGATGACGCTAAAGGGCCTGTCCCACTTACCCGATTCTTTACGGCGACTGCTGGCACCCGTCATAATCGCAGCAGATCGCCGAAAACGTTCACCCCGCGGGTGGCGCCTGTTTGGTGGTGAGTAGTCGCCCAAAGAGTCGTAACTTATTCTGGTCGCCGCTTGGATTTTCAACATGTTGAACATTTTCGGCGACCTCCTGCGACTATGACGGGTGCCGGCAAGTCGCCGAAAAAAATCTCGTAAGTGGGACAGGCCCTTGAGTTACTTCGAACCGTCTCAAGACAGCATAAGATGGCTGGTGTAGGGAATAGAATAGATTAGAAATTTTAAAGATTGAAGCTTGGCGCAGAGCGGTGGCACAGCGGTAGAGTTGCTGCCTTACAGCAGACGTTCACAGTTTTGAACCTGGCTATGGGTGCTCTCCGAACGGAGTTTGCACGTTCTGCCTGTGACTGTGTGGGTTTTCTGCCGGGTGTTCTGGTTTCCAAAGATGTGTGAGTTTGTAGGTTAATTGGCTTCTGTAAATTGCCCCTAGTGTGTAGAATAGAGCTAGTATGAGGGGTGACCTCAGGAAGGGTGGAGTCCATAATGGTTCATTGTTGGTCGGGGAAGACGTGCTGACAAGGATACAAACAGTGGAACTGGTAGGACGACGGATTAACTTCATGTTTTATCAGGTCATTGAGGTGCTGTGCTTTAATTCCCCCCCCCCCCAGAGTGACCTGACCGACCTGCATCTTAAGGAAATAAAGCAGAGTTTTGAGCGATCCGTGGAGGATCCCACCATCCCGTTTCATCAGCTAATGCACCAAATGAGGAAGAGGACATCCAGTGCCAACCATGTGCTGATTGCTGAGGTATTGAAGTCACTGAGGGAGGAGCTCTGGTCCACATCACAGCCATCCCAGCTCATTGGCCAGAACGAGTAAGTGTCACGTCCGCTTCCCGTCCCACTGTTCACCGAATAAATACTGTCCTTGGAGCGACAATGGGTCACAAAGGTCTCTCATTCCGCTAGCCGTCTTGGCTGAATGATCAGATCTTAAAGGACGTGTCTCCCTCGGATGGTCACGTCGCACAGACACATCTGCACTTTAGTCTGTTTTGACTATTTTACTGTTGTAATGTTCTTTGTACAAACCATGTTCTCGGGGTATCTAAACCTAAATTTTAGTAGTTACTTAAGTTATGATGTCGGATGGAAGCTGCGTACCCAAATCTCGTTGCACTTATGTGCAATGATAATAAAATATATTATTATTATTATTAAGTGAACAATAATTGATTTCGGTATTTTGGCTGAACAAAGACTCCTCCAACACTTTAGACTTTAGAGAGATACAACAGGGCTCACCGATCTCCCCGTTCACTAGCATTATCCAACACACTTTAGGGATCATTCACAATTTTTACTGAGCTCAATTAACCTACAAAACCTGTATGTAACTGGCACCCTTAGGATTCAATAACAGACTATGCAACTGGATCCTGGATTTTCTTTCTGAAAGACCCCAGTCTGTGCGGGTGGGGAAGAACACCTCCTCGGTCATCACATTGAGCACCGGCTCCCCTCAGGGCTGTGTCCTGAGTCCGCTGCTCTTTACATTGATGACACATGACTGTGTCGCCAGGTCCACTACTAACCATATCATCAAATACGCGGATGACACAACAGTAGTGTCATCCGCAACAATGACGACCAGGCATATAGAGAGGAGGTGGAACAGCTGGTGAGCTGGTGCAGCAGGAACAACCTTCTCCTAAATGTGAACAAAACCAAGGAGATTGTCGTCGACTTCAGAAGGAAAATTCAGCCCAGTCACACTCCACTTTGCATCAACAACTCAGCAGTGGAGCAGGTGAAAAGCATCAAGTTCCTGGGGGTGCATATAACGGACACCTTAAACTGGTCCACAAACATCACATCTCTGGCAAAACGGGCACAGCAGCGGTTGTACTTCCTCCGCAGGTTGAGAAGTTTACACCTCCACCCTCCCATCCTCACAACATTCTACAGAAGCACAATTGAGTCGGTCCTGACCAGCTGCATCTCCACGTGGTGCGGCAGCTGTACAGCTGCGGACTGGAAGTGCCTTCAGAGAGTGGTGAGGACAGCGGAAAAAAATCACTGGGACTTCTCTTCCTTCCATCATGGACATGGGGTACAAGCGCTGTCTGAGTAGAGCTAAGGGCATTATCAGAGCCCCCACACACCCACAATTTGGACTGTTCATACTGCTTAACTCTGGGAGGAGGTACCACAGCATGAAGAGCGGGACAACCAGGTTCTGCAACAGCTTCATCCCCCAGGCCATAAGATTACTGAACAATCAAAAAACCGAGGCTAGAACTTTTTAAATATCGTCACTTTTAAAAACTTTTTAAAATATATTTATTTTACAGAACCATGCGCATGACGCATTTTTATGGACGCACCTGGAACTTTTAACTTTTAACTGATTTTGGAGAGTCAAATGCAACGAAATTTCGTTCAAGGTGCACTGTGTCTAGGTGTATATCTGAATGACAATAAAGTTTTCATTCATTCATGTCTTTGGAGTGTGGGAGGAAACTGGGAAATCTAAGGGGGTCTGAAGAAGGGTCTTGACTCCGAAACGTCACTCATTCCTTCTCTCCAGAATTGAGTGACTCCCGCCCGTCCCACTGAGTTCCTCCAGAATTTTGTGTCTTTGGTGTAAGCCAGCATCTGCAGTTTGTTCCCACACAAAAATGTTACATCTATAGTGGTGGTCTCATTGATGGCTGGTGGAGCCCCCATGATAACATAGCAGAACATAGTCACCCAGCAATATGTAGGAAGCAACTGGAGATGCCGGCTTACACAAGATTGCTGACCCACTAAGTTACTCCAGCAATTTGCGTCTATAGTCGCTATGAGCCTGTCCCAGTTAGGCTGCTATTAGGTCGTAGCAGGTTGTCGAACAAACAGCGACTGGACTTCCCCTTCGACATAAAATTTGAAATAGAATCTTTACTTTAACAACAAAAAAATCCCCAGAAGTCACCACCAGCGGCAACCTACGTCACATGGTGACAACTACGACAGCGCCCCCGTCAGGAGAAGTCAAGGTACATTCACTGGCGTCAAACCCACTGTCGCCGATAAATTTCCAACATGTTGAAAATCCAGCGGCAACCCGAAAAACGCTACGACTCTTTGGGCGACTGAGGAGACGGCTCATAGAAACATAAAAAATAGGTGCAGGAGTAGAGGCCATTCGGCCCTTCGAGCCTGCACCGCCATTCAATATCATCATGGCTGATCATCCAACTCAGTATCCTGTACCTGCCTTCTCTCCATACCCCCTGATCCCTTTAGCCACAAGGGTCACATCTAACTCCCTCTTAAATATAGCCAATGAACTGTGGCCTCAACTACCTTCTGTGGCAGAGAATTCCACAGATTCACCACTCGCTGTGTAAAAAATGATTTTCTCATCTTGGTCCTAAAAGACTTCCCTCTTATCCTTAAACTGTGACCCCTAGTTCTGGACTTCCCCAACATCGAGAATAATCTTCCTGCATCTAACCTGTCCAACCCCTTAAGAATTTTGTAAGTTTCTATAAGATCCCCCCTCAATCTTCTAAATTCTAGCGAGTACAAGCCGAGTCTATCCAGTCTTTCTTCATATGAAAGTCCTGCCATCTCAGGAATCAGTCTGGTGAACCTTCTCTATGGCAAGAATGTCTTTCCTCGGATTAGGAGACCAAAACTGTACGCAATACTCCAGGTGTGGTCTCACCAAGACCCTGTACAACTGCAGTAGAATTTCCCTGCTCCTATACTCAAATCCTTTTGCTATGAATGCTAACATACCATTCGCTTTCTTCACTGCCTGCTGCACCTGCATGCCTACTTTCAATTGTTCAAGAAGGAGTCAGTCTGAAGAAGGGTTTCGGCCCGAAACGTTGCCTATTTCCTTCGCTCCATAGATGCTGCTGCACCCGCTGAGTTTCTCCAGCTTTCTTTTGTGTACCTGCCTACTTTCAATGACTGGTGTACCATGACACCCAGGTCTCGTTGCATCTCTCCTTTTCCTAATCGGCCACCATTCAGATACTATCAGACTCACGACCATACGGGCGACACCACGGCGACCATGTGGCTACAGCCTAGTCGCCTAAAAAAAAATTGCCTAAGTGGGACAGGCCCTTTAGCAAGATGGCCAGGATCAGTGACCAGGCAGTAGCCGACATTAACAGGGGACAGGAACTCATCAGTGCTACGATGCGGGGAGCACGTATGATTCTTCTTCTGTTCCTAACCTGGAGCTCAATTGTAAGCTTGACTATTTCAGTGAATACTTGGAAAATACTGGCACGTCAGGATCCAACACTGTTGTAATTGTGGACTAATGGACACCAGCTATATTTACATTTTTGGAAACAAATAGCTAAGTTTTTTTAAATCCTTAAAATCTAATCGGAGTTTACAGCAATATCCATGAAAATGATCCCACATGAAGGTGGCCTTCCTGACACACTGGCCTGGAGGCTGTAAAGGTTCTCACTGTTGTATGTATCATTAGCAGTTTGACCCATTTATATAGAAAATAGGTGCAGAAGGAGGCCATTCGGCCCTTCGAGCCTGCACCGCCATTTATTCTGATCATGGCTGATCGTCCCCAATCAATAACCCGTGCCTGCCTTCTCCCCATCCTTCTAAACCCCAGTGAATACAAGCCTAGTCTTTTCAATCTTTCCTCTTTTGACAGTCCCGCCATCCCAGGGATCAATCTCGTGAACCTACGCTGCACTGCCTCAATCACAAGGATGTCCTTCCTCAAATTTAATATGTAAATGGGCAGCAAGGAATTAATTTTAGAATGAAATAACCTTGCCCTCAATTATATAGAGAGGTTTGGTGTCACTAGCAATTAAATTGTTAACTATCTTTTGTTTCAGTAGAGACACAATGGGTTGGGTACGTGACAGGAGAAGCATTTCACTCTACAGACGGCCTGAGAATAGAATGGATGGCCAGACTGGATACATGTGTCCGCCAGCAAATCTCCCAGGAGATAAATTGCCCATCAGGCTCAACCTGTCCAAAAACAGGTATTGTCGTAGCTTTGTGGTCCGTGTGAGAGTCATTGTGTGGGAGAGACAGCACTAATCACTTCAGAAACAATGGACTTGCCAAGGAGGGAGCACAAGGAAGGGTCACCAAGTTAGTCTTTGGAGACAGCAGTTTGGTGGGGGGGGGGGTGCTTTCTCGTGAGGAGAACATGTGGACGGGTACGTGGATAGGACAGGTCTAGAGGGAAGGTAGACAAAAGTGCTGGAGAAACTCAGAGGGTGCAGCAGCATCTATGGAGCGAAGGAAATAGGCAACGTTTCGGGCCGAAACCCTTCTTCAGACTGATGTAGGGTTAGGGTTAGGGTTGAGGGACTAGTGTAGATGGGACATGTTGGCCGGCCTAGGCAAGTTGGGCCAAGGGGCTCTCTAATGATTCTATCTCCATGAGAGGCAAGCAGACTGGGCAGATACGATCGAAAGTTTAGAGGAAAGACAGGTGACCTGATCGAAAAATATGTTCAAAAGTCACAGGAACAGAATTATGACATTCAGCCCATCAATCACGGCTGATCTATCTTTCCCTCTCAACCCCAGTCTCCTGCCTTCTCCACATAGCTTTTGAGTTCTTCAAACATCATTGAGGGCTTGGCTGTAGATGCTTCTTCTGGCTGAGGTATTTAGGTCAGAGTCTCACAATGAGGAATGTGCCGTTCAGGACTGGAATCTTCACCCAGTGGACAGTGAATCACATACAGAACAATGTTCTTATCTCCAGCTGTGGTGTAAAGAGGAAATTGATCTTCATATTCGGGAGGTCCCTTTAAAACAGAATTTCTTTATTCGATTTTACCGATTTATTTAGTATTTAGTTTAGAGATACAGCGCAGAAACAGGCCCTTCGGCCCACCAAGTCCGCACCGACCAGCGATTCCCGCCACATTCACATGACCCTACGCACACCAGGGACAATTTTACATTGATACCAAGCCTATCAACCTCCTTAGCAGCATGGGAGGAAACCGGAGCACCTGGAGAAAACCCACACAGTCACGGGGAGAATGTACAAACTGCGTATAGACAGCACCCGTAGTCAGAATCGAACCTGGGACCCTGGCGCTATGAGGCAGCAACTCTACCACTGTGCCACCATGCCACCCAATGTCGTATTGTTGAGAGTGACTGAGTTACATTGCCAACTGCAGCGACTTACCTTTGTTGAACTGAGAAATTCAGCCAAAGATATTTCAATGTTGATCACTTTCAGGGCAGCAACTGAATTAGTTTTGGTTTGTTGACTCCAGTTTGTATTTTAAAAGTCCAAAAGCGGCAGGAAAACAGAAAAAGATGGAGTGGGAAATGAGATCAGAAACCCTGAACATAAAAGAGTTAGTGCGGGAGACTTTTGCATTTAGCACAATGGAGAAGCAAGGTTGAAGGATATGAATAAGATATTTGAGTTTAGGGGGAAATAAATGGGCAACGATTCTTTCCCACTGTGGCTATGAATTTACCCAACTTGCCTTTTGCCTTCACTCTCAGGTAGCGACATTGGACACAATAAGACCAAAGAACACAGGCGTTTGTACAAATGAGAACTGAACATCATTCCTCGGCTTTCAAGAGCACACAATAACTTCAGTGTGCATTTGTTGCTTTGTGTTGGATTTAGTTTTAAAACGTATTTCGTCATCTCCCTTATCTGGACAATACTGCTTTGTGAAGTATAACAACACACCTCCATTTTTTTTGCTTCGAGTGCAAATCTCCAGAGTCCAGGAGGGGAGAGATCAGGATGTCTTGTCTACATCATGTTTTCCACTCTTGCTCTGTTCTGCTTATAGCAATTGGATTGGAGTTCCAGCCACCAAATCGCCATCCTACCTGTTCAGTTGAGTTCATTGTCACGTGTACCGAGGTACAGTGAAAAGCTTTTGTTGCGTGCTATCCAGTCAGCAGAAGACAACACATGATTACAAGCGATCCATTTACAGTGTGTAGATTACATGATAAGGCAATAACGTTTAGTGCAAGGCAAACCGACCAAAGTCCGATCAAGGATAGTCCGAGGGTCACCAAAGAGGAAGATAGTGATTCAGCACTCCTCTCTGGTTGTGGTAGGATGATTCAATTGCCTGGTAACAACTGGGAAAAAACTAACCCTGAATCTGGTGGTGTGCGTTTTCACACTTCTGTACCTTTTGCCTGACGGGAGAGGGGAGAAGAGGGAGTGGGCAGGGTGCGACTCGACCTTGATGATGTTGGTGGCCTTGCCGAGGCAGCACGAGATACAAATGGCAACTTTCCTGAAATAAGAGTCTGTGAAGACATGGCCATACTGGGTGTTTAAGAAGTAACTGCAGATGCTGGAAAATCAAAGGTAGACAAAAATGCTGGAGAAACACAGCGGGTGCAGCAGCATCTATGGAGCGAAGGAAATAGGCAACGTTTCAGTCCGAAACCCTCCTTCAGATTGAGTGATCGTATATTCAATCTTTGTTTGAATGTAGTTGAGAGACTCAGTGGCCTCACTGTAGCTGAGGGAGCCTCCTAAATATTCTCCTCTGCATCTCACTCATCATCCATACACAATAACTGAAGCTAGAGTCAAACAACCAACACCGTCTTTAGAGATACAGCGCGGAAACAGGCCCTTCGGCCCACCGAGTCTGCACGGACCAGCGATCACCTGTACACTAGCACCATTCTATACGCTAGGAACAATTTACAATTTAAAAGTGCCCCGACCACGATGATCTTCAACGTGAGTGGGGGATTCCATGTGAACTAATATCTCTACTCCAGGATGACGGAGCACGTTTACTGCAGGGACAATCCAGGGGTGTGAGTAACAGCCATTCACCCCCCAGAAAACAGCTCATCTAAAACGGGAAAGAGAGGGAGAGAAACAAAGTTCATGAATCAAGGAGAGGGAAAATAGGGAATTATTTCATTTGGTCTTTCATCTGAAACATTCATTCTCTTCTGCAGTCTGGTCTGATGAGTATTTCTGGCATTTTCTGTTTTAGTTCTGCATTTTCAGCACATGAATTTTTTAATTTTTGGATAATTGAAACGGAACATTTGCCAGAGGGTCATACAGTGTGGAAACAGGCCCTTCGGCCCAACTTGCCCATACTGGCCAACAAGTCCCAGCTACACTAGTCCCACCTACCTGCGTTTGGTCCATATCACTCCAAACCTGTCCTAACCATGTACCTGTCTAACTGTTTCTTAAGTGTTGGGATAGTCACAGCCTCAAGGACGTGTCCCACTTGGGCGTCATTTGCACGTCATGCAGATGGCGCGTGAAGATTTTGTACATCCCAAAATCCTGGGGCGCCGTGCTCGACCGCGCATCACTGCCTACATCATCACGCACCATGCGCGCATCGTGACGCCTAAATGATGTCACGTAAATTACGTGCAAATGACACCCAAGTGGGACAGGCCCTTCAACTACCTCCTCTGGCAGCCTGTTCCATGCACCCGCCACCCTTTGTGTGAAAAAGTCACCCCTCAGATTCCTATTAAATCTTTTCCCTTTCACTTTAAACCTATGTCCTCTGGTCCTCAATTCACCTACTCTGGGCAAGAGACTTTGTGCATCCACCCGATCAATTCCTCTCATGATTTTATACACCTTTGTAAGATCATCCCTCATCCACCTGCGCTCCAGGGAATAGAGTCCCAGCCGACTCAACCTCTCCTTATAGTTCACACCCTCTAGTCCTGGTAACATCTTCATAAACATCCCTTCTGAGAGCAAGCATTGTTTTGATATATGATTTAATGTTCATATTAATTGCACTTTGTCTCGAAAATGAATGACAATTTTTTTTATTACGATAGAATTTGCTGGTGTATTTATTTTAAACTCGGAATAAAAATAGTATTTTTAAATATTTCTGTGATTGAATGCAGTTGCACTGATGTTTGCACTGACAAGATAGTTTCCACACTAAGTCTAGCAGTCAAGCATCCGTTATGCTTGAAATGAATTGTGTTAGATCAAACACTATTGCAAAGCTGGACTATAAATCTCCTAGTTTAGTTTATTCATTCACGGTTCACATGCACCGAGGTACAGTGAAAAGCTTTTGTTGCAAGCTAACCAGTCAGCGGAAAGACGATACATGATTACAATCGAGCCGTCCACAGTGTACAGAAGTATGATTAAGGAAATAACGCGATTAGGGAAAGATAAAGTCCGATCAAAGATAGTCCTCTGGACCCTCTCTAACGATGTATATCTCTCTTACGGTACGGGGCCCACAATACTCACAATACTCCAAGTGCGGTTTGACCTGTGCCTTATAAATCCTCAGCATTATAAATACATTTTCCTTTTCCTAGCCAAAATTGATCTATTCTATATTTACCTTGATTCGCATCTCTTTTGATGTCTTTTTTTCACACCTTACCCTTCCTTACCTCTGTGTCTACCTCTCACCTGACACTCAGTGTGAAGAAGGTCTCCACCTGAAAAGTCACCTATTCCTTCTCTGCAGAGACGGTGCCTGCCCCGCTGAGTTACTCCAGCATTTAGTATCTGTCTCAGCATATTCTTGTTGTGTGAGAAGGAACTGTAGATGTTGGTTTACACCAAAGACAAGATGACACAACAGCAGTGATGTGTTCAGTAGACATGCCTCACCCGTCTTGCTGAATAATTCAGATTAAAGTTACATTAAAAAACTATTGGGGGATTTACATTTATACAGATATCAATTTTAGCTTCTATGCTCAAGTGTAGTAACTGCAGGTTAAACAACTGACTGTAAACAGGATAAATCTGTTTTGGAATTGTCAGGGCTTGCACAAGTGCTTTCAGACAACCTCGACAATTTCCACAAGGACAAGGTCTCTTCCAGAGTTTAAGAAGGAACTGCAGATGCTGGAGAATCGAAGGTTACACAAAAAAGCTGGAGAAACTCAGCGGGTGCAGCAGTATCTATGTCTGAAGAAGGGTTTCGGCCCGAAACGTTGCCTATTTCCTTCGCTCCATAGATGCTGCTGCACCCGCTGAGTTTCTCCAGCTTTTTTGTGTAACCTCCGTCTCTTCCAGAGACTGGCAGCACCACGGTACAACTGGCAATACATGCAAAACCCCCCAATTTCCTTCCTCCCACAATATGTAATATGTAAAAGAATATGTGATTCTATTCAATTCTGTTTGTAGTTTGTTTGGTTGTTTGTTTGTTTTTTGCACAAAGTCCGCGAGCATCGCCACTCTTCATTTCACTGCACATCTCGTATGTGTATGTGATAAATGAATGAATGAATGAATCTCTTTATTGTCATTGCACATGGTACAACGAAATTTAAAAGTCAACCCCACGGTGCGATTCACAAGAGCAATTTTAAATATATAAGAAAAGGTAAAAATATATACATATTAAAAAAAAAATTACAGATAAATAACAATAGCAGCTGAGGTAGAACCATTCAGTTGAATGTGAGTGTTATTTCTTATTTTGCATTGTTAAGTTCACGTATGGCTATGGGGTAGAAGCTGTCTCCCAGTTTGTTTGTGCGAGTTTTGAAAGACCTGTACCGTCTGCCAGAGGGCAGCAGGTGGAACAGGTTGTGTCCAGGGTGGGAACTTGACTTGTATTCACACTTTTCCCCAATCGACCCAGGACAAAAACGAAAGCATCCACGGCAAGCACTTTCTCAGTTGTAGATCTTGCTTTATTTTGTCAAAATGTGTACACAGTCCAATACAATATTAATAATGAGTGGGACCAGGAACAGAGGCAACTTTAACAGCAGCTTGAGAAAGGGAATACATCGGCTCAATCTACACGTACGTCATTCTTGTGCATTGTGTACTCGGAAGGAATGATATTTCAACCATTAAATGATCTCAAGAACACTGGAATGTGATTTGGACAAACTCCATCCGGAACCGATCTTCAGTGTCTCCCGCTCGGGATCACCATGACATTCCATGAAGGTAGATAAAAATGCTGGAGGAACTCAAGAGGGTGAGGCAGCATCTGTGGAGCGAAGGAATAGGTGGCGTTTCGGTTCGAGACCCTTCGAGGAAGGAATAGGTGATGTTTCGGATCGAGACCCTTCTTCGTAGAAGGAATAGGTGACGTTTTGGGTCGAGACCCTTCGAAGACGGAATAGGTGATGTTTCGGATCGAGACCCTTCTTCGAAGGGTCTCGACCCGAAACGTCACCTATTCCTTCGCTCCATAGATGCTACCTCGCCCGCTGAGTTCCTCCAGCATTTTTTTTTTATCTACCTTCGATTTTCCCCCAGCATCTGCGGTTCCTACTTAAACACGACATTCTACGAATATTTAGTTTTCAAAATCTCCGAGGTCGATTCGATCAATCATGAGCCATGAAGTCAGTTGACGAGCTGGGCTTTAGTAGCGGTGGCTGCGTCCCCAATAGCAACACACAACTGTAGTCCCAGAGAGCCGCAACAACCGCTCTCAGTCAGGGCGACTAGACTGTTGCCCCGGACAAGTCTGGCTAAGTATGCAGACACCAAGGTCAAGCATAGGCCCCTCTGTCCCACACACAAACAGACCAGGACTCTTCCTCAAAGCTGCTGTCATGATGATTGAGTTCGAGCAAGATAGACCATTTGTGCTCAGTGTAGAACTGATCGCTCCTACATTGCAGGTTCCACACCAGGGCCCCATTCAGTCGACTGCCAAACGCCCTCCAAAATATCCCACACATAACGTTACATCTTTATCCCCTAAACTTGTGCAAGTGAAGCAGCAGCATTTTTTCTTCAGGGTACCTTTGTTGCTACTCAAAACATTTCTCCGGTTTCAAGGAGAGGGAGATGGATGGGGTTTCCGACGGGAGCTTTTTGGGCAAAGACCCGTGAGTAGGGTGGCTTCATTCCTCACAGGGCTACTCCAGTGTAACTGGTGCAAAGGAACTTCCCTGAGTGGCTTCATAGGAAACATTGCATAGGTCAAGGCTTTGCATCTAGCCCTCAGGCTCCAGACCCATTGATACCCAATGAGTAAAGGGTCAACAGACCCCCTGGGTACACGCGGCTGTGGAGGCCAAGCCATTGGGTCTTTTTTTTAAGGCGGAGATTCTTGATTAGTAAAGGTGTCAGGAGAATGGGGTTGAGAGGGAGAGATAGATCAGCCATGATTGAATGGCGGAGTAGACTTTTGATGGGCCGAATGGCCTAATTCCACACCTATAACTTATGAGCTCCAGACTCACTGATACTGGGTACAGGGGTCTGCCTGCGATTAATAAAAATGATGCTTTAAAAAAAAAAAAAAAAAATTGACGTGGAATTTTCCTCTCGTTGAACTGACCAATATTTTGAGCACAAACTAACCCCGTCTCCAGACTTTCTTTCTCTTTCAGCAGACTAATGGAAAGAATTGGAGGAACTAATTCCTGATTTATTCAACTTTCTAATTTTGCGATTGCTTTATTTGCCCTGCTGGCAATTCACATACACACACACGTGGCTTTTTCTTCTCTGCCCCTTATTTTGCCGCTTATTACAGTCCTCAAATACTAAAGTGCAAAGTCACAGAAGCGCAAAATAGCAAAGAATATCCGTTGCATACTGATTGTTGGCTAGTTTCTAAACGCTGGCTTATCTGCAGCTCTTCACCACCAGGCAGCACCGTAGTGGGAAGTGCCTAACGTGTGGGACTATAGGGAAGGGAAGACTGAAGGAATGGGACAATTGTCCAGATTAATGCACAGTGGAGCTTTCGTCGCAGCTATATCGTATCGGTGGTGTGCAGGGATCATTGCTGGCACCAAGAATCCTGCAGACGCCAGGAAGGTGAAAATTCCTGCTGGGTTAACGAGTATAAACAGCTATAAAATAAACCTGTAACTTTCACAGTCAATGTGAAGCAGCTGCTTTACAAATGGCCCTCTTTGTAAAATGCATCTTTGGATGAAGATGCCCCATGGGTGACGTGATGTTGAATTCACAGTACAATCTCTGGGTAGAATTTCCAGTAGATGCAAGTTGTTTAAAGTCCTTTGCGGTGTGGTCCAGGGACAGTAATCTTGTCTCCGGCCACTTCAGCACTTCATCTACACTGACAATTCAGTGTTACCAATTTCAACCTCCATGTCTCCCCTTTCTAATCCAAAGCCAGCTGTGAACATTGTGCATTTGATTTTAATTGACTCAATAGAAGCTAAACATAGCAGACCCTGCCCGCAACAGGATTCGTTGAATAGAAATGTAATTAAAAAAATTATAAAAGGACTGGACAAGCTAGATACAGGAATTTTTTTCCCAATGATGGGGGAGACCAGAACTAGGGGCCGCAGCCTAAGAATAAAGGGGAGGCCATTAAAAACTGAGGTGAGGAAAAAAAAAAATTCCTTTCAGCCAGTGTTGTGAATTTGTGGAATTCCCCGCCACAGAAGGCAGTGGAGGCCAAATCACTGTATGAATTTAAAAGATAGTTAGATAGAGCTCTAGGGGATAGCAGAATCAAGGGATATGGGGAGAAGGCAGGCACGGGGTACTGATTGTGGGCGATCAGCCATGATCAGAAAGAATGGTGGTGCAGGCTCGATGGGCTGAATGGCCTCCTCCTGCACCTATTTTCTATGCGTCTATGATTGATCACAACCTTCTCTTGATTCAATAGGTCTGGATTCATGTTTCAGTGTTCATGCTGTACAAGGCCCCAAGATAAACACTAAAGGACTGCTGGACTCATGAACGCACCATCTATTAGATCAAGGGTTGAACTGAGACGATCTCCCTTCAAGTGGATATTAAATACTTTAGACATACAGCGCAGAAACAGGCACTTCGGCCCACCGAGTCCGCGCTGACCAACGATCACCCCGTACACTAGCACGATCCTACACACTCGCATACGAGGGACAATTTTACAACTTACCAAAACCAATTAACCTACAAACCTCCACATCTTTGGAGTGTGGGAGGAAACCGGAGCACCCGGAGAAAACCCACGTGGTCAAAGGGAGAACGTACAAACTCCGCACAGACAGCACCAAATCAGGATAGAATCCAGGCTCTGGCACTGTAAGGCAGCAACTCTACCACTGCGCCATCCATAAAGGTCTCACTGCACTACTTGAAAAGCAGGGGAATTATCTTGATGTCCTGCAACCAACATCAGTAGAGCAAACTCTCTGGACATTATTCCTGTGCTAGAGATTCCAGTGTGAAAAGTAACTGCCACATGTCTCAAACAAAGACAATGACCACACTTCATCGATTATAACGCAGTTTGGCAAAAAACAAAAATTTTGTAAAGCTGCCATTTAAAAAAAAAAAAAAAAAAAAACACACTTCAGTTGCAGATCTATGCTGTGGTGTGTAACTGTGTATTGTATTTGATGGGAGCAATTATGGCTAAGGAATGTCGCTTATTTTTACATTAACTGGTCTATTTTTTAATGAATGCGTGTTAGAAAATCTGTGTGTTAGAGTGAGTTAATGCTGTTGATTCAAGTGCTGTTTAGCATCTACCGACTGATACAGTTTGAGAAATATGACAGGCCCTTCGGTGAGGCCGACCAGCGTACAACACTCCTATACAGACACACACACCCGTAGTGACAATTCAAAATACCAAGCCAATTAACCTGGGCACGGCTTTGGGATGTGGGAGGAAACCAGAGCACCCAGAGAAAGATCACGCGGTCACGGGGAGAGCGTACAAACTCCGTACAGACAGTACCCGTAGTCAGGATCGAACCTGGGACCCGGGTCTCTGGCTCTGCAAGGGCAGCAACTCTAGCGATGCGCCACTGCGCTGCCCTCTGTAAATGAAATGCACAATGATCCGAGCAACACAGCCAGAATTGGAAATTGGAAAGGAGGAGAGAGGTTGCAATTGACAGTCAAGGCTGCTTTCTATCATTCAATTCTCAGCAGTTCAGTTAAGGCTTGGATACTATCTACTTGCAGATTCAGTCAACCCAGCATAACGAGTCTAATGAGCCCCCTCCAATTTCCTTTAAGGGCCTTTCCCACTTACGCAATTCTTTTCGGCGACTTGCTTGCACTCCATCATAGTCGCTGAAAATTGTCCAAATGTTCAACATCCAGCGATGTCGCGTGGTGATGTCTGTATGGCCGTGAGCGGTCGCCCAAAGAGTCGTACCTTTATCTGGTCGCCGCTGGATTTTCAACATGGTGAAAATCTTTGCCGACCTGCTGCGACTCGCATTGAATGGCAGTGCTGGCTCAAAGGGCCAAATGGCCTATTCCTGCACCTATTGTCTATTGACTGTGCCGGCAAGTTGCCGAAAAAAAAAACCCGGAAGTGGGACGGGCCCTAGACTTCTCCCCTTATCTATTGCCAATAATAAAAATCCTAGATTGATTCTAGGAATTCCTAGTGGATTCTAGGAATTAATTGCCAATTAATCCACCTTCTTTACTTCCTCGCCTGGCAGCTTGCATCAGCTGAGTGGGTCGCCCAGTCAACTGTGGGGCCAGGGAAGGAAAATAAATAGAGGTTTACAACAATTCAGCAACCTGCTAGCATTCAATTTCAGATCATTCCAAGGAATAAAGTGCCAGGTAAACAACATGTGCTGCAAGAGCTAAAAAGCTTAAAAAACACTGAAAGTCAAGGAGGAAACAGTATAAATAATTTTTTTCTGTACATGAGTTTCATCATTCATACAAATACAGAAAGGAATAGTTTTTAAAAATAAAAGCTTTGTTTTCATCCTGTCAATGAATGGTAATGAAATCAGAGTCACACCCTGTGGGGTGGGGTGGTGGGTGGGGAGGGGTGGGTGAGTGGGGTAGAGTGGGGTGGAGTGGGGGTAGAGTGGGGTGGTGTGGGGTGGTAGAGTGGGGGGTAGGGATGGGGGGGGTGGTGTGGGGTGTAGGGGGGGCAGTGGGGTGGGGTGGGTTTGTGGGGTGCGGTGGGCTGGGGGGTGGGGGGGATGGGGGGGGGTGGGTAGGGTGGGTGGGGTGGGGTGGTGTGGGATGGGGGGGAGTGGAGTGGGGTGGGGTGGGGTGGAGTGGGGTGCAGTGGGATAGGGTGGAGTTTGCTGGGGTGGGTTGGGCTGGGGTGGGCTGGACCAGGCAGCGGAGGGGGCGAAGGGGTGGGAGGAGGCAATGATAGGAGGTGATGCTGGGCATTGGGTGGTCGCGGTGAACAGAGTCCTTACAGAGGAGTGGGCAGGTTTGCCCTGTGACTGACTGCTCAGTCCGGCCACAATCCCTCGACTCGCGGCGTTTTGGATTCTCCTGTACGCGTTTTCGTTCACACCCAGATCACACGGAGCTCTCTCTCACATTCTCATCTGCTAGGAAGGTTCTGATGCGCTTTACTGTTTCCTTGTACTGTGACCCGTGTGTTACGACGTCCTTTAAATATTCCTCTTCATTCTGATCCTTGGCAAAATTGACAAATACCTGGGAGGAGAAAAAGACAAGAGTTAAAATAGCGCAGTGGAAAATATCAGCACTCAACTGGAAAAAAAGACACAAAGTGCTGGAGTAACTCATCGGGTTAGGCAGCATCTCAATAGACAATAGGTGCCGGAGTAGGCCACTTGGCCCTTCAAGCCAGCACCACCATTCAATGTGATCATAGAAACATAGAAAATAGGTGCAGGAGTAGGCCATTCGGTCCTTCGAGCCAGCACCGCCATTCAATATGATCATGGCTGATCATCCAACTCAGTATCCCATACCTGCCTTCTCTCCATACCCCCTGATCCCTTTAGCCACAAGGGCCACATCTAACTCCCTCTTAAATATAGTCAATGAACTGGCCTCAACTACCTTCAGTGGCAGTTCATGGCTGATCATTTACAATCTCTGGAGAAAATGGATGTCTGACGCATCAGGCCGGGACTTGATCAGCCTGAAGAAGGGGGTACTGATTGTGGACGATCAGCCATGATCACAGTGAAGGCTCGAAGGGCCGAATGGCCTACTCTTGCACCTATTGTCTATTGACCCGAAATGTCACCTATCAATGTTCGCCAGAGATACTGCTTGACCCGGTGAGTTACTCCAGCACTGTGTGTCTTTATTTGTAAACCAGCATTTGCAGTTCCTTCTTTCTACAGTAATCAACTGAATGTTTATTTTAATATATAGTCATTAATTATTTATTATGATTTAAAAATAGAAAATGTACAATCAATTCAGGCAGAATTTGCGGAAAGAGAAAGAGAGTTAATATTCCACTATCCTTAAAAAAATGTTATGGGTAGTGCTGGAACGGGTATACCGAAGATTTACGAGGATGTGCAGGAAGGAACTGCAGATGCTGGTTTAAACTGAAGATAGACACAAAGTGCTGGAGTAACTCAACGGGACAGGCAGCATCTCTGGAGAGAAGGAATGGGCGACTCTTCTTCAGACAGGTGGCGACTCGAAACGTCACCCATTCCTTCTCTCCAGAGATGCTCTCTGTCCCGCTGAGTTACTCCAGCTTTTTGTGTCGATCTTAAATTTACGGGGATGTTGCCAGGACTAGAGGGTCTGAGCTACAGGAAGAGTTTGAATAGGCTTGGACTCTATTCCTTGGAGGACAGGAGGATGAGGGGGTGATCTTCTGGAGGTGCATAAAATAATAAGAGGAATAGATCGGGTAGAAGACAGAGTCTCTTGCTCAGCGTAGGTGAATCGAGGAATAGAGGACAAGGGGTTAAGGTGAGGGGGAAATAATTTAATAGGAATCTGAGGGGTAACTTTTTCACACAAAGGGTGGTGGGTGTATGGAACGAGCTGCCAGAGGAGGTAGTTGAGGCTGGGACTTTCCCCAACGTTTAAGAAACAGTTAGACAGGTTCATGGATAGGACAGGTTTGATGGGATATGGACCAGATGCGGGCAGGTGGGACTAATGCAGCTGGGACATGTTGGCCAGTGTGGGCAAGTTGGGCCGAAGGGTTTGTTTCCATGCTGTATCACTCGATGACTCCAGTGGCAAAACTCTCAGCAACAGGATTTAGCATTGATAATCATGGCACTCTGTGCACTTCTAGGCCATGGACAGAGGGGACCATGGAGGCAGGTCAGTGAATAGTCCCACCAGGTAGACATAAATGCTGGAGAAACTCAGCGGGTGCAGCAGCAGCATCTACGGAGCGAAGGAAATAGGCAACGTTTCGGGAAGGAAAGGCAACGTTTCGGGAAGGAAACGGGCAACGTTTCGGGAAGGAAAGAGGCAACGTTTCGGGAAGGAAAGAGGCAACGTTTCGGGAAGGAAAGAGGCAACGTTTCGGGAAGGAAATAGGCAACGTTTCGGGAAGGAAATAGGCAACGTTTCGGGAAGGAAATAGGCAACGTTTCGGGAAGGAAATAGGCAACGTTTCGGGAAGGAAATAGGCAACGTTTCGGGAAGGAAATAGGCAACGTTTCGGGAAGGAAAGAGGCAACGTTTCGGGAAGGAAAGAGGCAACGTTTCGGGAAGGAAATAGGCAACGTTTCGGGAAGGAAAGAGGCAACGTTTCGGGAAGTTTCGGGAAGGAAATAGGCAACGTTTCGGGCAGGAAAGAGGCAACGTTTCGTGAAGGAAATAGGCAACGTTTCGGGAAGGAAAGAGACAACGTTTTGTATGCAACGTTTCGGGAAGGAAATAGGCAACGTTTCGGGCCGAAAGGCAACGTCTCGGGCCGAAACCCTTCGGTTTCGGCCCGAAACGTTGCCTATTTCCTTCGCTCCATAGATGCTGCTGCACCCTGCTGAGTTTCTCCAGCATTTTTGTCAACCTTCGATTTTCCAGCATCTGCAGTTCCTTCTTGAACACAACCATCCCACCGGGTAGGTGGGAAGAGTAACGTGGCCCTGGTGAACCTGGGGACATTAGCTCTTACTTGATCCAAGGTTGTTTGCGACACGGAATAGTCTTCAATCTTCAGCTTTTCTTTGTTGTTTGTGAGTGCGCTGAAGATTTTGGCCAAGGAGCAGCAGCTGGCCGGTATCTGGTACTGCAGCATGCTGTGGTGCTTCTCCTTCAATATACAGCCTGGGAACGTACTCGTCATGAACTCCTCCACAGGGGACACGTCCAGTGCAGAGCAATGCCTCCTCAGGATGATGGTGTAGCCGTCTCCAAACCTGGCGACAAACATCTAGGCTTTGACACTTCACTTTAGACATTGGAGATACAGCGCGGAAACAGGCCCTTTGGCCCACAGCGATCCCCTCTCACAATCACAATCACTAACACACACACCCACACACACACACTCTAACACACACACTCTAACACACGCACACACTCTAACACACACACTCTAACATACACACACACACACTCGAACACACACATTTTATATTTTATTATGTAAACGAATATATGTGTGTTATGATTGGGTTTATAATTTGTTTGGTTGTTTTGTTGTTTAACTTTTGCACAACAGTCCGCGAGCATTGCCACTTTCATTTCACTGCACATCTCGTATGTGTATGTGACAAATAAACTTGACTTTACACACACACACACACACTCTAACATGCACACACACACTCTAACACACACACACACAATGCACTAACACACACATGCACTAACACACACATGCACTAACACACACACACTAACACACACACACACACACACACTAACACACACACACTCTAACACACACATTCTAACACACTATGGCCAATTTACAATTTTACCCAAACCAATCAACCTGCAGACCTGTACGTCTTTGGAGTTTGGGAGGAAACCGGAGCAGCCGGAGGAAACCCACGCAGGTCATGGGGAGAATATACAAACTCCGTACAGACAGTGCCCGTAATCAGGATGGAACTCGCGTCTCTGTCGCTGTGAGGCCGCAACTCCACCAGTGCGCCGCCCTTTGTTCAATTGGAAGATAAATTCCAAACACAGTCGCCAATAACTTGAACTTTCTCGAGATTGACCCCAATCGCTGTTTTAAGTCTTTTCCCCCCTCACTGGGTTGATGTTGAGCATAATGGAGAATATTTTCCATTGTCAATGCAGAGAAGCTGCGAGCTCCTTTGCAGCAAGTTGGAGGTTATGATGGTCTTGGGTATTTTGCAGAGAGATTTCATTTGATCGAGAGAGGGGCTGGTGGGATGTAGGAGGCAGCTACAGAGGCGCCAGGCTAGTGTGGGAGAGGACATTGCAGAAAGAGACATCAAAAAACTATTTCATTTGACATCTCAGGTGACTTTAATAAAGCAGCCAGGGCCAGCTGTTTGGTCAATTTCATCAATCAGTGCTTAAACAGAAACATAGACATAGACCATAGAAATTAGGTGCAGGAGTAGGCCATTCGGCCCTTCGAGCCTGCACCGCCATTCAATATGATCATGGCTGATCATCCAACTCAGTATCCCGTACCTGCCTTCTCTCCATACCCTCTGATCCCCTTAGCCACAAGGGCCACATCTAACTCCCTCTTAAATATAGCCAATGAACTGGCCTCGACTACCCTCTGTGGCAGAGAGTTCCAGGGATTCACCACTCTCTGTGTGAAAAAAGTTCTTCTCATCTCGGTTTTAAAGGATTTCCCCCTGATCCTTAAGCTGTGACCCTTGTCCTGTCCTGTCCTTGTAACTGGAATGATTACTCCCATAGATAATAGAAAGGCTCTGACTTAACCAAAACTTCCTAGGGCAGGATAGTCACACAGTGCCGATCCAGGCCCTTGTGCCAAACTTGCCCTCGCCAACCAACATGCCCCATCTACACCAGCCCACGCTTGGCCCATATATCCCTCTAAGGCTGTACTATCCATGCACCTGGCCAAATGTCTCATAAACATTATGACAGTTCCTGCCTCAACTACCTCCTCCTGCAGCTCCTTCCATACACCCAAATCATCCTTTGTGTGTGCGGCCCCACAGCAGAAGCATTCACGTGGCAGGGCTGGAAACTGGAAGTATCCCGAGCTAATTTTGCTACCACCATCATCGACTGCAACAAGTGATTGTTGATGGAAGCTTGCGTCCTTTTCATGACGGTCGATGACGGCGAGGTCAACATTTGAAACATGGAAGATGGACAGGAAAGAAGATCCTTTGTGTAAAAACGTAGCCTTTCAGGTTCCTATTAAATCTTTCCCCCCCCCTCTCACCTTAAACCTATGTACTCTGGTTCTCGATTGCCCTACTCGGGGCAAGAGACTCTGTGAGTCTACCCGATCTATTCCCCTCATGATTGTGTACACCTCTATAAGATCGCCCGATTGCATTGTTCTGCTTGCATCAATGATTCCGGGTCTTATATACCGCACGTCTGGTTGTCAGTCGACTGGAGAGCAGAGGGACGGCATGTTGACCTTACCTGCTTTTCAGGTGTTGCACGCTGCCCAGACAGCGGAACCGCCCATTCACCATGATGGCCATCCGCGTACACAGAGCCTCGCATTCCTCCATGCTGCAGCAGGAGTACAACAATGGTCAGATATACACGTCACATCAAAACCCTTTTACCCATAGAATATACACTATACGAGCAAAGAGGTCCTTCTGCAGGTTGTACAGAGCCCTAGTGAGACCACACCTGGAGTATCGTGTGCAGTTTTGGTCCCCTAATTTGAGGAAGGACCTTCTTGCTATTGAGGGAGTGCAGCGTAGGTTTACAAGGTTAATTCCCGGGATGGCGGGACTGTCATATGCTGAGAGAATGGAGCGGCTGGGCTTGTACACTCTGGAGTTTAGAAGGACAAGAGGTGAATCTCATTGAAACATATAAGATTGTTAGGGGCTTGGACATGCTAGAGGCAGGAAACATGTTCCCGATGTTGGGGGAGTCCAGAACCAGGGGCCACAGTTTAAGAATAAGGAGAAAGCCATTTAGAACGGAGACGAGGAAACACTTTTTCTCACAGAGAGTGGTGAGACTGTGGAATTCTCTGCCTCATGGAGGCAGGTTCTCTGGATGCTTTCTAGAGAGAGCTAGATAGGGCTCTTAAAAATAGCGGAGTCAGGGGATATGGGGGGAAGGCAGGAACGGGGTACTGATTGGGGATGATCAGCCATGATCACATTGAATGGCGGTGCTGGCTCGAAGGGCCAAATGGCCTACCCCTGCACCTATTGTCTATTACACAAGCAAAATTAGGCCATTCAGCCCGTCAAGTCTACTCTTCCACTCATTCATGGCTGATCTGTCAAGGAGGGGAAAGCACGCAGATCTGGAAACACAAACATCTACTACTTGCATGTCTAAAATCGCAACATGACCAGGGCCCACCTGTGTGAAGTCAAGACCACCGATCGCCCTTCCTTGATGACGCTCAGGATACAGTTCCAGAGGAATCGCCTGGCCTTGGGATCCATTCCAGTTGTAGGTTCGTCCTGTCAACGAAAAGAACGGCAACCATTCCTAAGACAATCCTGTTCGTCCAACTTGTCTCCCTACCCCCCCAACCCCATTATCCGGAAGGTTCTACCCAGCTGTTTTCAGACAAATGAATCATCCTACCACAACCAGAGAGCAGTGCTGAACTACTTCCGACCTCTTTGACATCCCTCAGACCAGGACCTTGCTGGCTTTACCTTGCACTAAACGTTATTCCCTTATCATGCATCTTGTACACAGTAAATGGATCGATTGGATCCATGTATTGTCTTTCTGCTGACCAGTTAGCAGGCGACAAAAAGCTTTTCACTGTACCTCGGTACACGTGACAATAAACTCAACTGAACTGGCTGTTATAACCGGTATCTCCTGCAGACTCATTGGCACGGCACTAATAAGTCAACACCGATCTGAAAAAGTAGACCAATTCTTCAAAACATGGTCTCCTTTCACTGAATTTATTTAACAACAGAATGGTTGAACACAAAGTTAAAACTGATGGGTGAGCGGGGGGAGGAGAAGGACAGTGGGGCATATCTCCATCTTCTTTTTTCTCATTTCTCTTTTTTCTTCTTGTACTTCTTTGGTAGTTTAAGGGTCTTTCCTTCTCTCTTTTGCATTTTTCCTTTTTATCTTCATTCTTTCCTTTCTTCTATTTTTTTAAATTTATGTATTAATGTTAAAAATGAAGCTATAGGGAACTTGTATGCCTTTCATGTCGATTGCTTTATTCTTGTACAATTGCTTCTAATAAAATAAAAAATTAAAATTAAAATAAGTCATCGCCGATGGGGGAAAATCGCAGCTTCGCCCAGTCCTCTCCATCGCTACAGCTTTTTTCTTCTTCTCTGAAGCAGACAGCACCAGAGACCCTCGATTCCATCCTACACCAATTTGTCTCAAGGCAACGCATTGCAAACTGAGCAAAGATCCACTTCTGCGGCACGGTGGCGCAGCGGTGGCGTTGCTGCCTCACAGCTCCAGAGTTCAATCCCGACTACGGATGCTGTCTGTACGAAGTTTGCACGTTCTCCCCATGACCATGCGAGCTTTCTCCGGGTGCTCCAGTTTCCTCCCACACTTGCAGGTTAATTGGCTTTGGTAGAATTGTTCCTAGTGTGTAGGATAGTGATAGTGTACGGGATGATCGCTGGTCGGCGCGGACTCGGTGGGCTGAAGGGCCCCTTTCCGCGCTGTATCTGTAAAGTGAGGTCCTGAACCATCCTGGTTTGGTGAAGCTTTGGAGTATTGATGTTTCCACTTGGAGGACAGGACTGATGCAAGATATCTAAAAGGATTAAGTGAACGTTGTGAATCTTCAGCAGTTTAATATTCTATTAGATGCTCTCTGGCTGCGCGCCTGCAGTGCCTTTCCTAGCGCCGTGCTGACGTTTACTTTAACACGGGTAGAAGCTCTGGGGGGAAATGACCAGCCATGTTGTGTGTTATTTGCAGATCGGAGGGCAACGCACTAACCAGGAAGACGACGGGCGGGCATCCGATGAGCGCGATGGCAGTGGACAGCTTCCTCTTGTTGCCCCCACTGTAGGTGCCAGAAGGTCTATCCGCGTAGCTGGACAGTCCCAACTTCTTTATGCCCCATTCAGTCACCTAGAAACATAGAAAATAGGTGTTGGAGTACCTGGAGGACAGGGGTACCCTTCAAGGCAGCTCCGCCATTCAATATGATCGCGGCTGATCATCCAAAATCAGTACCCCGTTCCTGCTTCCCCCCCCCCATATCCCTTGATTCCTTTAGCCCCAAGAGCTATATCTAATAGCCCTGTCCCACGGTGCGAGTTCATTCAAGAGCTCTCCCAAGTGAAAAAAAAAATCAAACTCATGGTAAGCACGGAGAATGAACGTAGCGGGTACGTTGGAGCTCGGGGACGTCTCTTAGCGGCTCGTAACGCTAACGGCAGGTACTCTGGAAGACCTGCTAATGGTGGGTAAGCACGGGAAGACTCGTGAAGATTTTTCAACATGTTGAAAAATGTCCACGAGAGCCCCGAGTACCAACGAGCGGCCATTACCGTAAATCTCCGAGTTCGAATCAGGGCAAACTCGGGAGAACTCTTGGAATGAACTCGTACAGTGGGACATGGGGTAAAACTCTCTCTTAAATACATCTGTTGAAAACAATACTAGACAGACACAAAATGCTGGAGTAACTCAGCGGGTCAGGCAGCATCTCTGGAGAGAAGGAATGGGAGACGTTGCAGATTAAGACCCTTCTTTAGAAAGGGTGCCCGAGTCATACCCTTTTCTGGTCGCCGCTGGATTTTCAACATGTTGAAGATTTTCAGTTACCCGCTGCGACAATGACGGGTGCCGGCAAGTCGCCAAAAAAAATCACGTAAGTGGGACAGGCCCTTTAGGCTTTATAAAGGTCAACAAACCTTGGCAACTTCGTGTTGGGGAATCCCACGCAGCTGGGAGTAGAACTCGAGGTGTTCTCGGCCGGTCAACAGTTTGTTGATGGCATCAAACTGGGGGCAGTAGCCGGTGTTCTGGTGCACGTTCTGGATGTTGGACAGGATGCTGGAAGAGGAAAGAAGCTTCGACACTGAGCAAAATCTCTCAACAAGTTGGAACTTCATCCCCCAGTTTTATCTGCGTTACCCTCTCCCGCTCCAACTTCAAGTCATCACCCTCTGTCGGACCACGCCAGACTCCAGATATTTCCATGGTCGGGTTCTATTCTGGGTGGCACGAGGTTCTAGAGTCATCCAGCGTGGAACAAAGCCCTTTGGCCCATCTTGTAATGCCAACCCCGTCTACACTAGTTCCACCACCCTGGCCACACCCTCATTTCACTCCCGCCATCGGGAAGGTGGTACAGGAGCCTCAGAACTGTAGGATCCAGCTTCAAGAGCAGCTTCTTCCCAACAACCATCAGGCTATTAAATGCTACAACCTTCCAAATTGGCTCTGGACTCTCTAGACTTGGGGGCATTATTTTTCTTGCCTTTGCACTATTATTGTTTATTTATTTGTCTGTTTTATTAATAAATACACGTAACCTTCTTTTGTTTATTATGGGTTTTACAGAGTACTGAGGTCAGATATCTGGTGCGATGCTGCAAGTGAAATTTGCATTGTTCCGTTCTGGGACACTCGACACTCAAACTCCCTTGACTTGACACTTGTACATTGCCCACTGGCTTAGCAGTTTAATTTTCAGGAATCACCAAGCAGTTTGTACCTATATCCATCAAGGAAGGCCTCACCACTGCTGACCTCAGTGTCTCCTGTCAGCATCTTGAAGGTCGATGTTTTTCCAGCTCCGTTGATCCCCAGAAGTCCAAAACACTGCAATGGAAATGACGGCTCAGGAGAGATTCATTTATCAAACCAAAAAAAACAGTGCAATACAACAGAAACATAGAAAATAGGTGCAGGAGTAGGCCATTCGGCCCTTCGAGCCTGCACCGCCATTCAATATGATCATGGCTGATCATCCAACTCAGTATCCTGTATCTGCCTTCTCTCCATACCCCCTGATCCCTTTAGCCACAAGGGCCACATCTAACTCCCTCTTAAATATAGCCAATGAACTGGCCTCAACTACCTTCGGTGGCAGAGAGTTCCACAGATTCACCACTCTGTGTAAAAAATGTTTTTCTCATCTCGGTCCTAAAAGATTTCCCCCCTTATCCTTAAACTGTGACCCCTTGTTCTGGACTTCCCCAACATCGGGAGCAATCTTCCTGCATCTAGCCTGTCCAACCCCTTAAGAATTCTGTAAGTTTCTATAAGATCCCCCCTCAATCTTCTAAATTCTAGCGAGTACAACCTATGTAACAATGCAACCTATTCTTGCATCCCATGTGTGGGAAGGAACTGCCGATGCTGGTTTCACACCGAAGACAAGACACAAAATGCTGGAGTAACTCAGCGGGACGGGCAGCATCTCTGGAGAGAAGGAATGGGTGGCGTTTCGAAGAAGGGTCTCAAATATCGTAATGTCACCCATTCCTTCTACCCAGAGATGCTGCCTGTTCCGCTGAGTTACTCCAGGGTTTTGTGGCTTGCTACCCGTGTCGCCAACATGGAGAGCAGATCACACGTTGAGATGGAGATTCCTTGGTCAACTTCAAACCAACACAATGATGCAATGTTCATTAAACCCGAGTGTCTGGTTGTAAATAACAGAGTCTTTACACATCCTCTTCACAGTCCACACAATGCAGGTAACTGCAGGTAACAGCTATTTCTTGATGGCCACCTTTGCTTGGAACTACACGGCCCAGAACGTCTTCAGATACATTAAAAAAATAATTTAGAGAAATTAGAAATATCCATTTATTTCTCCAATTTCTTCCGGGCAACTGAACCATCCTATCACCAACTAGAGAGCAGTCCTGACCACCCATTTAACTCATTGGACTATCTTTAGTTGGACTTTATCTTGCACTAAACATTATTCCCTTTATGTTGTGTCAGTACACTGTGGATGGTTTGATTGTAATCATGTATAGTTTTTTTTGATGACTGGATAGCATGCAACAAAAAAAAGCTTAAACTGTACCTCAGTATGTGTGACAATAAATGAACCTAAAATATTTGATAGACAAAAATGCTGAAGAAACTCAGCGGGTGAGGCAGCATCTATGGAGCGAAGGAAAAATACAACGCTGAGTTGAAACGTATAAGATTGTTAAGGGCTTGGACACGCTAGAGGCAGGAAACATGTTCCCGATGTTGGGGGAGTCCAGAACCAGGGGCCACAGTTTAAGAATAAGGAGAAATCCATTTAGAACGGAGACGAGGAAACATTTTTCCTCACAGAGAGTGGTGAGTGTGTGGAATTCTCTGCCTCAGAGGGCGGTGGAGGCAGGTTTTCTGGATGCTTTCAAGAGAGAGCTAGATAGGGTTCTTAAAAATAGCGGAGCCAGGGGATATGGGGAGAAGGCAGGAACGGGGTACTGATTGGGGATGATCAGCCATGATCACATTGAATGGCGGTGCTGGCTCGAGGGGCCGAATGGCCTACTCCTGCACCTGTTGTCTGTTGGCTATTGTCTCCAGCATTTTTGTCTACCTTCGACTTTCCAGCATCGGCAGTTCCTTCTTAAACCTAAAATATTTGATCAGCTTGATTTGGTTCTTGTGGATATTGGACTCACTCTTAAACACATCGGTTCTTGGTACATGTAAAAATACCCAAGGAGGTATTGTTTAAGAAGGAACTGCAGATGCTGGAGAATTGAAGGTTACACAAAAAAGCTGGAGAAACTCAGCGGGTGCAGCAGCATCTATGGAGCGAAGGAAATAGGCAACGTTTCGGGACGAAACGTTGCCTATTTCCTTCGCTCCATAGATGCTGCTGCACCCGCTGCGTTTCTCCAGCTTTTTTGTGTAACCCAAGGAGGTACTGTTTTATTAGGTACTTCCAACAATAGAAAAGGCACCGAGCTGATTCAAATGTCCCCCAAACTTGACGATTCTACAACTACACTTCCCAGCAACATCAATGGACGTACAGTTAATGATATCCAGTGCTGGCAGATTGATGTGCAGGAAGGAACTGCAGATGCTGGTTTAAGCTAAAGACAGGCACATAAAGCCAGAGTAACTGAGTGGGTCAGACAGCATCTCTGGGGAGAGGGAACACGTGTCGTCTCGGGTCGAGACCCTTCTTCAGACAGAGAGTCAGAGGAAAGGGAAACGAGAGACATAGACGGCCATGGAGAGAGAGGCCATTGTTAGCGGTGTGCTAGGTGAAAACGTGTTACTGACAATGAGACTCAACAAGATGACTTTGAAGCTGGTACAACTTGGGTGGGGAAGGGATGGAGAGAGAGTTGGGGGAGAGGGGGAGGGGTGGGATGCCAGGGTTACTGGAAGTTGGAGAAATCAATATTCATACTACTTGAAGTGAGACAACAATCCAATGAGTTGAAGATGCCCATATTCTGTCATGTCAGCCATCACTCACCTCTCCTGGGGGAATGGCCACACACAATCTATCCACGGCCGGTTTCTTTTTCCTTCTGTAAACCTGGAGAGAAATGAAGTGATTTTTAATGGCTGGACAAGGCAGCAGCTTTGTGGTTTTGTTGATAGCTAATACAGAAAAGCCTTGCTCCGACTTCTCACGGTCAATGGTAGACACACAGTGGAAAAGAAAGATCTTTGACCGAGAATGTTGGTTAATGCCCCTGTCCCACTTAGGAAACCTGAACGGAAACCTCTGGAGACTTTGCACCCCACCCAAGGTTTCCGTGAGGTTCCCGGAGGTTTTTGTCAGTCTCCCTACCTGCTTCCACTACCTGCAACCTCCGGCAACCACCTGCAACCTCCGGGGACCGCGCGGAAACCTTGGGTGGGGCGCAAAGTCTCCAGAGGTTTCCAGTTCAGGTTTCCTAAGTGGGACAGGGGCATAACTCTGGTTTTCTCCCACTGGTGTGGCTGGACCTGCTGAGTATTTGCAGCACTTTTGATTCTCAATTTGAAGACATTGGTCAAGAGGCATATACTGTACGCGTTGGTAGTGGGGAGCCCTTCTCTCCACGGCACCCAGGTATTGTTGGACATTTTGTACATTTACACCAAGCCAATTCACCTACAAACCTGCACGTCTTTGGAGTGCGGGAGGAAACCGAAGATCTCGGAGAAGACCCACGCAGGTCACGGGGAGGACGTACAAACTCCGTACAGACGGCACCCGTAGCCGGGATCGAACCCGGGTCTCCGGCGCTGCATTCGCTGTGAGGCAGCGACTCTACCGCTGTACGCGCCACCGTGACTGTCCAAAGTCAAGTCAACAGAAGCAGTCACCCGATGAAAGTTGTTGATAGAGTAAACGTCCTTTTACCTTGGTGAGATCTTTGATAACCAGAATGTCGCCCTCGGTCCCACCGTACAAGACCCTTTGCCTCTCTCTGGCGACATCTTCATCTTCTGTTTCCCACGGGAGAAGCTTCAACGCCATCGGCCTGTGGAGGGAACGCAGTGGATCAGCTGCTGAATTTATCCCAAAAACAAAGAAAAAAATCCACAAGCCTTTACCCCCTGTGTGTGTGTGTTACCCCATGAATAATTACAGTAAACACACCGTTACACATTTGCCTCACGTTTGCACATGTGACACTAAATTACCTCCGCGCATCACCTCCGCTTCTGGCGGCACGGCGGCAGATTTGCTGCCTGTCAGCGCCAGAGACCCGGGTTCGATCCTGACTGCGGGTGCTGTCGGTGCGGAGTTTGCACCTTCTAGCCGTGACCATGCAGGTTTTCTCCGGGCGCTCCGGTTTCCTCCCACATTCCAAAGACGCGCTGGTTTGGAGGCTCGTTAGCTTCTGTAAATTGTCCCCGGTGTGTAGGGTGCGAAAGTGGGATGACAGAAAGCGAGTGTACAGGCGATCGCTGGTCGGCACGGACTCGGTGGGTCGAAGGGCCTGTTTCCATGCTGCATCTCTAAACTCTCACTTGGGGTCATATTCCGGATCGCGCTTTTAACCTCCGTTTGCCTCGCTGAAGGATCATTTGGAATGTACATGAAATATTTAAGAAAGAACTGCAGATGCTGGAGAAATCGAAGGCAGACAAAAAAATGCTGGAGAAACTCAGCAGGTGAGGCAGCATCTATGGCATGAAGGAATTGGTGACGTTTCGGGTCGAGACCCTACACTGGGATACAATCCATGATGGGTATAATGTGTAGGAAAGAACTGCAGATGTTGGTTAAAATCGAAGGTAAACACAAAATGCTGGAGTAACTCAGCGGGACAGGCGGCATCTCTGTGGAGAAGGAACAGGCGACATTACCTTCCTTCACATTCTACGAAACGTCACCTATTCCTTCGCTCCATAGAATCTGCGCTGCCTTGCCCGCTGAGTTTCTCCAGCATTTTTGTCTACCTCCTATTTGGAAAGCACACATTCGCTCTGACATTTTTGGAGGCATGGGGTTATACTTTCCTTGAAGCATCTTTTGCAGAATATGCTAGTCTTATTCCACACCCATTACAAACTATGAAAGTCTATGTCTATGCTAGAAGGCACCTAACTCAGGCGACTATATGCGTGCTAGCCACAGAAGCAGGTCTACAGTCACATATTACAATCGTTCCACACTCTTAAATCTCTACTCCTGCAACAGCACTTCTTACTTTAACTCTGACTTCCCTTCTCATGTATCTATTCAGTGTAAATGGCTCGATTGTAATCATGTATTGTCTTGCAGCTGACTGGTTAAGCACACAACAAAAGCTTTTCACTGTACCTCGGTACACGTGACAATAAACTGTACTGACACTGGGCAGCATAGAGCTAGAGCTACTGTCTTACAGCGCCAGAGATAAGGAGTTCGATCCTGACTACGGGTGCTTGTCTGTACGGAGTTTGCACGTTCTCCCCGTGACCTGCGTGGTTTATCTCCGACATCTTCGGTTACCTCCCACTCTCCAAAGACGTACGGGTTTCTGGATTAATCGGCTTGGCATAAATGTAAAATTGTCCCCGGTGTGTGTAGGGTAGTGTTAGTGTGCGGGCATCGCTGGTCGGTGCGGACTCGGTGGGCCGAAGGGCCTGTTCCTGCATCTCTAAACTAAACTACGACTACAGTATTAAACATACATCTGTCCCCGAGTCAGCAATATTCTCTCACACTCCAGTTACACAGGACACATTTAGTTTTTAACGTTTAAAAGTTTAACACGATGCCACGTTTTGTTGCTGTGGAATTACACAAGTCAAATCTTGAGCAGAACTGGGACAAGCTGGCTGCACCACAAGAGGGCCTCCTTGGGTTATTCTTTCATCAGGATGGGATTTTGCAGCAAATTTTTAATCCCGCAGAAGATAATCTCACCTCATTTTGACGAAGAACTTGTACTGCAGCAGAATGGTGAAGAGAAAGAAGACGGCCCCCTGGACAGCCATGGCAAACATGTTCTTCCCCACCAGGTCCCAGCACAGCGGAGACACAAACTGCTTCTCTCCTGCAAGGAAGACACATCGCCAACGTTCAGGTGGAAATTCCCAGGTCATCGTCAAACCAACTTACACGACTTTCATAGAACCAGAATGATGTGTTATAAATATCAGAGTGTGGTAACCCCCAGCCATAAGACCATAAGACATAGAAGCAGAAATAGGCCATTCAGCCCACTGAGTGTACTATACCATTCAATCATGGCGGAAGATACAGGGCAGAAACTGGTCCTTCCACCCACCGAGTCATCACCAAACAGCGATCCCCGCACATTAACACCACCCTAGACACACCAGGGACAATTTTACATTTATACCAAGTCAATTAACCTACAAACCGGTACGTCTTTGGAGTGTGGGAGGAAACCGAAGATCTTGGAGAAAACCCACGCAGGTCACGGGGAGAACGTGCAAACTCAGTACAGACAGCGCCCGTAGTCTCTGGCACTGTAAGGCGGTAGCTCTACTGCTCTGCCATACTGCCGCCCTTTCCCTCTCAACCTCATTCTCCTGCCTTCTCCCCATAACACCCGACACCCGTACTAATCAAGAACCCGTCAATGTCCGCCTTAAAAATACCCAATGACTTGGCCTCCACCGCCGTGTGTGGCAATGAATTCCACAGATTCACCACCCTCTGAATTGAAAAAAATTCTCATCGCATCTCCTTTCTAAAGGAACATTTTCCCACATCCTCTTCACAGTCCCACTACTGCCTATTTTTACACCATCAATAAAACGAGTTACACTACACAGGATTCCTCATTCAACAGATTGAATAGATGGTGAACAGATTCGCGATAATCCATGTAACACCTTTTGGACAGTTTCCAAGCCCAAGAATGACCTAGGTATTCCTGGCCTGATCTCAGTCAGTTTACCAATTCTTAACCCACGCCAGCATATTACCCCCAAAAGATGCAATTAGAATGAGGAAATGCTGAAGTTGACAGAATGGCTGACTGGACCGAATGGTCGCTTTCTCTGCTGTTAACTCTGAGCAACTTGTACATGCAGACATGGGACGCAAGGGGAGCATACAAAGGGAGAGGGAGAGGGAGAGGACCAACATGCACATATGTACGCACACACTAAAATGACATTAACTGACACTAGGAAATTAATATTGAATTGCTAAACTTGCCCTTGTGTTGTGTTGTACTGCTTACAGTTGCAAGAACATGTAACAATCAATAAAGGGCTATCGGCCTATTGCGAGTTTATGTACAGGGACATATTTATCCATGCACTGTATACTTGTATTTATACTTATGCATTTTAAATATGTATTACATGTTTTATACTTTGGCAATATAACAATGTTTTTATCATGCCAATAAAGCTTTTAAATTGAAAAAAAAATTGAGAGGGGGGGAGGGGGAGGGGGAGGGGGAGCCAATGCTATCTGAAGTTAGAGAAATCAATATTCAGGCTGTAAGTTGCCCAAGCAAAATATGAGATGCTGTTCCTCCAATTTGCGGTTAGCCTCACTCTGACAACGGAGGAGGCCTAGGACAGAAAGGTCTGTGTGGGAATGGGATGGGGAATTGAAGTAAATGGGTCGACTGGAATCATGTGTTGTCTTTCTGCTGACTGGTTAGCACGCAACAAAAGCTTTTCACTGTACCTCGGTACACGTGACAACAAACTCAACTGAACAGAAGCAGAAGTGGGCGGACTAGACTCCAGAAGACCATTAGAAACAAGTACTGACCAAACCTCTCCAAGGCATCAGCCATGGCTTGGTTCTTCACCATGTCGATCAGTCCTCGACCCAGACAGAAATGCGGAAAAATGAGGAAAACTTTCTTCAGGATTCGATTGACATCATTCAATTTCTGCAGAGAGGGAGAGGAAATAAACACCCAGTGAAAATATAAATATATTTCCCGTCACATTTCGCGAGCATTGATTCAATGGTTGTATTGGGTGTGAGGCTGCTGACGTTTCTCCGAGTGGGGAAGGGATTGCGTCTCATTGTCGGTTTACACTTAGAAACATAGAAAATAGGTGCAGGGGAGGCCATTCGGCCCTTCGAGCCAGCACCACCATTCATTGCAATCGTCCCCTATCAATAACCCATGCCTGCCTTCTCCCCATATCCCTTGACTCCACTAGCCCCTAGAGCTCTATCTAACTCTCTCTTAAATCCATCCAGTGACTTGGCCTCCACTGCCCTCTGTGGCAGGGAATTCCACAAATTCACAACTCTCTGGGTGAAAATGTTTTTTCTCACCTCAAGCCTTAAATGGCCTCCCCTTTATTCTAAGACTGTGGCCTGTATGCTGCTCATCTGAATTATTCAATGTGTTCTCCTTCACGTAAAAAAAAAGAAACCAAGTTATTTTGCACCCAGCAAGGCGATGCAGTCGGATGCTAATCGTGAAATGCCACGGAATAGAAAGGAATTAATTCCTGTGCTGTTCCGGCTAGCATCGCTGTTTACCGGGTGAATGTGAAGAGCTGACCACCACTCTGTGGGTCGGTGTACTGTATCCATTGTTCCCTGTATGGACTCCGGGATCTCCCACATTCTCCTCAGTACTTTAGACTTTAGAGATACATCGTGGAAACAGACCCTTCAGCCCACCGATTCCGTGCTGACCCAGCGATCAGCCCGTACACAAACACGGTTCTACACGTTAGGGACAATTTACAATTTTACCAATGCCTGTTAACCTACAAACCTGCATTCTTTGGAATGTGGGCGGAAACCCAGAGCAGCTGGAGAAAACCCACACGGTCACAGGGAGAACGGACAAACTCCGCACAGACAGGATCGAAACCCGGGACTCTGGCGCCGTAATTCTCCCATTGTGTAGCCCATATACATTGGATAAGTTAGTGAACGCAATGGCAGAACACCACGTCATCAATAAATTACACCGGCCTTCGATTATAATTGCTGAATAATGCTCTAGGGCAGGAGAAACGGGCACCCGAAAAAGGGAGCACATCACCCCGATTCTGGCCTCTCTCCACTGGCTCCCTGTGCGGTTCCGTATAAATTTCAAGATCCTTCTTTATGTTTACAAAGCCCTTAACGGGCTTGGCCCCACCTACATCAGAGGTCTGCTTACCCACCACTTACAAAATTCTTAAGGGGTTGGACAGGCTAGATGCAGGAAGATTGTTCCCGATGTTGGGGAAGTCCAGGACAAGGGGTCACAGCTTAAGGATAAGGGGGAAATCCTTGAAAACCGAGATGAGAAGAACTTGTTTCACACAGAGAGTGGTGAATCTCTGGAACTCTCTGCCACAGAGGGTAGTCGAGGCCAGTTCATTGGCTATATTTAAGAGGGAGTTAGATGTGGCCCTTGTGGCTAAGGGTATGGAGAGAAGGCAGCTACGGGATACTGAGATGGATGATCAGCCATGATCATATTGAGTGGCGGTGCAGGCTCGAAGGGCCGAATGGCCTACTCCTGCACCTATTTTCTATGTTTCTATGTTTCTACACCACCTCCAGGTCCCTCAGATCGGCCGACTTGGGGTTACTGAACATTCCGCGGTCTAGGCATAAGCTCAGGGGCGACCGTGCCTTTGCGGTTGCAGCTCCTAGACTGTGGAACAGCAGCATCCCCCTTCCCATCAGAACTGCCCCCTCCATCGACTCCTTCAAGTCGAGACTTAAAACTCATCTTTACTCTCAAGCCTTTCTTGACATCCTCTGAGGGAGGGCTATATGTATGTATTTATGGATGTACTTAATCTATGAACCACTGTTGTATAACGTTAGTACCTCCACCAATGTAAAGCAACGAGAGTTGTTTTTTCAAATGTGCTGTAGAAATAAAAATGACTTGACTTGACTCTGGTTCTTGGCTCTCCCTACTCTGGGCAAGAGACTCTGTGCATCTACCCAATCCATTCCTCTCATGGTTTTGTACACCGCTATAAGATCGCCCACTCAGCCCCCTCCTGCACTCCAAGGAATAGATTCGGCTGCTTAAACTCTCCCCATGGCTCAGGCCCTTACAACATCCTCGTAAATCCTCTCTGCACCATTTCCATCTTGAATTGATGAGAGGCGATAGTAAAGAGGAAACAAACTATAGAAATAAAAGTGACTTGACTTGACCTTACTTTGTCTGTGAAGAGCTCCAGGACAAACGTGGCCACGCTGCCATTGATGCCGATGAACAGGTTAACGCAGGTTAACACCACGTACGCTGTGCTGGGGATGCTGAACAAAAACGAGGCTGGATACATGAGGGGGGTGATGGACCACCTAAGGGGGAACAGAATCAACACACGTGAAACCAAGTTTCCGCACGAGGAATCGCTGGAGGATCCACTGATGATTTTTCAACAAAATTCAATGGCAGGCGCGGGCGCAGAGCAGGCAAACGCTGAGCTCCTACTCACCCGTAGAGGAAGAGCAAGAGGACGAGCGCGGGCAGGTTGGAGGCAGACACGTAAGACTTTTGTTGGAAGCAGATGAAGATAATAACGACCATTGTCGCGGGAACTGCGTAATTACACTGGAAAGAAGTGGAACTGGTTATTGGTCTGTCCTCCTCATCAAAGAGCAATTCAATAAATGCTTTCTCTAGGTACATTACAATACTTACCTTCAGCGGCGCTGCAATTCTGCCACTGGCCGTGTGCGCGATTTTGGCGCCTTTGAGGGGGGGGGGGGGCGGTGTTAAAACGCGGGTTTCTCCTACCTTGATCTGGGTTATATTTCGTTGGAGTGCAAGCTTTTGCTGAAGAATTGTTCCGACGGCCGTTCTGCATATTTTATTTTTTTATTTTTATTTTTTTTAAATCGCCCGACAAGTTCAGCGCTGGAGTAATTTTAAAATCAGCTTCTAAAGCCGTCAACGGGGACGGATTTCACGTACGGGGCAGGTAAAGGAAAGCCGTTTATTTTATGTATAAAAGTGCTCCTTAAGATACCTTTAATTCACATTTTACGTTGCGAAAGGGTGATTTTCTTCCCTCGTACGAACCGGCAGTATTTTTCCTGCCGATATGGGGTTTAGATTCACCGCGACCGCAACGTTCCAATTGATCGCGTTCCAGAAAAACCCACTCGCATGGCCATTAATTTACAGGTATTAAACACTAAATTCCTTCCATTTGGCCTATAAATTCATGACAATGAGATTTAAAAATTATGTTATATTGTGAATTCTTGTGTGAATGTTATTTGGACACTTAGGCTATTTAAAAATATTAATCTATTCTTAAGAAATTGATAGATGTTTAGATCTAGTAATTGAATTTTGTAATTAGCTACAATTAGGTGACTAACTAATTATATGCTTTAATTTCGTCACCCAAGTAAGATTGTTTCATATTAGTTTCAGAATGCTTCAATCTATAATAACTGAAAATTTATTTCAGTTCTCTTAATTTTTAAGAAAGTTATGGGCTTTTGACTGTCCTCGATCACAGCTTTTGTATTAAGTCAATGGAAAAGCAATAGGGAACAAGATGCTAATTTCCGAGTATGAAAATGGTCATAACTTTTTTAATACTGAAGATATGAAAGTGAATTAGGTGTCAAATTAAACTTCTTATTATGCTTTATCTGATGGGATAAATTACAGACTTGATTTTTTAAATCTCAAAATGTTGTAACATTGCTACTTTATCCTGCCACGTGCTCTACCAGAGTCATTTCATCCTTTCATAGTCGTGTCACACAAAGCAAAGAGTCATTTGTCAACCGTATCAGAAAAGGATTTTACAAAAATCACCTGGTAGACAAAAATGCTGGAGAAACTCATCGGGTGGGGCAGCATCTATGGAGCGAAGGAATAGGTGACGTTTCGGTTCCCGAAACGTCACCTATTCCTTCGCTCCATAGATGCTGCCTCACCCGCTGAGTTTCTCCAGCATTTTTGTCTACCTTCGATTTTTCCAGCGTCTGCAGTTCCTTCTTAAACTTTACCAGGATGGCACGGTGGCGCAGCCGTAGAGTTGCTGCCTCACAGCGCCAGAGACCCAGGTTCGATCCTGACCCTGGGTGCTGTCTGTACAACGTTTGCACATTCTCCCTGTGACCGTGTGGGTTTTCTCCGGGTGCTCCGGTTTGTGAACTCATCCTTTAAATACAGCGCACAGGACTGTTTTGCAACATGCGGTATTGCTTAACATTTCAAACTACCTATTTGGTGACCCTCGGACTATCCTTGATCGGACTTTGCTGGCTTTACCTTGCACTAAACATTATTCCCTTATCATGTATCTATACACTGGATACATGGATCGATTGTAATCATGTGTTGTCTTTCTGCTGACTGGATAGCAAGTAACAAAAAAGCTTTTCACTGTACCTCGGACAAATAGACTAAGCTGTACAACTGTTGTATTTACCATGTCCCAGGCAAAGTTGGCAAGCCAGTAAATACCAGGTTTCACTCCGCTAACAAACTGCAGGTGCTTGGCCTTGCTGACCCGCTCCTCGATGAGGAAGAGCACAAAGCTGGCCGGCACAAAGGACATGGCGAAGATAACACAGATGGAGACCAGCACGTCAACAGAGGTGGCCATCCTGCAGGAAGAAGCAGAGTCCGTGTTAGCAGCATGCCGCCGAGCGAGCAGTAACTCCAGTTACCACTTTTTTCTTAAGCTGCAAAACTATAGAAAACTGACAAATGAATAAAAAATGACAAAAAAGAAAACATTTGTGAGTTCCTAACTGGTGAATTTCCAATCAATCGCTTGCTTCTGTGGTGTTTAGTTTCGTTCAGGCCCGCACACCAACAATATCCTACACATACACACACACACACTAAGGACACTTATAGGTGCTCGGAGGCCATGGTTGTTGTTGGACAAGGATTAGAGGTGGGATACCCCAATTGATCAGTGCGGGTGTCAGGGGTTATGGGGAGAAGGCAGGAGAATGGGGTTAGGAGGGGGAGATAGATCAGCCGTGATTGGATGGCGGAGTTGACTTGATGGGCCGAACGGTCCTAATTCTGTTCCTATCATTTATGACCTTACGACCCAACTTATTCGGATGAGGGTCAACTCAAGAAGGGTTCTGACCTGAAACGTCACCCATTACTTTCCTCCAGAGATGCTGCCTGACCTGTTGAGTCACTCCAGCCTGTCTTTGGCAGTATTTAAATATACTTATGGGCGTTACCACTACTTACAAAGCAACTTCAGAGAGCTGTTCTTTGGTGAGGTTGAGGGGGTGGTTGTAGGCTGTGATCCCAAACATTTTTGCATCTTTTCCCGGAGGAAGGTTTGCTCTCAGCACGGCGTTATTCATGACATTCACAAAGCTCACCATCGCGTGCCAACCCTTATTGTTGAACCACACCTGCGCAGGACAGAGGAAAATGTTCTTTCTATTAGTTCAGGAGTATTCTATCGTCTCCGAATGAAATAACTTTGTTGCTTCTGTACATCATGTCGTGTTTCTTATAGAGATTTTAGATTGCGGAAGCAGGCCCTTCAGCCCCACAGCCAACCAGTGATCGCCCCACACACTGTGGACAATTTGCAGGAGCCAATTAACTTGCAAACCTGCACGTGTTTGTGATGTGGGAGGAAACCCGAGCACCCGGAGAAAACCCACGTGGTCACAGGGAGAACGTGCAAACTCCGGTCCATAAGAAGCTCTCCCCATTCTTAATTTAACACGGTCACTTCATCCTCTGTGACTGTCTCTATCCTGCACTGATTTGCCTGAAGGGAAGCTTGCAAGTTAGAAGGCATTTTCTAAACATGCAGCTCCAAAGCAAAAGGGCGGCACGGTGGAGCAGCAGTAGAATCGCTGCCTCACAGCACCAGAGACCCAGGTTCGATCCTGACTACAGGTGCTGTCTGTACGGCGTTTGTACGTACTCACCGTGAGACCTGCATGGGTTTTCTCCAGGTGCTTCGGTTCCCTCCCAAACCCCAAAGATGTACAGGTTTGTAGGTTAGATGGCGTTGTATCATTGTAAATTGTCCCTGGTGCATGCGGGAGTATGTGTAGTATGCGGGTCGGCGTGGATTCGATGGGCCGAAGGGCCTGTTTCCACCCAGTATCTCTAAACTAAACTAAAACTGCAGTGTGAGGTGGTCACTTTTTGAGATATAATGGGCTTAAAAGTGCAAGGAAATAGAGGGATATGGATCACGTACAGGCCCACGAGATCAGTTTAACTGGGCATCATATTTGGCACTAGGGTTGCCAACTTTCTAACTTCCAAATAAGGGATAAAAGATCAAAATAAGGCAATTCGTTGACCGACTCAGCCGTGGCTGGGGGGGGTGAATGATGAGTTGGCCCGGGTGCTGGACTGCACACAAAGTCCAGCCGGCGGGCCAGCTGAGGAGTTTTGGCCCGGGCACTGGGCGCCAGACTTTGAACGCGGCTTCGAGCGGCCCATGCCAACACTCCTCAGCTGGCCCGCCGGCTGGGCTTTGTGTTCTGCTGCACGCAAAGTCCGGTGCCCCAACCAACTCATGAACCGCTGATCGGCCACGAGAAGGAGGGGTGGTGGTGTCGGCGGTAAGCGAGGGTCCGAGAGCTGGCCGGCCTACGGGGCCACAGGCGAGGTGCTGCTGCTGCACTCCATGGGCTGCACTACGTTGGGACGGGATCCGACAGTCACCTCGAACCAAGTAGTAGCAGTCAAATACGGGACAAGGGCGGTCCCGCATGGGGCAAACCAATTTACGGGATGTCCCGGCTAATACGGGACAGTTGGCAACCCTATCCAGCACAGATATTGTCGGCCCCAGGCAAGTTCCTGGGGTGGGCACGTTCCTATGGTCTAAATACCAGTCAGGTGCACAGACTCGTGCAAATATTGATCAAAATCTTTCAGACCTACTTTGACATTGTTTTTAGTGCTTAGTCCTTTAATAAACTTCGTCATGCTACCCAGCAAGCGGTCCGTGGAGCTCCCCTGAAACAGAGAGAACACACACAAGATTAATTGTTTAAGAAATAAATACATCGACTACAAAAATAACCGTAACACTGATAGCCAGAGTTGAATAAAAGAACCAGGAAGTCACAGACCGAGTAGCTCTTGCGGAAAGCAGAAAGGGATGGTGGGGGGAAGATGTGGATGGACAAACTTCATTGAAACTTACCTGGAAAGCCTGGATAGGGTGGATGTGGAGAGGATGTTTCCACTAGTGGGAGAGTCTAGGACCAGAGGCCACAGCCTCAGAATAAATGTGTGTGCCTTTAGGAAGACGAGGAGGAATTTCTTTAGTCAGAGGTCGGGGAATCTGTGGAATTCATTGCCATAGAAGGCTGTGGACACCAAGTCATTGGGTATTTTTAAGGCAGGGATTGGCCGATTCCTGATTAGTACGGGAGGCAGAGGTTATGGGGAGAAGGCAGGATAATGGGGTGGGGGGGGGGGGGGGGGGGGGGGGGGGGGGGGGGGAGGAAAGATAGATCAGCCATGATTGAATGATGGAGTGGACCAAATTCTGCTGCTTGATCATGGATTTATGCGCTCGTCAGTACGGAGTTTGTACGTTCTCCCCGTGACCTGTGTGGGTTTCCTCCGAGATCTTCAGTTTCTTCCCAAGCTCCAAAGACATACAAGTCTGTAGGTTAATTGGCTTGGTGGAAATGTAAAATTGTCCTTAGTGTGTGTAGGGTGGTGTTAATGTGCGGGGATCGCTGATCGGTGCAGACTCGGTGGGCCGAAGGGCCTGTTTCCGCACTGGGTCTCTAAACTAAACCAGCAGCCCATACTGCCTTTGTCGTAAAGACCCCTCTGTGGAGCAGCCAGCCCTCGGTATTTTCAGAGACTGGCGATCGTGACTCTCTGCTACTAACTTGCAGAAGGCCCCATTGAAACAAAAGGACAAGGCTTACACCAAAGATAGACACAATGTGCTGGAGTAACTCAGCAGGTCAGGCAGCATCTCTGGAGAAAAAGGAATAGGTGACGTTTTGGGTCGGGACTCTTCTTCAGAATGAAAATCTGAAAGTCCGTGGAAAGGTCCTGACGTGAAACGTCACCCATCCTTTCTCTGCCGAGATGCTGCCTGACCCGCTGAGTCACTCCAGCACTTTGCATTTATCTGCATCCACAGTTCCTTGTTTTTCGACATTGAGATTTAAACCAGTGTGTTATTAATGTTTAATGTTTTGTGTGTCACTGTATGCCATGTTGTCACTTGCGGGCTGAGC
This sequence comes from Leucoraja erinaceus, assembly GCF_028641065.1. Taxonomy (NCBI): domain Eukaryota; kingdom Metazoa; phylum Chordata; class Chondrichthyes; order Rajiformes; family Rajidae; genus Leucoraja; species Leucoraja erinaceus. The sequence goes on along the minus strand of NC_073405.1, from coordinate 5,964,756 downwards.
AACAAGGCAAATTCCTTGTATGTGAATACTTGGCCAATAAACTTATTCATAAACTTCAGTACCTTTGTAACGTTGAGCCGTGCCCTGATCTCGATAATGGAGCTGTTAACTTCATTCAGTGAAGGCAAAATCTGAGAACTCCGAGCTCCAAAGGAGAATCCTCCGTACCTACAAAAGAACATAGAAACATAGAAAATAGGTGCAGGAGTAGAGGCCATTCGGCCCTTCGAGCCTGCATCGCCATTCAATATGATCATGGCTGATCATCCAACTCAGTATCATGTACCTGCCTTCTCTCCATCCCCTCTGATCCCTTTAACCACAAGAGCCACATCTAACTCTCTCTTAAACATAGCCAATGAACTGGACTGAACTACCTTCTGTGGCAGAGAATTCCACAAATTCACCACTCTCTGTGTGAAAAATATTTTCCTCATCTCGGTCCTAAAAGATTTCCCCCTTATCCTTAAACTGTGACCCCTTGTTCTGGACTTCCCCAACATCGGGAACAATCTTCCTGCATCTAGCCTGTCCAACCCCTTAAGAATTTTGTAAGTTTCTATAAGATCCCGCCCCTCAATCTTCTAGATTCTAGCGAGTACAAGCAGAGTCTATCCAGTCTTTCTTCATATGAAAGTCCTGACATCCCAGGAATCAGTCAGGTGAACCTTCTCTGTACTCCCTCTATGGCAAGAATGTCTTTCCTCAGATTTGGAGACCAAAACTGTACGCAATACTCCAGGTGTGGTCTCACCAAGACCCTGTACAACTGCAGTGGAACCTCCCTGCTCCTATAATCAAATCCTTTTGCTATGAATGCTAACATACCATTCGCCTTCTTCACTGCCTGCTGCACCTGCATGCCTATTTTCAATGACTGGTGTACCATGACACCCAGGTCTCGTTGCATCTCCCCCTTTCCTAATCGGCCCTTTCCTAAGCAGAACAAGGAGGCTCCTTTCATTCACCTCACATCACAATGCACCCACTTATACGTCAGTTACACAGTTTACAGATTTTTTAAAAATACATCGAGCAAAAAAGAAAACATTGCAAAAGATCAAAATTGAAGGAAACAGAATAACACGCAGGGATGGTGACTTGCCATTCAGTGTCTATGAAAGGACAAAGTCGTGTAGGTTTGTGGTTTGTTTGAGAAGGGGCTGCAGATGCTGGAAAATCGAAGGTAGACAAAAATGCTGGAGAAACTCAGCGGGTGAGGCAGCATCTGCGATGCTGCCTCACCCGCTGAGTTTCTCCAGCATTTCTGTCTACCGTAGGTTTGTGGATTAATAGGTCTCTGTACAGTTGCCCCTAATGTTCAAGAGTCAATTTAATTGTCATTTGGACCCCTGGAGGTCCAAACGAAATGCCGTTTCTGCAGCCATACATTACACACAAATAGACCCCAGACACAACATAATTACATTTAACATAAACATCCATCACATAGCTGTGACGGAAGGCCAAATAAACTTATCTCTCCACTGCACTCTCCCCCCCCCCGATGTCAGAGTCAAAGTCATAGCCCCGGCTGGCGATGGCGATTGTCCCGCGGCCATTAAAGCCACGCCGGGTGGTGCGAGGTCGCACACCGGGTCTTGGTGTTAGAGCCCCCGGTGTGCGCTCGCAGAGTCCGCGGCCATTCCAGCCGCGCGGGGCAGTGATGTAGGCCCCGCTCCAGGAGCTCTTCGACCCCGCAACTCGGGCGGGAGAAGTCGCCGTTGCAGAGCCCCGAAAAGCGGTCTCCCCCCAGGGAGCCATGGGCTCCCGGCGCCGCCGTCCACAGACCTGTCGTTGGAGCCTCCGACTCTCCGGTAGCAGCAGCAGCAGCAGCAGCGCTGCTCCACCGCTCCGGACTCGGCCAGCTCCGCGACGGTGAGGTGAGTCGGCACCTGAGTCCCCGGCTTCTTCCCGTTGGAGGCCGCTCCTCGTTGCGGCCTCAACGACACCTGAGACCCGACGAGAAAAGGTCGGGTCTCCAGTGCAGGGAGAGATTCAAAAAGTCCCCCCCCCCCCCCCCCCCCACCCCCACCCCCCCACACACACACCCCAACATAAAATAACAAAAACTACATAAAAACACAGACAAAAAATAATAAAAACGCGGACAGGCTGCAGAGGCCGCTGCTGGCCAGAGCCGCGCCGCCTACTGGGAGTGTGCAGGGAGTGGAAGCAAAAACAGAACTATCGTGAACGGGCGATCGAAGGTTTACATCAGGGGTGTCAAACTCATTTGAACTCATTTTAGGCCACGGGCAAAATGCGACTTTCATGCGCGCCATGTATGCACGATCGCAGCCCGATCGCGGATAGCCGAAGCCCGTTCTGGCATCATCCCGCGGGCCTGACTGGACCCCTTCGCGGGCCGCATCCGGCCCGCGGGCAGTGAGTTTGACACCCCCTGGTTTACATGGACTCGGTGGGCGAAGGGCCTGTTTCCATGCTGTATCTGCAAACTAAATAGGCACTGTTTATGATATTAATCATCAGCTTGCTGAGTCACTCTTTCAGAAACTGGCAGGTTTGCTGTGTAGTTTGTGCCTCGCTATTCCCAGATATTCTTTGAGCGTAACTATGCAATTTCCCCCAGTATCTCTTTCCCTGACTGCACAGAAAAATATGGTTTGGTGAGGCCTCCCTATCTACATATTTCCATGAGAAAGACAAAAGGGATGAGGATAAGGGTCTAGACCAGAAACGTCACCCATTCCTTCTCTCCAAAGATGCTGCCTGTCCCACTGAGTAACCCTTGCATTTTGTGTCTATCCTTGGCGTAAACCAGCATCTGCGCTGCCTTCCTTCACATGGTTTCATGAGGCTTAGTCAATAGTCCGATGACATTTAACGTCAAGATACAAACCAAGGAATTTGGGACAATAGACAATAGGTGCAGGAGTAGGCCATTCGCCCTTCGAGCCATTCCCAATGTGATCGTGGCTGATCATCCCCAATCAGTACCCCCGTTCCTGCCACCTCCCCATATCCCCTGACTCCACTATCTTTAAGAGCCCTATCTAGCTCTCTTTTGAAAGCATCCTGAGAACCGGCCTCCACCGCCCTCTCAGGCAGAGTATTCCACAGACTAAAAGATTAAAAATTCCTTTTAGGCTGATCGTTTAATATTTGGATAATCAGAACATGGATACCAACTATCTCACCCCTGGAGGTATTTACTGACCTGAATTCATTCACCCACTTCTTGGTTTTCAGGCTGCAAACAAGAACAGACGTATGTTATCCACAGATCACCGCAAGAATTAAATGACGTGACGTTGAATAGTTAGACCACATTTAGTCACATGGTCGACGTCCATGCCAATTCATACCTTTTACTCAGGATCTGGGGGTAGGTCTTCACGAGGTAGTCAGAGATATTCCTGCCAGTTAGGTTCTGAAGGATGTCTCCGGTATTACGATGCAACTGTTTAGACAGAAAAATCCACTGTTGTCAACACAAACGCATGCCTTACAATTTTTGATAGAAGGGTCTCCACCCGAAACGTCACCCACTCCTTCTATCCGGAGATGCTGCCTGTCCCACTGAGTTACTCCAGCATTTTGTGTCTATCTTCGGTGCAAACCAGCATCTGAGGTTGCACTGTACAATTTTTGAGTAAGTATCTGCTGCTGTGTGGCCTGAATAACAATTACAATGCCCATAGAATCGGTATCTCAACATGCATTCTGGTGCTGTAACTTGTGTTGTCCACCAGGTTCCATATTATACACCAAGAGGCTTCACCAAAGAAGGATGACAATGGAAGCCTGGCGTAGATCAAGAAAATAAATGTGTATACATGGTTAAAAATAACGGGTGCTGCTGTAAAGATGCTGCCTTACAGCGCCGGAGACCCAGGTTCGATCCCGACTCCGGGTTGCTGTCTGTACGGAGTTTGTACGTTCTCCCGGTGACCTGTGTTTCCTCCGGGTGCTCCGGTTTCCTCCCACACTCCAAAGACGTACAGGTCTGTAAACTGATAGAACTGGTAGACTCGGTGGGTGAAGAGCCTGTTCCCACGCTGTATCTCTAAACTAGGCTGCATTGATGATATGGAACATATCGTACAAAATGAATGATGGAAGTTGATGCAATAGTTATTACTAAAGGGGAATGTGAGGTTTGCTTGAAGGAGCATTATTTGCCAGGCTATGAGGCCAAGAGTGTGGAAGAAGAATTAGATCATTTATTCAAAAGAGAGGCATTAACACAACAGAACAAACGGCATGTTCTAAATCTAAAGAGGAGGCCCTGGAGAAGATGCAGAGAAGTTTTTTTGAGGATATTGCAAGGGCTGGAACATTAATGCGGTGAGAAATGATTGGTAGACACAAAGATAGTTGACAAATATTAACACTAAATGATGGGAGTAAATCAGCAGGAGAAATGGAATAAGCGACATTTCATGTCAAACCCTTCACAAGTTGCTTTCATTGAAACAAGGCGAGACTTAATTAAGGTGCACAAAAGTTGAGGCACTTAGAAAGAGTAAACAGAAAGGATTTATTTTTCGAAGCTAAGAAGTAAAAAAAAAACAAGTCACCTGATTTTAAAGTAAGTGGTGGAGGATGACAAACGTTTGATGGATAGGCCTAGACTTGTTGGAGTTTAGAAGGACAATGAGGGAGGGGGGGGGGGGGGGGGGGGGGGGGGGCGGACCTCATTGACACTTGAGGAGAGGATATTTCCACGTGAGAGAGTCTAGGACTAGAGATCGTAGCCTCAGAATTAAAGGACGTTCCTTTAGGAAGGAGATGAGGAGGAATTTCAGAGGGCGGTGAAATCTGTGGAATTCTTTGCCACAGAATGCTGTGGAGGCCAAGTCAGTGGATATATTTAAGGCAGAGATAGATCGATCCTAGATTAGTACAGGTATCTTGGGTTGTGGGGGGAGAAGGCAGGAGAATGGGTTAGGAGGAGGAGAGAGAGAGAGAGAGAGAGAGAGAGAGAGAGAGAGAGAGAGAGAGAGAGAGAGAGAGAGAGAGAGAGAGAGATAGATAGATCATCCATGATTGAATGGTGGAGTAGACGATAGCTGAATGGCTTAATTTTGCTCCCCATCACATGATCTTATGAGCTTTTCTTCAGAGACAAACTCACTGCTTGAAGGGAGCGGCACATTTCAAGTGTCTGAATGTGCAGCACACATGTCGGGTTGCAGACCAAGTCTAGACGACGGGAAGGTGCTCTCTCCTGCTTTAGCACAGATACAATGAACCAAAATGTCTGACTTCCATAGTGTGACATATCTACCATTCTATTAGATGAAGCAGTAGCCCACATAAAAATTAGGTGCCTAAATTAAGAAAACTTAAAAAAAAGGATAAAAAGGATAATAGATTATTTTCTTTTTAAAAAAAAAGTTCATTGCTTTAAACATACAAACGTATTTAAGTAATGGTTAAAAATAACCACAAAGCTACTCGGGTTTGATCCTCACCCAGGGGACTGTCCATATGGAGATTGAACGTTCTCCCTGTGACTGCGTGGGTTTTCTCCGGGTGCTCTGGTTTCCTCCAACACTCCAAAGACGTACAGGTTTGCAGGAAGATTGGCTTCTGTAAAATTGTCCCGAGTGTGTAGGATAGTGCCAGTGTAAGGGCATCGCCGGTTGGCATGGACCCAGTGGGCTGAAGGGCCTGGATGTCTAGTCTAAAGATGTAGATTGACACAAAAATCTGGAGTAACTCAGCGACACGGGCAGCATCTCCGGAGAGAAGGAATGGGTGACGTTTCGGGTCGAGACCCTTCTTCAACCTGGTTAGGGATGGTCAACCCATTCCTTCTCTCCAGAGTTGCGACCTGTCCCGCTGAGTCACTCCAGCATTTTGTGCCCCGCATCTGCAGTTCCTTCCTACACACAAGTCTAAAGACGTCCTTGGTTTATCCAACTCACCTCGGATGGTGGGAGCCCTCCTGCGCCTTGTCCACATTCAGGCAGCATCCTCTTGCTCTGCTCTGAGCTACACTCACATGTAGGCGATGGGTTCTGCATTGTCCAGTTGCCATTGAAAAAGATGCTCATGATCGATCCTGGGACAGGGGGAGTTATCCATTCGTTACTACCTGGCGAGCAATGCTGGTCTCTAACAGGGGAGAGAGAGGGAAATTAGATATGCCATTTATTGTCACTATACATGTACAATGAAATTAAAAGCAGCTCAGACTCAGTGCATGCATATAATTTAGTACAAAAAACAAGAACCAGAAAACAAGACAAAAGGGGGGGGGGGGGGGGGGGGGGAGAAATAGGTGCACAATTCTGTGGCGCTATATACATATCTATAAAGGCAAAATGGATTATATTAAATATTTTTTTTTAAATTAAAAATATTAAAAATTACAGTTACAATACACATTACAGTTCCAAATTTCAGTACGTGGATAGAATAGATGGAAGTCCGGGTGTTGGGCTGTGAAGTGTGTGAATTATGAGTAGTTGTGACTTTCGGAAAACAACTATTCCTGAGTCTATTTGTTCTAGATTTGATGCACCTATAGCAGCTTCCAGAGGGCAGCAGGTCGAACAGTCCAAACGCAGGATGGGAGCTATGAGGCAAGGAATGGGTGACGTTTCGGGTCGAGACCCTTCTTCAACCTGGTTAGGGATGGTCAACCCAAAACGTCACCCATTCCTTCTCTCCTCACGACCATGAAGGCGACACTCGCGAACATGTGGCATAGTCTCCTGCAGTCGCCTAAAAAGTCTCCTAAGTGGGACAGGCTTTGTAGTTTCCCCCCCCCCCCCCCCGCCCCACAATCTGCTTAATTTCTCCTTCTTGGAGTCATACAGTAAGGAAACAACATGTCCCACCTACACTAGATGGGATCACTCTATGACTCTATGATACACAGCACCTCTCCGCATGTGTAACCTACCGGGGCGGATCCAGTCCTGACATTTGTTTGCCATTATTATTTTAAATGTGCTATCAGTTCCACTGGAACCGTGCGGATTAGATAGCGGGAACACACCTTCAACAGAAATTTCCAACGCTTGGATTAAAAGGAACAAAGGGTGGCAGAGAAAGAGCGGGCACAATCGCTGCATATCGTCTGACGGAGAGAACGGCCCGCCTCTCATACTTACACATTCAAACCATCCGCCATACAAGTGGTACCAAACCCAGGGTCACCAAGCAGTGCGCTCATCAGCTCGCCACTGCTGAAATCCTCCGGCAGGTCGTCACTGAAGGGGTCAAAAATACAAAACAGATGAACAATGATCGTACGTCTAAGATAGGCACAAAAAGCTGGAGTAACTCCGACTAACTTATATGAAACATATAAGATTGTTAAGGGTTTGGACACGCTAGAGGCGGGAAACATGTTCCCGATGTTGGGGGGAGTCCAGAACCAGGGGCCACACACAGTTTAAGAATAAGGGGTAAGCCATTTAGAACTGAGATGAGGAAACACTTTTTCTCACAGAGAGTGGTGAGTGGTGAATTCTCTGCCACAGAGGGCAGTGGAGGCCAAGTCACTGGATGGATTTAAGAGAGAGTTAGATAGAGCTCCAGAGGCTAGTGGAATCAAGGGATATGGGGAGAAGGCAGGCACGGGTTATTGATTGGGGACAATCAGCCATGATCACAATGAATGCAGTGCTGGCTTGAAGGGCCTCCTCCTGCACCTATTTTCTATGTTTCCACATGGCTGTACGGCAACTCAAATTCCACTGTACCAATTGGCGCCTGTGACAATACATGTGAACTTGAAGTCTGTTCAGAATCAGCAATTCTAATGTTGATCGAGGCGCTCCCTTCTAATCCAAACGTCAGCAGGTAGATAGGGGGTGAGGCAAACAATAGTCACTTGGATCACCTGCCATGTACCTGAGAAGTGGAAGCTCAGTGAGAGAATTACAAGTGGCACAATCCAAGACCAGTCGCGGTCTATAATCAAACTGGCCAACCTACTGCAGGAGTTTATTGGAGGTACAGTGGTACACTGAGGTACCTCCGAGGTACAGTGAAAAGCTTTTGTTTTGCCTGCTAAGCAGTCAGTGGAAAGTCAAGACATGATTACAATCGAGTCATTTAGAGTGTGCTGACAGAGGATGCAGGGACTAACGTAAATAACGTTCAGTGTAAGGTAAAGCCAGCAAAGTCCGATCAAATGCGCAGGATGGAACTGCAGATGCTGGTCTAAACGGACGATACACGCAACAATCTGGAGTAACTCAGCGGGTCAGGCAGCACCTCTGGAGATGCTGACCTCTTTTCTCCAGAGATGCCGTCTGGCCAGCTGAGTTACTCCAGCTTTTTTGTGTCTAAAGTCCGATCAAAGATAGTCCGTGGGTCTCCAATGAGGTGGGTAGTAGGTCGAGACTGCTCTCTAGATGTGGTCGAATGGTTCAGTTGCCCAGGCTGGATGTGAGGAGAGAGTTTGGCTGCCCTGTCCTCAGCATCTGAAGGGGTGACAACCACGCTTCGTGCCCCCGTTGTGATGGGATTAACTTGTCGATGTTGTACTTTGGTGTGCGTTGGTTACCTGATGAAAGTGTACTGCTCCCCATACATCCAGGGATTCAGCTCTAATGACGGGTACTTCCCAAACGGAGGCACGATGAGACTAAAGAGAAGAGCGACGAAGACAAACATGGCTGGCAGCACAATCTGGAAAAGATACAAGACATCGCAATTGGTTCATGTTATTCTTGTAAAATCATGTGATGGGAGCAGGATTAGGCCATTCGGCCCATCAACTCTACTCCGTCATTCAATCGTGGCTGATCTATCTCTCCCTCCTAACCTCATTCTCCTGCCTTCTCCCCATAACCTCTGACACCCGCACTAATCAAGAAACTCTCTATCTTAGGACAGTACTTTATACACAACATCAGATTATACCAGATCAGTTTATGCAGAATTGTCAGGCTGCATTGCATTAATCAGTGGTTAAACTTAAATATACCAGAATGATTCAAGTAGAAATCCACCAACACATAACCATATAACAATTACAGCATGGAAACAGGCCATCTCGACCCTTCTAGTCCGTGCCGAACACATAATCTCCCCTAGTCCCATATACCTGTGCTCAGACCATAACCCTCCATTCCCTTCCCATCCATATAACTATCCAATTTATTTTTAAATGATAAAAAAGAACCTGCCTCCACCACCTTCACTGGAAGCTCATTCCACACAGCTACCACTCTCTGAGTAAAGACGTTCCCCCTCATGTTACCCCTAAACTTCAGTCCCTTAATTCTCATGTCATGTCCCCTTGTTTGAATCTTCCCTACTCTCAGTGGGACATGTGATTATGTTAGTTAATAATGAAGTTGCAAGATTCAGTGCACAACCCTAATCGGTAGATCTCCATTTAAAAAGTCCACGATGTTTTGTTTTCACACCTTACCCTTCCATATCTCTGTGTCTCCCTCTCAGTCTGAAGAAGAGTCTTGTCCTTTGGTCTTTCACCCCCCTCCCTTGTCTGAAGAAGAGTCTTGTCCTTTGGTCTTTCACCCCCCCTCCCCTGACTCTCAGTCTGAAGAAGGGTCACATCTATTGAAACCTCCCCCTTTCCCCCACCGCCCCGCCCCATGGCGGTTCCCCCACGCTGTGGGAAGAGTTGATGAGGGAACACACATCTTGTTTCCACTAACGGCTAAAGGTTGACTTGCCTGCGCAAAGAGTCCCCTGTGGCTGCGCCGGGCGTAGATAAAGCGTTTGATGAAGAGAGAGTGGAACTGCTGGCGGGTGAGCTCCCAGCCGCGCAGCTGGTACGAGCCTCGGCCGTCCACACAGTGCATGAAGTCCGTTTCTCTGGATTCTGAACAAAGGTAGAAAGGAGGTTCCTTCATTAAACACCGCTGGAAGCTCAGGGTTTATAACATGAGGGTGAAATGCCAAACCTCCGGTACTTCTCTGTGGAACTGGCAAATGTTGCCACTTGCAGGAATTCTATCCAATAGTGCTCTGATGTTGAATTAGAAATTAGGTGCAGGAGTAGGCCATTCGGCCCTTCGTGCTGAATTCTTCGTGGACTCTGGCAGCCAAGTTCAGGCTAACAGTATTTAAGAAGGAACTGCAGATGCTGGAGAATCGAAGGTTATACAAAAAAGCTGGAGACACTCAGCGGGTGCAGCAGCATCTATGGAGCGAAGGAAATAGGCAACGTTTCGGGACGAAACGTTGCCCATTTCCTTCGCTCCATAGATGCTGCTGCACCCACAGGCGAACAGTAACTCTGCCAGCAAAAGTGGCTGGGGGTTTATCTTCTGAACCACAGCGCCAACACAGTGGCACTGCCTTACAGCGCCAGAGACCCAGGTTTGATCCTGACTACGGGTGCTGTCTCTACGGAGTTTGGACGTTTTCCCCCCCATGACCTGCGCGGATCTTGCTCCGGATTCCCGCCACACTCCAAAGACGTACAGGTTTGTAGGTTAATTGGCTTCGGTAAAAATTGTAAATTGTCCCTGATTCAGATTCAGATTCAGATTCAATTTTAATTGTCATTGTCAGTGTACAGTACAGAGACAACGAAATGCATTTAGCATCTCCCTTGAAGAGCGACATAGCAAACGATTTGAATAATAAAAAATAATAATAAGTGTCCGGGGGGGGGGGGTGGTGATTGGCAGTCACAGAGGTACGTTGTTTAGTAGAGTGACAGCCGCCGGAAAGAAGCTGTTCCTGGACCTGCTGGTTCGGCAACGGAGAGACCTGTAGCGCCTCCCGGATGGTAGGAGGGTAAACAGTCCATGGTTGGGGTGAGAGCAGTCCTTGGCGATGCTGAGCGCCCTCCGCAGACAGCGCTTGCTTTGGACAGACTCAATGGAGGGGAGCGAGGAACCGGTGATGCGTTGGGCAATTTTCACCACTCTCTGCAATGCCTTCCGGTCGGAAACAGAGCAGTTGCCATACCATACTGTGATGCAATTGGTAAGGATGCTCTCGATGGTGCAGCGGTAGAAGTTCACCAGGATCTGAGGAGACAGATGGACCTTCTTCAGTCTCCTCAGGAAGAAGAGACGCTGATGAGCCTTCTTGATCAGAGTAGAGGTATTGTGGGTCCAAGAGAGGTCATCGGAGATGTTGACTCCCAGGAACCTGAAGCTAGAAACACGTTCCACCTCCGTCCCGTTAATGTGGATGGGGGTGTGCGTGCCGCCTCTGGACTTCCTGAAGTCTACAATGAGCTCCTTGGTCTTCTTGGAGTTAAGGGCCAGGTTGTTGTCAGCGCACCATGCTGCTAAGTGCTGGACCTCCTCCCTGGTGTGTAGGAGAGTGCCAGGATTGGTGGGCAGCGCAAACTCAGTGGGCCGAAGGGCCTGTCGCCGCGCTCTCTCTCATAAGTCTAAAGTAAAGCTCAGAGCTGGGGCAGGAATAATGAAATACATTCACACCCGTGGAAAAAAAAAAAATGTTTATTTTAGTTCAGTGATACAGCGCGGAAACAGGCCCTTCGGTCCATCGGGTCCGGACCGACCAGCGATCCCCGCACATCAACACTGTCCTACACACAGGAGGGACAATTTACACTTACACCAAGCCAATTCACCTACAAACCTGTACGTCTTTGGAGCGTGGGGAGGAAACCGAAGATCTCGTAGAAAACCCACGCGGTCACAGAGAGAACGTACAAATCCCGTACAGACAGCGCCCGTAGTCGGGATCGATCCTTGGTGTCTGCCGCTGCAAGTGCTGTAAGGCAGCAACTCTACCGCTGCGCCACCGTGCTGCCCTGGTACTGATGAACTGGTAAGTATTAAGTAAATTATATATATATATATATTTTAAAATAGAGTTTAGATCCTTTAATCATTCAAAAATGATTTAAGTTTCAAATTGTTGCATAATTTCATTGATTTTTTAATTAATTTTGTGGTCCTAACGTGTTTTATGTGACAGCATGACATTGCACAAAGCCCTTGGACCATATACAAGGCTTTGCTATTTGGGATGGGGTTGGTTTCAGGCCGCAAGTCTATAAGGGCAGTTTGACCAAGGGGGAAGCACACATTTGCCACCCACATTAGCAGCGAGCCACTGGTCTATGTTGAAGAATCAGCAGTTTCTTCCTCACTGCATCATAGAACTACCCCAGCAAACAATCATAAACTGGAATCCCAGCCAATTTGATCCCCCTTAAACCAAGGACAGAGCTCTTTCATTTTATTTATATGAAGGGTAGTTGCTTTATAAAGTCATCAAAGATCAAATTCTGTGTAGGAAGGAACTGCTTATTATTGAAGAGGTTACTAGGGAAATTGATGAGGGTAAAGCAGTGGATGTTGTCTATATGGACTTTAGTAAGGCCTTTGACAACGTTCCTCATGGAAGGTTGGTTAAGAAGGTTCAATTGTTGGGTATAAATGCAGGAGTAGCAAGATGGATTCAACAGTGGCTGAATGGGAGACACCAGAGAGTAATGGTGGATGGCTGTTTGTCAGGTTGGAGGCAGGTGACTAGTGGGGTGCCTCAGGGATCTGTGTTGGGTCCACTGTTGTTTGTCATATACATCAATGATCTGGATGAAGGTGCGGTAAATTGGATTAGTAAGTATGCAGATGATACTAAGATAGGTGGTGTTGTGGATAATGAAGTAGATTTCCAAAGTCTACAGAGAGATTTAGGCCATTTGGAAGAATGGGCTGAAAGATGGCAGATGGAGTTTAATGCTGATAAGTGTGAGGTGCTACATCTTGGCAGGACAAATCAAAATAGGACGTACATGGTAAATGGTAGCGAATTGAGGAATGCAGTTGAACAGAGGGATCTAAGAATAACTGTGCATAGTTCCCTGAAGGTAGAATCTCATGTAGATAGGGTGGTAAAGAAAGCTTTTGGTATGCTAGCCTTTATAAATCAGAGCATTGAGTATAGAAGAGGGGGGTGTAATGTTAAAATTGTACAAGGCATTGGTGAGGCCAATTCTGGAGTATGGTGTACAATTTTGGTCGCCCAATTATAGGAAGGATGTCAACAAAATAGAGAGAGTACAGAGGAGATTTACTAGAATGTTGCCTGGGTTTCAGCAACTAAGTTACAGAGAAAGGTTGAATAAGTTAGGTCTTTATTCTCTGGAGCGCAGAAGGTTAAGGGGGGGGACTTGATAGAGGTCTTTAAAATGATGAGAGGGATAGACAGAGTTGATGTGGATAAGCTTTTCCAATTGAGAGTAGGGAAGATTCACACAAGAGGACGACTTCAGAATTGAGGGACAGAAGTTTAGGGGTAACATGAGGGGGAACTTCTTTACTCAGAGAGAGGTAGCTGTGTGGAATGAGCTTCCAGTGGAAGTGGTGGAGGCAGGTTCAATTTTATCATTTAAAAATAAATTGGATATGTATATGGATGGGAAAGGAATGGAGGGTTATGGTCTGAGTGCAGGTAGATGGGACTAGGGGAAAATAATTGTTCGGCACGGACTTGTAGGGCCGAGATGGCCTGTTTCCGTGCTGTAATTGTTATATGGTTATATGGTCATATGCTGTTTACACTGAATATCTACTCAGCGATATAGCCAGCATCTGTGGGTAGAAGGAATGGGTGACGTTTCGGGTTGAGACCAGAAACTTCAGACTGCAGAAGGGGTCACCCATTCCTCCTCTCCAGAGATGCTGCCAGTCCTGCCGAGTTATTCCAGCATTTTGTGACCGTCTTCGACAAAGCTCTTTAAACTGAGTCTCATTGAGATCAGCGAGCCCAAGTTTGAGTTTTGAGAGTAATATTTTTACATTGTAGCAGCGCCAAACGTGGTCAGGAAAAGGGCCAGATGTCAGGCAGGTTCAAACAGTAGTTTTATTCAGGTGTTACATATTAGTTTGGTCCGCTAACATAATTGTCATCGCTGCTGTAGCTGAGCGAGGGCGTTGTCTCTCGAGCCCAGCTGCCTGTTGACTACCCAGATCTCAAGGTGAGATAACCTTATGTAGCAGGACAATCCCCCTAGCCCATGGCGTCACGTTCGACAAAGCACTTTAATCTGAGTCTCATCGAGGTCGGCAAGCCCAAGTTTGAGTTTGGAGAGCAATATGTTTACACACTCCGTTGTGCTGTTAAGTAAGAATTTAATTGTTCTGCCTGGGACATATAACAAGAAAACACTCTGGACTCCCTTGATATCTTAGTTGTTCTGCTAAACACCTTTTTCCCCCCATTTAACCCCCTATGACAATAAAGTATAGCTCATTCTTTGAGTAAATTACTTTAAAAAGGCACACTGATCAAAACAGCTTCTCTTCCAGATTTTGCACATTTCCGATCAGGTTAACTTCAATAAAAATTATATCCAATTTTTATTCGTACCTTTTGTTCGTACTTTCCCTTTAACTGGCATTTGGAAAGCATTAGAAATAGAGAGACAATACATTCAATAAAAACATTCAGAACAAAACTCTAATTTAGTAAACTGAATTTTCTCCAAGTTTACAAAACTTACAAAATTCTTAAGGGGTTGGACAGGCTAGATGCAGGAAGATTGCTCCCGATGTTGGGGAAGTCCAGGACAAGGGGTCACAGCTTGAGGATAAGGGGGAAATCCTTTAAAACCGAGATGAAAAGAACTTTTTTCACACAGAGAGTAGTGAATCTCTGGAACTCTCTGCCGCAGAGGATAGTCGAGGCCAGTTCATCGGCTATATTTAAGAGGGAGTTAGATGTGGCCCTTGTGGCTAAGGGGATCAGAGGGTATGGAGAGAAGGCAGGTATGGGATACTGAGTTGGATGATCAGCCATGATCATATTGAATGGCGGTGCAGGCTCGAAGTGCCGAATGGCCTACTCCCGCACCTATATTCTATGTTTCTATGTTTCGCACACACTATTTGCAGAGTGGGAACAAGACATTTGTTTATATTTAACTTTATGTATGTTTTATTATAAATTCAGATATAAACATTGATGGGGAAAAATACAGCAATTAACTTGCATGGGGGATATTTATTAAGCTAGCACTTTATTTTGTGTTAAGGAAGGAACTGCAGATGCTGGTTTAAACCGAAGATAGACACAAAGTGCTGGAGTAACGCAGCGGGACAAGCAGTATCTCCAGAGAGAAGGAATGGGTGACGTTTCAGGAAGAAGGGTCTCGACCCGAAACGTCACCCATTCCTTCTCTCCAGAGATGCTGCCTGTCCCGCTGAGTTACTCCAGCACTTTGTGTCTATCTTTTATTTTGTGTTTCTGTCTCCTAGTCTTAATTACATGTTTTTCTGTTCTTTCTGCTGCCAAACTGTTTGTTTCATCGCTGGTCTGCACCTTATGCAAGTGGTCATTACAAAGACAAATTTAAGTGCTGGCGGGCTACTCAACCATGAGAATGTTGAACTGTCAATCGAAAGGCACACACTGAATCTTCACAGGAACCACGAGCTGATTTCAGCTGTTCCTTAACGGCACCTCGCTGGCTCAGGCTCACTGAGACACGATGTACCACGGAAAGGCACAAAGTGCTGGAGTAACACAGCGGGTCAGGCAGCATCCCTGGAGAACATGGATGGGTGATGTTTCACAGAGTGCTGGAGTAACACAGCTAGTCAGGAGCATCCCTGGAGAACACGGATGGGTGACTTATCACAAAGTGCTGGAGTGACTCAGCTAGTCAGGCAGCATCCCTGGACAACATGGATGGGTGACGTTTTGGGTCGGGACTATTCTTCAATCTGATCGTCGGTGGGGAAAGAGAATTGGGAAAGTGGTTCTTCGAGCAGGAGGAGCTGAGTAACATGATAACTCGAGGAACCCACGAGATGGGAATTAAATTTCCTGTCCTGCATGGCTGAATGTCATGTCAGTCTGGAGAGATGTTTGTGGGCCTTACAGTAACAGACAATATTGAACCCAAAGTGTTTGGGACCATTCAACGTGGAACTTACCAGGTTCTACATCGTGCATCTCAAAGTCACCTTCTTCACTCACGGGTTGAAGCGTGTGCTCACTTGACCTTGAACATCTGACTCTTTTAATCGGGACATTTCCATCTGTAAATAGCCCGGAAAATAAAAATGATGCATGAAGTGATGGAACAAAAGAACCATCCTATAACCAACCCGAGCGCAGTCCCGATCTCCCATCTACCTCATTGGAGGCCCTTGGACTATCTTGAATCGGACTTTACCTTGCACAAAATGTTATTTCCTTTATCCGTACACTGTGGACATCTTGATCGTGTATCATGTGAAGTATTTTCACTGAACATCAGTCCATGTGACAATAAACTAAACTAATCCTTAAGATGAGACATTGATTTTTATTGCACCAACCATAGCTTCTGAGCTTCCTTTAGTTTAGTTTCGAGATACAGCGCAGAAACAGGACCTTCGGCCCAACGAGTCTGCGCCGACCAGCGATCCCCGCACATTAACACCATCCTACACCCACTAGGGACAATTTACACTTATACACCAAGCCAATTAACCTACAAACCTGTACGGCTTTGGAGTGTGGGAGGAAACTGAAGATCTCGGAGAAAAACCCACGCAGGTCACGGGGAGAACGTACAAACTCTGTACAGACAGCACCCGCAGTCGGGATCGAACCCGGGTCTCCGGCGCTGCATTCGCTGTAAGGCAGCAACTCTAGTGCTGTACCACCCTGACTGCCCTATGGTATTTTGCAGCCAACTAAGTAATTTTTTTGAACACTTTACAGTTGAAATGTAGGGTTAAAGCCCCGTCTCACTGTACGAGTTCATTCAAGTCCCGTGTTTAATAAAAACAAACAAACGCATGGAAGCACGTAGAATGTATGTAGCGGGTACGTCGGAGCTTGAGACTTCTCTTAGTGGCTCGTAACGCTAACGGCAGGTACTCAGGAAACGCAGTAAGCTCGGGAAGACTCGTGAAGATTTTTCAACATGTTGAAAAATGTCCACGAGAGCCCCGAGTACCTACGAGCGGCCATTACCGTAAATCTCCGAGTTCGAATCAGGGCAAACTCGGGAGAACTCTTGAGTGAACTTGTACAGTGGGACAGGGCTATTAAGTTGATGTGGATGGATAAAAGTTGAAACGGCACAATATGCAAGCAACCGATACAAAATATCTTGACTTCCATTTTGTGCAATAATTAAAAACTACGGTGAGGGCAATGGACATGTGACCTGTAATCGCTTTGTTTTTTAACATTCTCCGCCCACACCCGTCCATAATCCAGCAACATAATTACAAGACAGAACATACGTTGGAAGTACCAACATCAGAGTTTCTTTAACGTACACAGAATCGGAGCAGACTCCCGGGGATAGGGCATAAATTGTACCAGCTTCATTGACTCTGCTCCAATGCAAGTGTAACTCTCAAAGGCGTAGATTGTGTCAGACTAGCCTGTGAGTTAAGGGCCTGTCCCACTTTCACAACCTAACTCACGACCTTTTTTACTCGTGGACATTTTTCATCAGGCTAGAAAAACGTCGTGACCTACTAGATGCCGCGTGTACCTTCGACCTCCTACAGCCTCGTGACGACCATGCTGCGAGTACGAGTCAAGGGCAAACTCGGCAGAGGTCATGAAAGTGGGACAGGCCCTTAAAGAGTACGGACAAAGTTGAAAAACTAAATGACATAGGAAGATATGTTTCTGGATGACTACAGGCCATAATGCAACCTTTACCACCCTGGTGGCTGCATGGTTAGAAAAGAGCTGCTGATTCAATATATCCATCATAATCAATTAATCTAACACCAAGCCGGACATGACCCAAGGAAGCCCCACGGTTAGAGAGCTTTCGGATCTGCAAGAACGGGGCGACACGGTGGCGCAGCAGTAGTGGTGCTGCCTTACAGCGCCAGTGACCCAGGATCGATCCTGACTACGGGTGCTGTCTATATGGTGTTTGAACATTCTCCCCGTGACCATGTGGGCTTTCCCCGAGATCTTCAGTTTCCTCCCAATCTCCAAAGACACACAGGTTTGGAAGTTAATAGACAATAGACAATAGGTGCAGGAGTAGGCCATTCAGCCCATCGAGCCAGCACCGCCATTCAATGTGATCATGGCTGATCATCCACAATCAGTACCCCGTTCCTGCCTTCTCCCCATATCCCCTGACTCCGCTATCTTTAAGATCCCTATCTAGCTTAGTATAATTGGCTTGGTATCAATTTAAATTGCCCCAAGTGTTTGCAGGGTAGTGTTAGTGTGCAGACCAAACGGCCTATTTCCGCGCCGTATCTCAAAACTAAACTAAATCCATATACACTTGGCCCGCTGAAACAACAAGTTAAAAGTGAACAGTATTTTCTGTTGTCAAAGACTAGCAAAGAGCAGAGATTTGGGACAAGAATAGAGAGTTAAAATGTGCTTTGGAAAATAAAAATAACCTTTGTTAGGAATAAAGAAGATCGGAAGTGGTAACTTTGACATTACCTGCAACATCACTGTCCACTCCTGAATCTTCAGCCACTTTGAGAAAAATCTACAAGGCACAGCGCAGGTTAAAAACGCAGCAATTAGACAACATTTTCAAGCTCAATGTACTCAAAAAAAGCCAAAAATTGAAAGTGATCAAAAACCCAGAATAAGAGGTGATGAACTATGGATCAGGGATAGAGACCGAGAACTCTAAATGCGATAATAAACAAACACCAGAGACCCGGGCTGACTGTGTGGAGTTTGCACGTTCTCTTTGTGACTGTGGGTTTTCTCCGGGTGCTCCGGTTTCCTCCCACACTCCAAAGACGTGCGGATTTGTCGGTTAATTGGCTTCTGTAAATTGCCCCGAAAGTGTGCAGGGATTGGATGTGTTGGTGGGGTAACATGGAACTAGCGTGAATGGGCGAGTGATGATTGGCGGCGGGCGTGGACTGGGTGGGCAGATGCTCTGGTCCAAGGATTAGGAGTTAGACGGTGGAAGTTAATAAATGACAATTGGGAATGCCCAAAAAGTTCATAATGAAAATTTTGAGAATGGAACAATTCTTAATTTTAAAAAAAATTATATTTCATAATTGAAAAAAATTATGGTTCGTTATGAAAATCGGGGATGCCTGAAATGGAGAAAGTTATCGTCTGTGAACAGATGGAAGGGGCTGAAGCACTTTGAAAGCAAGACAGGGATTTTAAGATTCAACACTGGGCTGTTGCTACCCATTCGGTGCTCCCCTCGTGCTGACCTCCTCCAGGGTGGTGTCCGAGATCCCATAACTGGAAATTCCGAGCTCACAGAGACGGTTGTCCAGTTCCTGGAAGAGTTCCACAAAGGCGCCATCCTTTGCCCCGGTATAGGGCAAAATGTAGGTCATCTCATGGCCGAAGTCTTCCACCAGCCTCGTGTCAGAGACATATTTCTGCACCAGTGCTAAAACAGTCGACACATCTGCGAGATAAAAAAAAAACAAAGAGAGGTGTGAGGAGGGTTGACAACTGTCCCGTATTGGCCGGGACATCCCGTACATTGGGCTAAATTGGTTTGTCCCGTACGGGACCGCCCTTGCCCAGTATTTGACTGCTACCACTCGGGTCGAGGGGACTGTCGGGTCGGAGTGCCGCGTCCGGCCCCGCCCCACCCGTCCCGGCGTAGTGCAGCCCGTGGAGTGCAGCAGCAGGGCCTCGCCCCTGGCCCCGTTGGTCGGCAGCCCGGCCAGCGGACCTTTGCTTAACGCCGACACCACCACCCCTCCTTCTCATGGCCGATCATGAGTTGGATGGGGCGCCAGACTTTGCGCGCAGCAGAGCTCAAAGCCCAGCGGCAGGCCAGCAGAGGAGTTTTGGCCCGGGCAAAGCCCGGGCCAAAACTCCTCAGCTGGCCCGCCGACTGGGCTTTGAGTACAGTCCAACACCCGGGCCAACTCATCATTCGCCCAGCCACGGCCAAGTCAGTCCACAAATTACCGTTGGGAATTTTTCCTTATTTTGACCTTTTGCCCTTATTTGGTAGTGACAAAGTTGGCAACCCTAGATGCGAGAGCCACAGCCTTAAGTCCCACTGCCCCAATGGGACTCATCGCAATAAAACCGAGGATTAGGATAAGCAGAAGGGTCCGGTTACTAACTTAGCAGGTGGGAATAGCGGGACTTAGCAGGCATTCTTGGAGGAAGCCAATCTGTAGGACCCAGTATTGTCACTCTGTATCTTCACACTCATGATGCAACTCTATAGGACAGTGGTCGGGCCACATTTCATCAGTTCAAAAGTGATAGGTCTCCCAACACCTTATGTTTTGCTCAAGGTTCCTGCATTAAATGTAGCTCTTTTCTTCCCAATAACCCTTTCTGGCTTAAGCCCTCCCTTCACCACCTCCAGTTTAAATTCCATTTGGAATATTTTGGAGGACCAAGAAACCAAGAACCATGAATCTACAGTTCCTCGTGTCACCATGAGGTCATGAAATACCTGGCGGTAAAAGCACCGGAACTATCGACACCAGAGTGGGAAGGAACTGCAGGTGCTCGATTATACCGAAGATAGACACCACCAAACGCCAGGAGTAACTCAGCGGGTCAGGCAACATCTCCGGAGAAAAGGAATAGGTGACGTTTCAGGTCGAGACCTTTCCTCAGTCTGAAGGAGGATCTCGACCCCAAATGTCACCTATTCCTTTACTCCAGAGATGCTGCCTGACCCGCTGAGTTACTCCAGCATTTTGTCCACCTTGACTATAACACCAGTTGGCATTTACATCCTGCCTCTAAAGTGGGAAAATGTCCAAAGCACTTCACTGGGGGCAGGTGCTGAAGCTGATTGTTTTTTGGTAGATGTTCAGGCCATTTCGAGGCTCAAACAGACTCTCTCTCTCTCCCCTCCATGTTGATTTCAAGTCCATTGGACAGCATTTCTGCCCTGGCAAATATTTCACTCTATTTTTTTTTTAATTAAGCTTTTTAAGTTGATATAAAAATGTTCAGCAACTGAATCATCCCACCACAACCAGAGAGCAGTGTTGAACCACTATCTACCTCTTTGGTGACCCTGGGACTATCCTTGATCGGACTTTGCTGGCTTTACCTTGCGCTAAACGTGATTCACTTATCACTGTAAATGGCCCAATTGTAATCATGTATTGTCTTTCCGCTGACTGGATAGCACACAACAAAGGTTTTTCACTGTATCTCGGTACACGTGACAACAAACTAAACGGTTTGTGTAACTCGATCTAAGGAAGTAGTATATAAAGTTTTTATGGTATTCCAGTTTCTGGGGTGTGTCACTTTTCCCCCAAGATTATTTTAATACCAATAAAATGGAACAAACATAGAAACCAATACCTCGCTGATCATCCAACTCAGTATCCTGTACCTGCCTTCTCTCCATACCCCCTGATCCCTTTAGCCACAAGGGCCACATCTAACTCCCTCTTAAATATAGCTAATGAACTGGCCTCAACTACCTTCTGTGGCAGAGAATTCCACAGATTCACCAGTCTCTGTGTGAAAAATGATTTTCTCATCTCGGTCCTAAAAAACTTCCCCCTTAAATATAGAGAATTATCCTTAAACTGTGACCCCTTGTTCTGGGCTTCCCCGACATCGGGAACAATCTTCCTGCATCCAGCCTGTCCAACCCCTTAAGAATTTTGTAAGTTTCTATAAGATCCTCCCTCAATCTTCTAAATTCTAGCGAGTACAAGCCGAGTACAAGGTACACAAAAAAGCTGGAGAAACTCAGCGGGTGCAGCAGCATCTATGGAGCGAAGGAAATGGGCAACGTTTCGGGCCGAAACCCTTCTTCAGACTGATCGGGGGCGGGGACCAGAAAGGAAAAAGGAGGAGGAGCCTGAAGGCTGGGGGATGGGAGACAGCAGGGGGACTGAGGAAGGGGAGGAGACAGCAAGGACTAACAAAATTATTTGTACAATTACTTGTACAAGCCGAGTACAAGTAGGAAGACATCTTATTCACATCATAAGGGAATGAAACTTACCCATAGCGCCTGTTTCACTGTATTGTTCACTGCCGAGCCCAGTATCATAACTTCTCTCAGAATCACTGTCATCCTAGCAATATTAAGAAAACAACAAATAGTCAAGAACTGAAGTCAGTCTGTATAATTATTTTGATCAGTGCAATACTTTAGTTTAGAGATACAGTGAGGAAACTGGTCCTTCACCCATCGAGTCATTGGCTCCAGGGGCCCTGGTTTCCTCCCGCACTCCAGGTTTGCAGGTTAATTGGCTTCTGTAAATTGACACGTGCGTGGATAGAACTAGTGTACAGGCGATCGATAGTCGGCGTGGACTCGGTGGGCCGAAAGGCCTGTTTCCAAGCTGTATCTCAAAACTAAACTCCAGAAAAACAAGCTATGCAGGAGGCTGCACTAACATGTTGCACAACAGAAAGGCTGAAAAAGCAATCACTCCTATCCCGACTCATTCTTTCCCGGGAACTTTAGACTATAGAGACACAGCATGGAAACCGGCCCTTCGGCCCACTGAGTCCACGGCGATCCCCGCGTACACTAACATTATCCTGCGCACTAGGGACGATTTACAAGCTAATTAACCTAGAAACTTGAATGTCGTTGGAGTGCGGGAGGAAACCGGAGTACCCGGAGAAAACCCACGTGGTCACAGAGAATGTACAAACTCCATACAGACAGCACCCGTGGTCAGAATCGAACCCGGGTCCCTGGTGCTGTAAGGCAGCTACGCCACTGGACGGACCTCAATACTAAGCAACTCCTCACCTCTTTTGATCTGATGACGTTCACTCCTCTCTACGATTTACAAGCTTTCAAAATGAAACAATCAATCAATTAATACTTAATATATCCAATATTTTGTCATCTTATTGCAGCCACTTGATTCTTGATGATGGCCTTTACTGTGGGCCTTGACTATCTATGATGGCGGACAGAAAGCGATGTATAAAAGCCCAATATCTGTGGTACCTTTCTCATACCGATGGTGGTGCTACTGGAGCTCGCTGGTGTAGTCTTGTCGTGTTCTTTTTTCACCAACGTCAAATAATATCCCGTTCCCAAATGGTTTTTGAGGAAGAGTGAAGATCCACAACAGCAGAGCTTTCCCTGGGAGATGATGGCAATTCTGTCCCCAAGGAGATCGGCTTCATCCATGTAATGGGTAGACAATATAATGGTGCGGCCTGCAGAGTCACAAATCACAAATGACACTTGGGAAGGCCGTGTTAATCATCACAGTTGCAGCGTAATCCAAAAACCAATTATTGGTCTATGACGAGTTAGTTTTGTACAAGATGAGATAAGTTTAGAACTTAGATAAGTTGTAAAAATTAGTCACAGAGTCAAACATAGTGGACATAGGCCCTTCGGCCCAAATTTCACCGTTTGACCCATATCCCTCTAAACCTGTCCTATCCATGCACCTCTTCAAAAGTTTCTTAAATGTTGCGATGCTACACGCCTTAACTACCTCCTTAGGCACCTTGTTGCATACACCCACCACTGTGTGAAAAATTCCTATTCATACTTTCCTCCCTCACGTTAAAGCTATGTCTGCTGGTTCTTGATTCCACCTACTCTGGGCAAGAGACTCTGTGCGTCTACCCGATCTATTCCTCTCATGGTTTTGTACACCCTGCTATAAGATCGTCCCCTCATCCTCCTCCTACACTGCAAGGAATAGATTCCCAGCCTGCTTAAACTCTCCCCATAGCTCAGGCCCTCGAGTCCCGGCAACATCCTCGTACATCCTCCCCGCACCCTTTACATCTTGAATTGATGAGAGGCGATAGTGAAGAGGAAACAAACGAGCGGGTATTCCTAAGATAGACACCAAATGCTGGAGTAACTCAGCGGGTCAGATCGCATCTCTGGAGAATAGGAATAGGTGACGTTTCAGGTCAAGACCCTTCTTCAGAGTCGGGGAAACAGAAAGGAGAGATATAGCCGGTGATGCAGAAAGATATGCAAAATGGGAATGATGATAAAGGGAACAGTCTAGTTGCAACTCTGTAGGAAGGAACTGCAGATGCTGGTTTACACTGAAAATAGACACTAAATGCTGGAGTAACTCAGCGGGACAGGCAGCATCTCTGGATAGAAGGAAACAGTGACTTTTCGGGCCGAGACCCTTCTTCAGACTCAGGGGAGAGGGAGGCATCGAGATAAGGAAGGATAAGGCGTGAAAACGAGAGATCTATTCTACATTTCCCTCGATCCACATCTAATTTGATATCTTGTTTTCACACCTTACACCTCCTTATCTCTGTCTCGCTGTCCCCCAACTCTGTCTGAAGAAGGGTCTCGACCCGAAATGTCACCCATCCCTTCCCTCCAGAGATGCTGCCTGTCCCGCTGAGTTACTCTAGCTTTTTTGTGTGCGTGTGTGCGTGTGTGTGTGCGCGTGTGCGTGTGTGCGCGTTTGTGTGTGTGTGTGTGTGTGTGTGTGTGTGTGCGCGCGCGTGCGTGCGTGAGTTTGTGCGCGCGTGTGTCTCTGCAACGCTCAAGTAGCGGCAGGTTCATTAGTCGAGTGCGATCGTGCGTGACCCACCTTTCCTGTACTTGAGCAAGAGTTCCCATATTCCTCGCCGTGAATACGGGTCAACGCCAGCGGTCGGCTCATCCAAAATGACAACCTTAGACCCGCCAACAAACGCGATGGCGACGGATAGCTTCCGCTGCATGCCGCCTGAGGGCAAAGGCACAGAGAGAGATCATTGACACGCTCGCCGTCAGGGAGCTCGTACTCTGGGAGAAAGGGAGGAACGGAGTTCTCACCCGAGAGGTTCTTGGTTTGTTCTTGCCGTTTGTGCTCTAAGCCCACGTCGGCGATCATCAGCTTTACTTCTTCATTCACCTCTTCCTCCGTCAGGCCCTTCAGTCTCCCGTAAAACCAGATGTGCTCCTCCACGGTGAGTCTAAGCAAAACGCCAGCAATTATAAACAGTAGGTGACTGAAAGATTGGTGAACGCCAGCATTCCTCTTCCACTGGCCTTTTACAGATCAGGTTTGAAATGGGGAGCAAGAGACACTGGGGAAACAAACCTCTTCCACAGGCAACAATGGACCATTGTGGGCTCCACCTTCCCCTCCCTCTTCCTAGTTCTCCAACCAGTCTGACTGTCCCCTAATTAAAGTATTTCTCTGTATGCTTCTTTGGCAGCTTCTCCTAGCTAACAATGATCTATTCTATATTATCCTTGAACCTCATCTCCTTTGATGTCTTGTTTACACATCTGACCCTTCCTTATCTCTGTCTCCCTTTTCCCTGATTCTCAGTCTGTGCACAACCTAGCAAATGCGAAACGTATGCAATGGAGACAACAGGAATTATTAGTGTGGTCCTTCACAAGCAACACCTTTGTGCAGTGGGTTCGGCTTGCCTCTATGTTCATTGACAGTCCATGTTGTTGAAGAAACTGCTTTCCATGTGCAAGAGAGGTGGTTTGACTTTACTTTAGACTTGAGGTACAGTACAGTGCCCTTAGACCCACCGAGTCCACACTGGGGGACAATTTTACCGGAGCCAATTAACCTACAAACCTGTACGTCTTTGAAGTGTGGGAGGAAACCGTAAATCCACGTGGTCATGGGGA
Organism: Leucoraja erinaceus; assembly: GCF_028641065.1. Taxonomy (NCBI): domain Eukaryota; kingdom Metazoa; phylum Chordata; class Chondrichthyes; order Rajiformes; family Rajidae; genus Leucoraja; species Leucoraja erinaceus. Next base: position 5,939,345 of record NC_073405.1, on the reverse strand, counting down.
TAACGTACAAACTCCGTACAGACAGCACCCGTAGTCGGGATCGAACCCTGGTCTCCGGCGCTGTAAGCACTGTACTGTATTGCCACCGTGCCATGATGAAAGTGTCCATATTACAGAGATACTTACATGTCAAAAAGCACGTTGTGCTGTGGACATATCCCCAGGGACTTTCGGATGGTATCCATCTCGGTGAAGATATTTTTGCCCAGAATATATGCTGTCCCAGAGGTGGGTGGGAACAAACCAGTCAGGATGGACCTTGTGGAAAATAACAAACAGAGTTTCAAACTATAATGGAAACATCATTGTAAAAAGATGCTTAAAACTGAAACTGCATACCAGGTACAGGGCTACCGTCTACATTTCTCAAATATCAGGCAGGCTAGATAGGTTTTGGGTGAGCTTGTGAGCTTTATTTGAGCAGGCCTGCTGCGGGAGACGCCTGCCGGTGGGCCGCGGAGAGGCAGAGGCGGGAGCCTCGCTGGTCGTAGTATGGGGCCGACAGTGTTGACGGGGCCTGGGGTTGGCGGGACCTGCGGCTGGGGCCTGGGTCAGCGGGACCTGCGGCTGGGGCCTGGCTCGACGGGGCCTGCAGCTGGGGCCTGGCTCGGCAGGAACAGCAGCTGGGGCCTGGCTCGGCAGGGCCCGCGGCTGGGTCCTGGGTCGGCGGGGCCTGGGGCGGGGCCTGCGGCTGGGGCCTGGCTCGGCGGGGCCTGCAGCTGGGGCCTGGCTCGGCGGGGCCTGCAGCTAGGGCCTGGCTCGGCGGGGCCTGCCTCGGCGGGGCCTGCAGCTGGGGCCTGCGGCTGGGGCCTGGCTCGGCGCCACGGAGGCTTCCGGAGTGGCCCCAGCAGCGTTAGTGGAGAGGTCGGTGCGGTGGTCGATGATGACATTGACTGACGGACGAGTACAGAAGGACCACGTGGGAGTGTGGACGTCGCTGCTGGGAGAAGGAACAATGGAGGTGACGCCTGTTTGGTCGCCCAAAGAGTCGTAGCTTTTTCTGGTCGCCGCTGGATTTTCAACATGTTGAAGGTTTTCGGCAACCTGCTGCGACTATGACGGGTGCCGGCAGTCGCCGAAAAAATTGCATAAGTGGGACAGGCCCTTTAAGCTCTTTGATGATATAGCCGGGGTAATAATTCAAAAATAAATAGTTGGGGAGGAGGGATAGATTCAGAGATATTAGAAACACTAACTCTCCCTCCCATTCCCACAATGACCTTTCCGTCCTGGGCCTCCTCCACTGTCAGAGTGAGGCCCAGCGCAAATTGGAGGAACAGCACCTCATATTTCACCTGCGCAGTTTACACCCCAACGGCATGAATATTGACTTCTCTAACTTCAAGTAACCCCGCGATCCCTCTCTCTCTCCATCCCTCTCCCACCCTAGTCATCCTGCTAGTTACACTGCTCTCATCCATATATCCCTTCGTTATCACCTCTTCCACAGCCAACAATGGACCATTGTGGGCTCCCCCTTCCTAGTTCTACAACCAGTCTGACTGCCCCCTGATTAAAGTTTTTCTCTGTATGCTTCTTTGTCACCTTCTCCTAGCTAACAATGATCTATTCTACATTTTCCTTGAACCTCATCTCCTTTGATGTCTTGTTTTCACATCTGACCCTTCCTTATCTCTGTGTCTCCCTCTTTCCTGATTTTCAGTCTGTGGAAGGGTCTCGACCCGAAACGTCACCTATTCCTTCTATCCAGAGATGCTGCCTGTCCCGCTGAGGTACTCCAGCATTTTGTAGCTACCTTCGGTAGAAACAACAGCACCATTGTAGGCCAGAAAACTCCCATTAATGCTTATGCACCCATCAAACATGCTTACATGGTAGTTGTTTTCCCAGCTCCATTGTGGCCAAGGAATGAAGTGATTTGCCCTTCATAGAAATTGAGGCTAAGTCCATTAACAGCCACCTTCTTGCCTTTCCCGTAAACCTTCACGAGCCTCTGGATGGACACGCCCAATGTGAGGTGAGTTGGCTCCTTCTCCAGGTGGACTGAAAAATGCACACAAGCATTAAAAACCATTCACAGCCTCGAGTTATCGTCATGTCAGCAAAGTAACAAACACGAAGAACTGAGCTGAAGGACTCAGGAAATTTGTAGGAAGGAACTGCAGATGTTGGCTTACACCGAAAATAAGACACAAAATGCTGGAGTGACTCAGCAGGTCAGGCAGCATCTCTGGATAGAAGGAATGGGTGACGTTTCGGGTCGAGACCCTTCTTCATACTGCAGTCTGAGTAAAAGGGCCTGCCCCACTTTCACGACCTAATTCACGACCTCTGCCGAGTTTGCCCTTGACTCCTACTCGCAGCATGGTCGTCACGAGGTCGTAGGAGGTTGTAGGCAGGTCATGGTGCTCGTGGCATCAAGTAGGTCGGGGCGTTTTTCTAGCCTGATGAAAAATGTCCACGAGTGAAAAAGGTTGTGAATTAGGTTGTGAAAGTGGGACAGGCCCTTTACTCCAGCATCGAGTCTACCTCCAATTGTTCAGTTCATCTCCAGGTCGAAGAATAGCTGGTAGACTTCCTTCATTGTGCATGTGACATGACACCTTTATGGCACTGTCCCACGGTACGAGTTCATTCCAAGAGTTCTCCCGAGTTTGCCCTGATTTTGAAATCGGAGATTTACGGCAATGGCCGCTCGTCAGTACTCGTGGCTCTCGTGGACATTTTTCAACATGTTGAAAAATCTTCACTAGTCTTCCTGAGGTTACCTGCCGTTAGCGTTACGAGCCGCTAAGAGACGTTCCTGAGCTCCGACGTACCCATTACGTTCATTCTCCGTGCTTACCACGAGTTTGATTTTTTCAAACTCGGGAGAGCTCTTCGAATGAACTCGTAGCGTGGGACAGGGCCATAAGTTTTGTTTACGAATGGAAACGAGCCCTTTGGTCCAAAGTAGATCACCTGCACACTAGGACAGGGCCATAAGCCTGCCGTCTCTTGAGGAAACCGGGAGCACTCGAATGGAAACGTACCCTCCGTACAGACCGCACCCGTTGGATCGAAAGTCTCTGGCGCCCCGCCAACCGCCAAAGATCATCCCTGTCCCCTCTTCACACTGGATAGGTTCCATCACACTGATTCTACTTTGACCATGCCGACTGAGTGCGCTACGATACAAGGGCAACGTTGCCCTGTGGCGGCACCTGATAGCAACCCCAGGTCACAACGAACCATCGGCTCTCTTAGTGGGGGAGGCATGAGTCACGCGGTCGGTATCTGAGTTGTTACTTAAGGCCGGGCAAGTGAGGAGTAGGGAGCTGTATGCAGAAGAATAAACACGTCTAGAGCACACAACTAGTGTCCAACTAGTTTTTGGCTGGACTCCTGCCAGTCCCCGCCACAATTGGTGACCCCGACATGATCTGAACATGCAGCCTTCTAATCTGGAGTCAGAAGCCCGTGATTATCTCTGGACAAACCAGTAGTCACAAAGAAGGACCCAGCATGGGGGACGCCGAGAGAACAAAGAGGGGCCACTGGGGACTACATTGAACACTTTGTAACTAAGTCGGTGCCCTTTACGCGGTGACTCTTTGCATATGTTTTGTGTGGTGTACAAAACAAAGAACGTTACTGTGACATGTCACATGGGATAGCAGAGTTACAATCAAAGATCCTATAGCGAGCAAGATAGTCCACTCGACGAAAAAGACGTAGTACGGTCATGGGCAGATTCATGGGTAATTTTCCGCCCCATTTCTGTAACCGGCTTCCGTCTCCGCACCAAAGATCCCGTAGCGGAGCAAAGATACTAGTGCGGAGACGGAAGCCGGTTACGGAAACATCCTGGTAAAAATAAAAGTTCTTTGGTAAAAATCTTCAGAATTTTAATTTATTAAAACATTGTTCCCCCGCAACGTTGATTACACTGCGAGTCGGGTCGGGTCGGGTCGACTCGGGTTACGGAAATGGATGAAAAAAAGGCCCACGTTCCGCTCCGTTGCGTACTACACGTCAGCCCATTGCATGCAGCAGGAGTGGTCTATCTTGCTCCGCTATAGGATCTTTGGTAACAATCAATCTAGCAAGACATTGGTAGCAAGTTTCCAAATGCTTCATCTGGAACAAATCCTCCAGTAGCGTTTGAAAGACAGATTTAAACTCCGTTGCATTATTGTCCTGAATATAAACAGTACACGTGACAAAATAACCAGAAAGGAATGTTTGATTTTCATACTCATCAAAATACACAAAAGCTTAACAAATCGGGAGTACTAGATCTGAACCAAATTCGTTCTGAAGCTTCCACCTTTTTTGGTGTTTCCATTATCAGTATGTTGCGATGGAATCTCATCGGAGTAGAGCTCTCCACACCAGTAACTGCGCAGGATGGGGAAATACCAGGGTTTGGGGACTCCGTATTGTCCTGCAAACAACATCAATAATGTTACCAGAACCTGCCATCACACATTAGTAACTCTTAATTAACACAACTCGCATAACTCTTGTACTTAGAGTTGCTGCCTTACAGCGCTGGAGACCCGGGTTCGATCCCGACTATGGGTGCTGTCTGTACGGAGTTTGTACGTTCTCCCCGTGACCGGGTGGGTTTCCTCCCACAGTCCAAAGACGTGCAGGTTTGTCGGTCAATTGTGTAAATTGTCCCTGGTGTATTATAGTGTTAGTGTGGGGGGGGATAGCTGGTCAGTGTGGACTCAGTGGGCCTCAGAGCCTGTTTCTGTGCTTTATCTCCAAATTAAACCCTCACCCAGCATGCATCTCCCAACAATACTCAACAGTCGAATCCTGAATGATTTGTCATTGCTTCTAGCCTGTGGTATTCCAGGGACTAGAAACTACAGCAATGTCTCCAGAATGTGATGCTCCAGCTACTCAATTCTGCAGCAACTGAACTTGGGAGATCCTGATCTGCTGAGCTCAATGCTGAGTGCCACAGAATGCTTCTTGAACTGAACAAAGAGAAGGTTTTATTTTTATTTTCAGGACATTAATAATGGAATCTGTTTATAAATATATAATTAGTTTATCTAACCTCACTTCAGTCAAAGGATGTGTAGGAAGGAATTACAGACGCTGGTTTGCACAAAAGACCTCCGCTAGATAGCTTCATCCCCAGAGTTATAGCTGCTCTGAACCGGCCCTGCTGAGTGCCCCCCCCCCCACGAACTGTCTCCCTCGGATGGTCACGTTGCACATCGACCCGGCACAGACACATTTGCACTTTATACTGTTTTACTGTTTTTTTTTTTTTTAAATCATGTTTCTCTGGGTATCTAAATTTTTAGTTAATTAAGTTATGACATCGGATGGAAGCTGCATACCAAATCTCGTTGCACCCATGTGCAATGACAATAAAAGATATTATTATTATTATTAAGACAGACACAGAATGCTGGAGTAACTCAGCGGGACAGGCAGCGTCTCAGGATAGAAGGAACGGATGACGTTTTCGAGTCGAGACATGGGTCGAGATGATCAGCCATGATCACATTGAATGGCGGTGCTGGCTCGAAGGGCCGAATGGCCTACTCCTGCACCTATTGTCTATTGAGGCCCTTCTTCAGACTGAGTCAAGGGATTATTTGCATTGCACTGTGGACATAATAAACTTGATGAAACGATGATTTACCTGGAAACACGGCTTCGATGTACCAGGTGGCAACGCCATAGAGGACAGCGTCAAACAGCATTAGGATGATAGAGGTAATGAAATTGTAAGCATCATCTTCCACTGGGCTGGAAACAAGGTTAAACCACTGTATACCAATTCCTTGTTCTTCGTAGAGAGAAAAATATTCACATCCAAAACCAAATGCAACTGGCGACAAAAGGCTCTGTGATCAAAGACACGAGAGATTTCAGAAATAACGTCATGTTATAAAGCAAGCTAAACAGTGTCACTATTTTCTTTCATGCGAACGTTGGGACAAAAAGTGACATTTGTTGATTTTTAGCATTTTGTGTTAACTACATTAAATTTTCTCACATTTATGAGTAAATTTTTATTTTGCATTTCAAATTTTCCGATGTCGATTTGTGAACTCCAAAACGGTGGATTTTGTCACGACTAGAACATAGAAAATAGAAAATGCAGGAGTAGAGGCCATTCGGCCCTTCGAGCCTGCACCGCCATTCAATATGATCATGGCTGATCATCCAACTCAGTATCCTGTACCTGCCTTCTCTCCATACCCCCTGATCCCTTTAGCCACAAGGGCCACATCTAACTCCCTCTTAAATATAGCCAATGAACTGGGCCTCAACTACCTTCTGTGGCAGAGAATTCCACAAATTCACCACTCTGTGTTCTCGGTCCTAAAAGATTTCCCCCTTATCCTTAAACTGTGACCCCCTTCATCGGGAACAATCTTCCTGCATCTAGCCTGTCCAACCCCTTAAGAATTTTGTAAGTTTCTATAAGATCCCGCCCCTCAATCTTCTAAATTCTAGAGAGTATAAACCAAGTCTATCCAGTCTTTCTTCATATGAAATCCTGACATCCCAGGAATCAGTCAGGTGAACCTTCTCTGTACTCCCTCTATGGCAAGAATGTCCTTCCTCAGATTAGGAGACCAAAACTGTACGCAATACTCCAGGTGTGGTCTCCATACTCCCTGATCCCATTAGCCACAAGGGCCACATCTAACTCCCTCTTAAATATAGCCAATGAACTGTGGCCTCAACTACCTTCTTGTGGCAGAGAGTTCCAGAGATTCACTACTCTCTGTGTGGTGAATCTCTGGCTGTAACTGGGCAATACACCGTCCCGATTTCATTCCTATCAGCAGTAAAAAGTGCCGGGCTAATCACGAGGCTTCAGGAAAGGATGGAATCTGTGCTAATGCTGTGTTTGTGCCCCCACACATTTCAACACCCTCTCACTCATTGTTTATTCCAGTGCCGTGATCACACTTCTCTCTCTGCCACTTTTCCAGCAGGACGTCTATAGTTTCCCAAAGCTTCCCCACCTCTCGTCCAATATTTGCATCATCTGCTTCTTCCTGCACTCAGTAAAAGGCTATTTCCTTGCCACTCATAAATGGATGAATAAATATGAAGGGAGCTCGCATTGATGGAAACTCATTACCATCTTATTCCCATTTCAAAGGAGTCATATCATGTATTATTCATCGAGGGTTAGGCAAGGTTCTGTTTACATAATCACCATATTTACTGCACGCTCAGTGCTAGGGATATAAGCAGCTTGTGGGCGAATCCTGTGGTTAATAAGTCACTGCCCCCAAGTCTTGGACCCGAACTTGACATTGGGCAACCTCTGCCTGCGCTTGGGTGGCAATAGATGGTTTGAGCGTTTGTCTTCACTGGGCCTTAACTCAAGGGAGTTTAGAAGGATGAGGGGGAACCTCATTGAAACTTATCAAATAGTGAAAGGCTTAGACAGACTGGATGATGTTTCCACTAGTGGGAGAGTCTAGGACCAGAGTCATAGCAGAATTAAAGGACGTTCCTTTAGGAAGGCGATGACGAAAAATGTCTTTAGTCAGAGGGTGGTGAATCAGTGGAATTCATTGCCACAGAAGGCTGTGGACACCAAATCAATGGATATTGTTTAAGGCAGAGATTGATGGATTTCGTTATTAGTACGGCTGTCAGGGGTTATAGGGAGAAGGCAGGAGAATGGGGTTGAGAGGGAAAGATACATCAGCCGTGATGGAATGGCGGAGTAGACTTGAAGGACCAAATGGCCTAATTCTGCTCCTATCACTCAGGAACTTATGAGCTTACTCCCAAAGCAAAGGGCTAGCTCACTCAATGGTCTCGGTCAGACATACATAATTATGTCTGAAACGTCATTAATCAAACATCATATTGTCCAGCCATTATAGCTTTTGACCTTTGCACCCTTCACCCCCTCCCCCCGCCCTGCCCCACAACTAAAGCAGTAGTATCTTGCTCAGAACATTACTTAAACCTCCTCCCTTGCTATTCATAGAAACATAGAAATTAGGTGCAGGAGTAGAGGCCATTCAGCCCTTCGAGCCTGCACCGCCATTCTATATGATCATGGCTGATCATCCAATTCAGTATCCTGTACCTGCCGTCTCTCCATACCCCCTGATCCCTTTAGCCACAAGGGCCACATCTAATTCTCTCTTAAATATAGCCAATGAACTGGCCTCAACCACCCTCTGTGACAGAGTATTCCACAGATTCACCACTCTCTGTGTGAAAAGTTTTTTTCTCATCTCGGTCCTAAAAGACTTCCCCCTCATCCTTAAACTGTGGCCCCTTGTCCTGGACTTCCCCAACATCGGGAACAATCTTCCTGCATCCAGCCTGTCCAACCCCTTAAGAATTTTGTAAGTTTCTATAAGATCCCCCCTCAATCTTCTAAATTCTAGCGAGTACAAGCCAGTCTATCCAGTCTTTCTTAATAAGAAAGTCCTGCCATCCCAGGATTCAAGTCCGGTGAACATTTGGTGAACACGGTATCAGATGGTCGAGGATCTTAGGGCAATGGCGCTGTTGGAACTCACTGCGAATATTCGGAGCGGGTAGGTGACGTGGTCCCTCCAGGCGACACACAGGACGTACGGAAGGTAGAGGGAGAAGTAGATGATCCCCCCGCAAGCCGCGGCTAGGTTCGCTCCGGAGAACAAGGTGCTGATCAGGAAACACTGCATGATGGTGGCGACGGCAAAGGTGGCGAGGAACACAAACACCACGGAAGGGTCACTGTACGGGAGAATCCCACCTTTCTGCAACAACACAAAACCATGAAGCTGAAAACACAATGCTTTGAACTGAACATCCAAGAGAGAGAGAGAGAGATGGCAGCCGGCGGTCGCACAGTGGTCGGCCTGCCTGCCCCTTTTCCGGGGTTACGTCCGTGCGCGCGTGTCCCTGGAGACGGAACACGCGGTGTCCACGGGGACTCTGGGGGCCTTCCGTGAACGCTGGTCACCGCGGGAGATCGAATGTATTGCGATAAAATTGTTCATATTTTAATATGATGTTCGTAAAATGCCAACATAGGCGTACTTTCATCATCATCATCATCATCATCCTTTTATTGTCATCGTGCAAAGCAACAATTGCACTGTGCAAAATGAGAAGACGTTTCCCAGGGAATACCGGAGCATTGCACATAAAAACTTAAATATTTCACGCATAAATATAAACGATTAAATAAATAAATAAAAATAAAACAATCCAGTTCCTGATAAAAAAAACAGTACGAATAGTTAAAAATGTGCAGGTAAAAAAAGCAACATTAAAATACAAGTAACAAAAAAAAAAGTCATAAAATGTCCAGTGGCCTGAGCCAGCGCCAGAGTTATTACTCAGTGCCAGTTATTAAATTGTCAGTGCAAAAGCAGCAGAATCAGGTGGAATGACAGTTTAGCAGCCTCACAGCCTGTGGAAGGAAGCTGCTTAGCAGTCTGGTAGTCCGGGCTTTGATGCTGCAGTATCTCTTTCCTGATGGCAGGAGATCCAGATGTGAGTGGAGTGGGTGCAGTCTGTCCTTTGCTATGCTCAGTGCTTTTTTTTGATCGTGTTACCACCTTGTATTTTTGTTTGTTCTGAATTTTGCATTTTGTATGGAAAAAAAAAAAAAAAGAGAGAGAGAGAGAAATATTATGTGTTTAAGAAGGAACTGCAGATGCTGGAAAATCGAAGGTACACAAAAAAGCTGGAGAAACTCAGCGGGTGCAGCAGCATCTATGGAGCGAAGGAAATAGGCAACGTTTTGGGCCGAAGAAGGGTTTCGGTCTGACGAAGGGTTTCGGACAGAAACGTTGCCTATTTCCTTCGCTCCATAGATGCTGCTGCACCCGCTGAGTTTCTCCAGCTTTTTTGTGTAACTTAGAGAAATAATATGATGTTTACAATTTTTTCGTTTCATCTGTGTGTGTGTGTGTAAGTACTCAGTGTGTGTAAGTACTCAGTTGAAATTACAAAAATGCTGGAGAAACGTCACCTATTCCTTCGCTCCATAGATGCTGCCTCGCCCGCTTATTTCCTCCAGCATTTTTGTCAACCTCCGATTTTTCCAGCATCTGCAGTTCTTTCTCCCACACAAAATGCTGGAGTAACTCAGTGGGACAGGCAGCATCTCTGGAGAGAAGGAATGGGCGACGTTGCGGGTTCGAGACCCTTCTTCAGACTGAGAGTCGGGGGAGAGGGAAACGAGTTTCGGAAGGGTGCAAGGTGTGAAAAGAACAGATCAAAGCAGAAGATGATCCAAGGAAATGTACAATGGTTCATTGTTGGATGAGGGGGAGGTGACAATGAGGCACACAGATAGTAAAATTAAACAGGAGCGCAGCGAAACTAGTAGAACTATGGTGGGGGAGGGACAGAGAGAGAGAGAGAGGGAAAGCAAGGGTTACTTGAGGTTAGATAAATCAATATTCCTATACAGAAATATTTTGATGAGATAGAAAGGAACTGCAGGTACTGGTTTACACCGAAGATAGACACAAAATGCTGGAGTAACTTAGTGGGACAGACAGCATTTCTGATATGTCCACCACATTTATCAGGGTGGGCAAGTCTGTGCATTGTTTATTCTGGTGCTAATCAATGAAGAAGGGTCTCGGCTCGCAACTTCACTCATTCCTTCTCTCCAGAGATGCTGCCTGTCCTGCCGAGTTACTCCAGCGTTTTGTGTCTATCCCCCTTGAGATCTTGTTCACCTCTCAAGATCACTATTAACTAATCCACAAATCTGAAGTGGGGCCCCTAACCCAAACTGTCCTCTGTCCATTTGCCTTCACAGATGCTGCCCGACCCACTGTTCCTCCAGCGCCTTTGGCTTCTCAAGATTCTATCATCAGTGGTCTCTCTCTCTCGTCTCCACAACCAATCCACGTTTAACTCATCAGACTAGAAAAATAATTTCATGGGAACACACCACACAGATGAATAGAAATCTACAGATCAAACCTCAGAGGGCGGTGGAGGCCGGCTCTCTGGATACTTTCAAGAGAGAGCTAGATAGGGCTCTTAAAGATAGCGGAGTCAGGGGATATGGGGAGAAGGCAGGAACGGGGTACTGATTGGGGATGATCAGCCATGATCACATTGAATGGTGCTGCTGGCTCGAAGGGCCGAATGGCCTACTCCTGCAACTATTGTCTATAATAGACAGACAAATACAGTTTAATTGCCTAACTACATTAAATATCTGATAAACATGAGGAAATAAATCTTAGCATGTCCCTTATTGGATTGTCCAACATGAAGAATGTGCAAATCGGAACATTTCAAAGGATGGTATTGATAACTAGTAATATAATGCAAAATGAAGATAAATAAAGGGGAAGGTTACTGCAAAAACTATTAAGTGCAATATTTAAAGATGGGAACCATTCCAAAGGCTGATTTTTTCCCCACTTACAATGGCCAGCAAGAGAAACTATCATTAACAATTAGAACTAATGCAATTTTTAAAATCTGAAAGTGAAATCTGATCTAAATGAACGTATGACATCATTAATTAGCAGATGAACAAACAAATATGCATAGACTTCCTCGCCCTAATGAACGTGACGTAAACATATCTTCAAGTAACCCTTGCAACCCTTTCTCTGCGTCCCTTCCCCTCTCAAGTCGTGTACTAGCTTCAAAGTCGTCGTGTTGAGTGTCATTGTCTGTAACTAGTCTAACAAATTGCCTTTGCGGTTGCAGCTCCTAGACTGTGGAACAGCATCCCCCTTCCCATCAGAACTGCCCCCTCCATCAACCCCTTGAAGTCGAGACTTAAAACTCATCTTTACTCTCAAGCCTTTCTTGACGTCCTCTGAGGGAGGGCTATATGTATGTATTTACGTATGTACTTGATCTATGAACCACTGTTGTATAACGTTAGCACCTCCACCAAGGTAAAGCACTTTGGTCAACGAGAGGTGTTTTTTTAAATGTGCTATAGAAATCAAATTGACTTCCAAATGGATCCCGACCCTAAATTAATAATGTTTAAGAAGGAACTGCAGATGCTGGAGAATCTAAGGTACACAAAAAAGCTGGAGTAACTCAGCGGGTGCAGCAGCATCTATGGAGCGAAGGAAATAGGCAACGTTTCGGGTCGAAACGTTGCCTATTTCCTTCGCTCCATAGATGCTGCTGCACCCGCTGAGTTTCTCCAGCTTTTTTGTGTACCTAAATTAATAATATTGGGCATATCAGAACAATACCTAAAACTCACAATAAATCAAAGAAATTTCCTTGATTACAGTATAATAATTGGGAAAAAATTGATATTAAAGTTTTGGAAAAACCAACCAACCCCCACAATCAAGATGTGGATTATGGAGATATCGGAGACCCTACATTTGGAAAAAATTAGATATGTCTTAATTGACAAACCAGAATTATTATTTAGAATATGGTCTCCATTTATAGATCACTTGACGGGTTAGATCGGACCGGCACAGAGGCCGGACTGAAGCCTGAACCCAGGACTAGATGAAGAGTTACGTTCTCTGACCTACGGACCTATCTCCCACGTTGTATTATTGATAGTTTGTCCTATTTTTCTAATTTCTTTCTTTCTTTCTTTCTTTCTTTTTCCTATCTATAAATATAAATAAATAATTAGAGGCAATGTTAATAGGCAACTGATAAAGGAGGATCCCAGCCAGCTACTTTTGTAACTGGGTCCCGGGAAACCTGGATATTTAATATGTAACCATTAAACAAACGGGGCGACAGATGGCGCAATGGGCTAACTGTTCGGCTGGCGACCGGAAGGCGGCCGGTTCGAATCCCGCTTGGAGTGCATACTGTCGTTGTGTCCTTGGGCAAGACACTTCACCCACCTTTGCCTGTGTGTGAATGTGTGTAAATGTGTGTGAGTGATTGGTGGTGGTCGGAGGGGCCATAGGCGCAGATTAGCAGCCACGCTCCCGTCAGTCTGCCCCAGGGCAGCTGTGGCTACAGAAGTAGCTCACCACCACCGAGTGTGACTCAGGAGTGAATGAATAATGCGATGTAAAGTGCCTTGAGTATTTAGAAAGGCGTTATATAAATCCCATCCATTATTATTATTATTATTATTAAAGTCTGTTACTGGTTTGGGTTATGATATGCAGATGCCTCTAATAAAACTTTATTTTAATAAATAAATAAATAAATAGCTAAAAGTGACTTGATCACATCGCAGCCATTTTACCTTCAGGATTAAAATGAGAAAGGCGGAGCTGATGAGGAAAGGGATGAAGCTGCTGATGAACCAGCTGATCCACAAGATCCCGTTGGTCAGCCCCATCATCTTCATCGTCTCCTTCAGCCGCGCCTCCTTCTCGTGCACCATCCCCTTGATTATCATCGCCACCGAGTAGATCCAGGCCAACGTCATGAAGAGTGGCAACGATCGGTTCAGGACTCGCAAGAAGCTGATTCCAAAGAAAAACCAAACGTCATCGACAATAGGCAACAGACAGTAGAGACCCTTCTTCAGACTGATCAAACGCCTTCCTCTACTAATATAGCATCTTCTCAACACAATCTCAAGATGTTTCCCATTTATGTTGCTGGTTTGGACGGTAGACAATAGACGCAGGAATAGGCCATTCGGCCCATCGAGTCAGCACCGCCATTCAATGTGATCATGGCTGATCATCCCCAATCAGTACCCCGTTCCAGCCCCTTCTCCCCATATCCCCCTGACTCCACTATCTTTAAGAGCCCTATCTAGCTCTCTCTTGAAAGCATCCAGAGAACCTGCCTCCACCGCCCTCTGAGGCAGAGAATTCCACAGACTCACCACTCTGTGTGAAAAAGTGTTTCCTCGTTTCCGTTCTAAATGGCTTACCCCTTATTCTTAAACTGTGCGTGGCCCCTGGTTCTGGGCTCCCCCAACATCGGGAACATGTTTCCTGCCTCTAGCGTGTTCAAACCCATAATAATCTTACATGTTTCAATAAGATCCCCTCTCATCCTTCTAAACACCAGAGTGTACAAGCCCAGCCGCTCCAATCTCTCAGCATATGACAGTCCCGCCATCCCGGGAAATAGAACAGCTTAATAGGTAGGAATTTTTAGTTCAGTTAACAGCGCGGAAAACAGGCTCCCACAGCGGCACTCCACACATGAGGGACAATTTACAATTATACCGACCCAATTAACTCACAACCCTGAAAAGAGACAATAATTGTTGGAGTAACACAGGCAGCATCTCTAGATAGAAGGAATGGGTGGCGTTTTGGGTGGAGACCCTTCTTCGGACTGCTCAGTCACCCATTCCTTCTCTCCAGAAATGCTGCCTGTCCCACTGAATTACTCCAGCATTTAGTGTCTAACCAGGATCTGCAGTTCCTTCCTACACATGCAAAGGGTGGTGGGTGCATGGAATGAGCTGCTGGATGAGGTAGCTGAGGCAGGTACTTTCACAGAGTTTAAGAAATATTTATGCAGGTACATGGATAGGACAGGTTTGAAGGGATATGGACCAAGCAGAGGCAAGTGAGACTAGTATAGCTGGGACATTGTTGGCCGGTGCGAGCAGGTTGGGCCGAAGGTCCTGTTTCCACACTGTATCACTCTATGACTATGCCTACTCATCCTAGTTAGAAAAACGTACATTCACAAATAAAGATCCCAGAAATGGAAGGGAAACTGTAACGTATCTAGCTTACCACTCTTAGTGTGCAAGGATGGAACTGCAGATGCTGGATTAAACTGAAGATAGACACACAAAACTGGAGTAACTCAGTGGGTCAGGCAGCATCTCTGGAGAAAAGTAATAGGCGACGTTTCGGGTCGAGACCCTTCTTCAGACTTATTACTCAGAGTCATAGAGTGTGAAAATAGGCCATTCGGCCCATCTTGCCCACACGGACTCACATGTCCCATCTACACTTGTCCCACCTGCCTGTGTTTGGCTCATATCCCTCTTAGTCTAAACCTATTCTATCCATGTACTTGTCCTATTAATCGCAATATTCTTAAATGTTGCGATAGTACCTGCCTCAACTGCCTCATCCAGCAGTTCATTCCATGCACCCACCACCCCTTGCGTGAAAAAGCTACCCCTCAGATTCCTATTAAATCTCTCCCCTTCACCTTACACCTATGCCCTCTGGTTCTCGATTCTCCCACTCTGGGCAGGAGGCTCTGTACATCCGCCCAATCTATTTCCCTCATGAATTCCCCACAATCACAACATTGTTTGAACAACCAGAAAGCTTTGTGCAGGGCACCCGACCACATTCCATCGTACCAATCCAGGTGTGGATGTCTGGAGGTCTCCAGGTGTGGATGGCCAGAGGTCTCCAGGTGTGGACGTCTTAGAACCGAATTAGAGCCGCATGCTAAGACACAGGACATCAATACAGAGTCTGGCCCACGCCTACCCAGCTTCAGGTCTCATACAAGGCCGATAAATCCCCAGGGCCAGATAGGCTGCATCCCAGAGTACTTAAGGAAGTAGCTCCAGAAATAGTGGATGCATTAGTAATAATCTTTCAAAACTCTTTAGATTCTGGAGTAGTTCCTGAAGATTGGCGGGTAGCAAACGTAACCCCACTTTTTAAGAAGGGAGGGAGAGAGAAAATGGGGAATTACAGACCAGTTAGTCTAACATCGGTAGTGGGGAAACTGCTAGAGTCAGTTATTAAAGATGGGATAGCAGCACATTTGGAAAGTGGTGAAATCATTGGACAAAGCCAGCATGATTTACGAAAGGTAAATCATGTCTGACGAATCTTATAGAATTTTTCGAGGATGTAACTAGTAGCGTGGATAGGGGAGAACCAGTGGATGTGGTGTATCTGGACTTCCAGAAGGCTTTCGACAAGGTCCCACATAAGAGATTAGTATACAAACTTAAAGCACAAGGCATTGGGGGTTCAGTATTGATGTGGATAGAGAACTGGCTGGCAAACAGGAAGCAAAGAGTAGGAGTAAACGGGTCCTTTTCACAATGGCAGGCAGTGACTAGTGGGGTACCCCAAGGCTCAGTACTGGGACCCCAGCTATTTACAATATATATTAATGATCTGGATGAGGGAATTGAAGGCAATATCTCAAAGTTTGCGGATGACACTAAGCTGGGGGGCAGTGTTAGCTGTGAGGAGGATGCTAGGAGACGGCAGGGTGACTTGGATAGGCTGGGTGAGTGGGCAAATGTTTGGCAGATGCAGTATAATGTGGATAAATGTGAGGTTATCCATTTTGGTGGCAAAAACAGGAAAGCAGACTATTATCTAAATGGTGGCCGATTGGGAAAGGGGGAGATGCAGCGAGACCTGGGTGTCATGGTACACCAGTCATTGAAGGTAGGCATGCAGGTGCAGCAGGCAGTAAAGAAAGCGAATGGTATGTTAGCTTTCATTGCAAAAGGATTTGAGTATAGGAGCAGAGAAGTTCTACTGCAGTTGTACAGGGTCTTGGTGAGACCACACCTGGAGTATTGCGTACAGTTTTGGTCTCCAAATCTGAGGAAGGACATTATTGCCATAGAGGGAGTGCAGAGACGGTTCACCAGACTGATTCCTGGGATGTCAGGACTGTCTTATGAAGAAAGACTGGATAGACTTGGTTTATACTGTCTAGAATTTAGAAGATTGAGAGGGGATCTTATAGAAACTTACAAAATTCTTAAGGGGTTGGACAGGCTAGATGCAGGAAGATTGTTCCCGATGTTAGGGAAGTCCAGGACAAGGGGTCACAGCTTAAGGATAAGGGGGAAATCCTTTAAAACCGAGATGAGAAGAACTTTTTTCACGCAGAGAGTGGTGAATCTCTGGATCTCTCTGCCACAGAGGGTAGTTGAGGCCACTTCATTGGCTATATTTAAGAGGGGGTTAGATGTGGCCCTTGTGGCTAAGGGGATCAGGGGGTATGGAGAGAAGGCAGGTACGGGATACTGAGTTGGATGATCAGCCATGATCATATTGAATGGCGGTGCAGGCTCGAAGGGCCGAATGGCCTACTCCTGCACCTCATTTCTATGTTTCTATGTTTCTATGTAAGTTCTACATGAGTAATTAGATCAGCATGAGGAATGGGAGCTCTCTGGGTCATGTCCCCTACAGTGAATGGTCGACCTTGCAGAAATCAGCAATTAAACCAGAGAAATTTCTGATTTAGTACTTCGTTAGCAGTGCATTTATTAACACATATGAGGTTGTAGAGTTATAGAGTCATATACAGCATGGAAACAGGCCCTTCAGCCCAACTTGCTCATGCCGACCAAGACAATTATAGAAACTCCTCTAGATTACCGAGACTTTGGGCCTCCTGCAGTACTCACACATCATCTACGTAGCACGGGTAAGGCATCTGCTGCAAATAAATCCCAGTCTTCTTGTCTTTCCCAGTGTGTACTCGAATAATTGCCTGCTCGACCAAGTCCTGGATGTAGACAAATCCTCCCCAAATGTAGCGCAGGTCATCAAATGGATCTGCGGCCGGCCCTGGGTCCCAAAACCTGTTGGGGCAAGACAGCAAAGAATGGTCATCTCAGTAAACCGAGCAACAAGTATTGTCACTGAGGAGGCATTTCTTCCCTGCCTGAGAAGATCGAGCAGTACTTGTTTCCCAGTTGCTCTGCCTTGCAGAAAAGGCATTTCAAAGATCCAAACACTACAGAACAATTCACCTATTCCCTTCATCCTGTATCTGTACACAGTGGATGGCTTGAATGAAATCATGTCTAGTTTAGAGATACAGCACGGAAACAGGCCCATCAGCCCACCGAGTCCGCGCCGACCAGCGATCCACGGACATTAACACTATCCTACACGGACCAGGGACGATTTACAAATTTACCAAGCAATTAACCTACAAACAGGTATGTCCGTGGAGTGTGGGAGGAAACCGGAGCACCCGGAGAAAACCCACGCAGGTCACGGGGCGAATGTACAAACTACATACAGACAGCAACCGTAGTCAGGATTGAACCCGTGTCTCTGGCGCTGTGAGGCAGCAACACTACCGCTGCGCCACCGCGCTCTATCGGGTTCTTTTTTTTAAACTGGATAGCACACAACAATAGCTCGGTACACATGACAATGATAAATTAAATATACTAAAAGATGAATTTCAATATGCCTGAAAATTCATCCATGAATGTAGATGTCCTGTAGGTTTTATAGAGCAGCAACAATGCTATAATCTGTCTCCTAGATTCAGTTCTATTAACTTCAACAGTACAGCACAGGAACGGGCCCTTCGGCCCACAATTTCCATGCCGACCATGAAGCCAATCTCCTTGGCCTGTACATGATCCATGAGCCTCCACTCCCTGCAATTCCACATGCCCATCTATAGGCATCTTAAACACCACTACGGTATCTAATACTGCCAAGGGTCTAATATCGCACGGCCAACTTTAGCATGACTAATGAAGGATTGTTACTGGGAAATTAATCCCTTAAAGCCCTGTCCCACTGAACGAGTTCATTCACGAGTTCTTCTGAGTTTGCCCTGATTCGAACTCTGCTCTCGTGGACATTTTTCAACATGTTGAAAAATCTTCACGAGTCTTCCCGAGCTTACCGCGTTTCCCCGAGTACCTGCCGTTAGCGTTACGAGCCGCTAAGAGACGTCCCCGAGCTCCGACGTACCCGCTACGTACATTCTACGCGCTTACCTCAAGTTTGATTCTTTTTTAAACTCGGGAGAGCTCTTGAATGAACTGGTACAGTGGGACAGGGCACTGTGCACATGAGTGGGAAGTGTTATAGCATCTCTGATCACGCTATATAAACTAACTTTAAACTGATGTGCATGTACTTATGCCAATAGACAAAAGGTGCAGGAGTAGGCTATTCGGCCCTTCGAGCCAGCACCGCCATTCAAAGTGATCATGGCTGATCATCCCCAATCTATACCCCGTTCCTGCCTTCTCCCCATATCCCCCGACTCTGCTATCTTTAAGAGCCCCATCTAGCTCTTAATGTGGCATCTGACGCCATGTGGTGAAACATTAGCTCTTACGGAACGGAGGGAGAACAAGCAGATCATGGAGTCGAGAGTCCTCATCGACCTGAACCACTAATTTAACCCCAGCGCTACCATTTTGCAGCTGATTGTTTACATACTCTCAGCTTTACTGGACACTCATTAAAGCACGGAGGAAAATCCACAGTGGCGTTTTCTTTAAGAGCAGGTTAGTCAGAACGTAATGCTGCAGCTTCATCATTAATGTCTTCCTTCGGTTTCTCCACTGCCCAACCAGTTACTCTACTTCCGTATCCAAAAAAAGAAAGACATGGCAGTAAATCTCGTGGGAAGATGAGGGAAGAGAAGTTTGCCCGTCAAAAAGAAGCAAACCAACAGTGTGAAATAGGTGCAGGAGTAGAGGCCATTCGGCCCTTCGAGCCTGCACCGCCATTCAATATGATCATGGCTGATCATCCAACTCAGTATCCTGTACCTGCCTTCTCTCCATACCCCCTGATCCCTTTAGCCACATCTAACTCCCTCTTAAAAATAGCCAATGAACTGGCCTCAACTACCTTCTGTGGCAGAGAATTCCACAGATTCACCACTCTCTGTGTGAAAAATATTTTTCTCATCTCGGTCCTGAAAGATTTCCCCCTTATCCTTAAACTGGGACCCCTTGTTCTGGATTCCCCAACATCGGGAACAATCTTCCTGCATCTAACCTGTCCAACCCCTTAAGAAATTTGCAAGTTTCTATAAGATCCCCCCTCAATCTTCTAAATTCTAGCGAGCACAAGCCGAGTCTATCCAGTCTTTCTTCATATGAAAGTCCTGACATCCCAGGAATCAGTCTGGTGAACCTTCTCTGTACTCCCTCTATGGCAAGAATGTCTTTCCTCAGATTAGGAGACCAAAACACTTTCTCTTCACAATAGCACGAGGGATCTTTTACACCCACTGTAAAGGTCAACAGGACCTGTGGTTTGTTGATGCATCTGAAAGATGTTCAGGGTTTACATTAATTACTCAAAGCTATGACGACTGGTTATTTGTTGCAGTCTAACGCCATCACTTTCTTGCTTCAGAAATGGATTTAATGGGAGGTGATTTGGTACACTTGCTTTTGGTTACCTCATTTTACTAGTAGGCCTGAACTTTTTATCATTTCATCCAAATTGTTGGAATGGCCTAAAAAATGTTACATTTGCATTGCTTTCTTTCTTTCCACAACTAATACTTTGCAATAAATGTGATGCAAGAATTTTCATGATTAAAGGCTTATAAGCCATAGGAGCAGAATTAGGCCATTCAGCCCTTCGAGTCTACTCCACCATGGCTGATCTATCTTTCCCTCTCAACTACATTCTCCTGTCTTCTCCCCGTAACCCTTGACACTATTAATTAAGAACATTTCAATCTCTGCCTTAAAAATACTCAATAAGTAAAATTTGCAACTGGAAGTAACATTAGCACAAGGTTACGGTGGCAGAGCAGCCGAGGCAAATAAGTTCATCTTGGAGCAGAATTAGGCCATTCGGCCCATCAAGTCTACTCCGCCATTCAATCCTGGGTGATGCATTCTTCCCTCTCAACCCCAGTCTCCTGCCTTCTCACCCTCGACACCCACACTAATCAAGAATCTGCAAATCCCCGCCTTACAAATATCCATTGCCTTGGCCTCCATGGCCGTCTATGTCAGTGAATTCCAAATGGGCCCATGTTCCCTTTGGAATGGAAGACCCAGTCTGACCTGTCCTTGATTTTATTGGTCCGAGTCACGTCATCGATGTCCATCCTGATCTTGTACTTGATGTGGGGCTGAACGTGAAGCCTGCTGCCCGCCTCGTCCCCGTCCACAAAGACAACGCCCGCCCAGAACTGTCGCTCTGCAAGAAGCTGCAACGCCCGCTCCACCAGCTTCTCCTCGGTTGGGACAGCTTCCAGTTTGTTCAAGGAGATGCACTATCAAGGGGAAAAAAAAGCAAATGAATTTAAAGTAACGCACGTAATTTTTACGTCGGGGCATAATAGGAACTGCAGATAGACGCAACAAGGTGGAATAATTCAGTGGGACAGGCAGCATCACCAGGTACAAGGAATGGGTGATGTTGCGGGTTGAGACCCTTCTTCATTTTTACTCGGCATTATCAAGTTATGTCGGACATCACACTGTGTTGACATTTTACCAGTCGCACAACTCCACGCTATAAACAACAGAGGGGGCCAAAGCTGACTTATGGAAAACCCAGGTCAAGATTTATTGGATGTGTTATTTTGGGCGGTATGGTGCCACAGCGGTAGAGTTGCTGCCTTACAGCACCAGAGACCCGGGTTCGATTCTGACCATAGGTGCTGTCTGTACGGAGTTTGTACGTTCTCCCTGTAACCATGTGGGTTTTCTCTGGGTGCTCCGGTTTGCTTCCACATTCTAAAGATGCACAGGTTTGTAGGTTAATCGGCTCTGTAAATTGTCCCCAGGGTGTACAAGGGTGGGCCGAATGGCCTGTTTCCGCGCCGTATCTCTGAAGTCCACGGTCAGGGCTACCTTGCTGATTACTCAACCTCCAGCCTCTCTGAATTCCAATTCATCTTGAAGTCTGTGCCGGGTTCCGTTAGATCAAACGCTCATTCCCCATCTATAATTCCTTGGCGGAGCTTGATGGGCCGAATGGCCCACTTCCATGCTGCATCTCTAAACTGAACTATCATCCAAGGAAGGCAGCCACAAAATGCTGGAGTAACTCAGTGGGACAGGCAGCATCTCTGGAGAGAAGGAATGGGTGACATTTTGGGTCGAGCCCCTGCTTCAGACTGATCATCCAAGGAAGTTTTGATGATGAAAAAAGAGAGAAATGAAGGCTTTTCTTTAGAGGTTGTAGATTGTTGCAGGAGGCACACTATCACTGATGCTGGAAACAGAAAGCTGTAAAAAACGCTCAGTGTTTGTGGATATTCCCTGCCACAGAGGGCAGTGGAGGCCAAGTCACTGGATGGATTTAAGAGAGAGTTAGATGGAGCTCTAGGGGCTAGTGGAGTCAAGGGATATGGGGAGAAGGCAGGCACGGGTTATTGATAGGGGATGATCAGACATGATCACAATGAATGGCGGTGCTGGCTCGAAGGGCCGAATGGCCTCCTCCTGCACCTATTTTCTATGTTTCTATAAATTTTCAATTGTACATTTGCAATCAGGGCAAGGAGGTTCTGGCGAAGAATGAGTTAGTGGAAGTCACAAGTATTAGTTGCATTATGAGAGTGAAAATGTGCGATGTGAAAGATTTCGTGCTCTCGAGAAATAAGAGGAAGGAGCAAAGCAACACTGACTGTATGAGCACCAAGGGGTCAGGGGCCAGGGGTCAGGGGTCAGAGAATTAAGAATGTGGTCAGTTTGCATTTCACGCCTTGCCAAAACCTAAATAAATCAATAACAGCAATGACTCTGACATCCATGCAAATTTACTGTTAGACTCTGTGCTTGTAACACAGGCGTGAGCTGTCAAAGGTCAAAGCTTCCAAGTACAGTCTCCACGTTGTGTGGCACGGTGGAGCAGCGGTAGAGCTGCTGCCTCACAGCACCAGAGACCCGGGTTCGATCCTGACCTCGGGTGCTGTCCGTTTGGAGCTTGCACGTTCTCCGTGACCACGCGGGTTTCCTCCTGGTGCTCCCACATCCCCAAGGCGTGCGTTTTGTAGGTTAATTGGCTTTCTGTAAATTGCTCCTAGTGTGTAGCATGCAATTGGGAACTTTTAGGAAAAAGTGAGATAACAGAACTAATGAGATCGTTGATGGTGGGCCGAAGTGCCTGTTTCCACGCGGTATCTCTGAACCAAACTATAAGTGAGAGGAGACACAACTTCCATTTGGTGTAGGATGGTGTTCTGGGTGCAACAACCTGCGGGCAAGTACAGGTCTCCGCTGTTTACTTGTACAGAGAGGCAATCGGTAGTGATCGTACTCCACCGGGAACTGAGATGATAAACAGGCCACATCTGGGCCCTGGAACACAACGGCCAACGTGGGCTGATCATCAAACAACATAAGTTGGGAGGTTTGTTTATCAGTTTTCACCCACAGTCTCTCTCCATTGGGACTTGTTAGTTCTGTGTTATTGTCCATCATCTACGCTCCTCCGAACTTACCACTTTGCCTCCTTTCAAGCTTCCCCTTCGTATTCACTGTCGCATCTTATTTTTTAGAGATACAGTGCGGAAACAGGCCCTTCTGCCCACCAAGTCCGTACTGGCCAGCGATCACTAGTTCTATCCTGCACACGAGAGAACATTTACAGGAGCCAATTAACCTACAAACCTGCACGTCTTTGGTGTGTGGGAGGAAACCGGAGCACCCGGAGAAAACCCACGTGGTCACAGGGAAAACGTTCAAGCTCCGTACAGGCAGCACCCGCTGTTGGGATTGAACCTGGCACTGGAAGGCAGCAACTAACTCTACAGCTGCGCCAGGGTGGGAGAAGATCTAGTTGTTACGCCCACCAAAAGAGGAGAGAAGTAGGATTTGGTGAACTGGTGATAAACCTGCGACGGGCAGCGAGGCCACAGCACTGACAACACGGTGATGATTACTTGAGAAATTCATGCTCAGAATACAATCCTAACATTAACGAGACAAAGCTAACCATGTAGGCCATTCGAGCCAGCACCGCCATTCAATGTGATCTTGGCTGATCATCCCCAATCAGTTCCCCGTTCCTGCCTTCTCCCCATATCCCCTGACTCCGCTATCTTTAAGAGCCCTATCTAGCTCTCTCTTGAAAGTATCCAGAGAACCCACCTCCACCGCCCTCTGAGGCAGAGAATTCCACAGGCTCACAGCTCTCTGTGAGAAAAAGTGTTTCCTCGTCTCCTTATGGCTTACCCCTTATTCTTAAACTGTGGCCCCTGGTTCTGGACTCCCCCAACATTGGGAACATGTTTCCTGCCTCCAAACCCTTAATAATCTTATATGTTTCAATAAGATCCCCTCTCATCCTTCTCAACACCAGAGTGTCCAAGCCCAGCCGCTCCATTCTCTCAACATATGACAGTCCCGCCATCCTGGGAATTAACCTTGTAAACCTACACTTTCTTAAGCTAACATCCCATGTGCAGATTAACACAAAACCCACAAAGTTCAGGAGCTCTTACTAAAATCATCAGTCTGAAGAAGTGTCTCGACTGGAAACCTATTCCTTCGCTCCATAGATGCTGCCTCACCCGCTGACTTTCTCCAGCATTTTTGTCTACCTTTAACAAATCTGGACATCCCTTGGAAGCCTTCGAAATGCTGCAGGTTTTTACAAGAACGTACCTCAATGACTTGTGACAAAGAGTTGACTATCTGATCCACTTCTTTGTAAGCCTGCTTCCAGGTGTAAACAGAATCGCCACTCTCCGGAGCTTGGTTGGACAGGAAACTAGCGACACTTGTTGTACTCCAGGAGGTGGAATTGAGCTGGATGTCAATGAGGGCAGTGAGTGCAGGGTTCTTCAGTATTTCCTGGAAAAGAGGCAAAGCTGGATGAGTTTTTGTAAACGTTGCGGGTACATTAATGACGCACTCTGCTGAATTGTGCAAAGTCTCCCATTTTTGCCCTTGTGTCAGGGTCGAAAAGTTTGAGATACGTAGTAGAGATCAGTTTACAAATAGTGTGTGGAAGCAGGCCCTTCAGCCCACCGAGTCCACAGTCACCCATACACTCGTTCTATCCTACACCCTAGCGGACAATTTGCAGAGGCCAATTAACCTACAAACCTGTCTGTCTTTTGAATGTGGGAGGAAACCGGAGCACCCAGAGAAAAGCCGCGCGGTCACAGGGAGAACGTGCAAACTCCACATAGACAGCACCCGTGGTCAGGATTGAACCCAGGTTTCCGGGGCTGTACTCTACTGCTGCGCCACTGTGCTGCCTCTAAATACCGTTTGACATTTATCTTTATTGGACAAACAAATGCAGGTGTCCTAGAACTTTCACAGAGCTGTGTTGGGGAGAGGAGAGCTCACCCTGAACTCAGTCCAGTGGAAGCCTGATAGTACACTAGTCTACAAACCCACAGGCTCCAGTAAGGAGCAACCAGTCTGCTGAACGAGTCAGGCCAACATTTCAGCTATCTGTGATATACTACCTGCAGGCAGTCCAATCATCATTCAATTGAAAAAAACCATATATATATATATATATATATATATATATATATATATATATATATATATATATATATATATATATATATATATATATATATATATATATATATATATGCGTAAATGTACTATACAGGTGCTCCCCAATTTACGATGCTTCGACTTGCGATATCTCGACTTCACGATCGGCAAACGCTCAGCACCGGGAGCGAGCTGCATGTCACTTCCGGTCCCGTGATCGCAATTTATTAAATGCGATTCGACTTGCGATATTTTCGATTTACGATGGGTCCATTGGAACGTAACCGCATCGTAGGTCGAGGAGCAGCTGTATATAAATAATTATAATTGTACACACACACACACACACACATGCATATACACACACACACACATGCATATACACACACATATGCATATACACACACATACACACACACATATATACACACACACACATATACATATATATACACATATATACACACACACACACATATACATATACACACACACATATATATACACACACACACATATATATATACACATATACATATACACACACACACACATATATACACACATACATATATACACACACACGTACATATATATATACACATACATATACACATACACATATACACACACACATATATACACACACACACATATATGCGTATATATTATATATAATTATACATACGTGTGTGTGCGTGTGCGTGCATGTGCGTGTTTTTATATAATAAAATTATACAAACGATTTTTCCTCAGAAGATAAAACATTTAGCTGGAGTAACTCAGCGGGTCAGGCAGCATTTCTGGAGAAAATGAATAGTTTTCAGAACTCTGAATCTCAACTCGAAATGTTACCTATTCCTTTTCAACAGAGGTGTTGCCTAACCCGCTGAGTTACTTCATCTTTTGTGTCTATCTTGTGTACACCAGCATCTGCAGTTCCTTCCGACACAATTTTTCTCAGAATATCTTTTGTTGAATATTTCACATTTTTATTGCAATAACCACAGGGGGAAGTAGTCATTTTGTGTCAGAAACCCGTCAAGCAGCCAGTTGATAAGGAGTTAAAGGACCTGTTAAACTGCTTTAGGCTAGTTTCAATCAAGAGGGAGCGCCCTCTTTTTTCTTTCCCCTGCCAAAGGGTTGTTAATGCGCAGTTGAAACAGTAAACAGGACAGACGTTCCCAATCACATTAAGTCAAGTGCTTTCTTGGATCTATACTTTATTGCATTTCAGGACATGAAGTGCAGCAGCCGCCCAGAATACTCTGATGCAGAGGCAGGAATTATATTGAATGAAGGTCACGGTGACACAGCGGTAGAGTTGCTGCCTTACAGCGAATGTAGCGCCAGAGACCCGGGTTCGATCCCGACTACGGGTGCTTGTCTGTACGGAGTTTGTACGTTCTCCCCGTGACCTGCGTGGGTTTTCCCCCGAGATCTTGGGTTTCCTCCCACCCTCCAAAGACGTACAGGTTTGTTAGGTTAATTGGCTTGGTAAATGTAAAAATTGTCCCTCATGGGTGTAGGATCGTGTTCATGTGCAGGGATTGCTGGTCGGCGCCGACTCGGTGGGCGGAAGGGCCCGTTTCCGAGCTGTATCTCTAAACTAAATCTGGACTAAACTGAAGCAAAGGAATACGTGCGTGAAAACGAGGCACAAACCCGCAGAAGTTGGCTTTCCGGGCTGCTCTCCATAAACCTCCAGATCTGCGGCCCAGTTTCGTTCCACGCCCCCCTAACTTCTCGCAACAAACCGAGGTCTTCAAATGTCCTGTTCAGCTGATGCGACAAGAAATGAGAAAGGAGGAAAAATATTAGCATCTGCAGAGTTGAAAGCTTGCAACATTCTCAAGATGAGATTTTCAATGCCGGAAGAAAAAAAAAATCAGTGGTGGACCTCTACAGTATGTGCTGGTCGATGCAAAGATGCACCGACCCAAGCCAAGAAACTTCACAAGGGTCAAACAAACTAGATTTTTGAAACACTCACTCATAGAAACATAGAAAATAGGTGCAGGGAGTGGCCATTCGGCCCTTTGAGCCAGCACCGCCATTGATTGTGATCTTGGCTGATCGTCCCCAATCAATAACCCATGCTTGCCTTCTCCCCATATCCCTTGACTCCACTAGCCCCTAAAGCTCTATCTAACTCTCTCTTAAATCCATCCAGTGACTTGGCCTCCACTGCCCTCTGTGGCAGGGAATTCGATAAATTCACAACTCTCTGGGTGAAAACGTTTTTTCTCACCTCAGTCTTCAATGGCCTCCCCTTTATTCTAAGACTGTGGCCCCTGGTTCTGCATGTCACACCTTGTTCAGTATTTGCAGTCACTGACTTCGATGGCAAAGATTTCAGCGAAAATTTAATTTTAAAACCATCAAGTACCTCTTTCATTATCCTCAGTGTAGCTGGAGTGTCCGGAGTGTAGAGAATCTTCCCCACAAAGAGTGGCTTGATGCCTCTCCACATAATCCGAGAGATTGGGTTCGATTCGAGGGTCTTGATCAGGTCTTTACAGTGCGGGGCTGTGCAAAGCAAAGAGAAGGGTCCCGTCACGCAAGTCTCATCCTCGTTTCAAAGTTAAAAACACGGTTTGCATGCCGAGCTCTCGTTCCCCTGTCACACAAACAGCCTGAAAATCATTCAACATTTCACACAAAAAGTTCGTGAAAACTTAAAAGGATTAAATCAAACTATTGTTGAAGTTAATTTTTTTTAATTTGCAATTTTACATCACCATTCACCATCACCATTCACCATCACCATTCACCACCACCGCACCATTCACCATCACCGCACCATTTACCACCACCGCACCATTCACCACCACCGCACCATTCACCATCACCGCACCATTTACCACCACCGCACCATTTACCACCACCGCACCATTCACCACCACCGCACCATTCACCATCACCGCACCATTCACCACCACCGCACCATTCACCATCACCGCACCATCACCATTCACCATCACCGCACCATTCACCATCACCGCACCTTTAGTGTGATCACAACCCCCTCTTCGTGGTCTTTCAGTGCGATTGTGCAAAACGTCAGAATCTTACTCATGCTCAAGAAGGAACTGCAGATGCTGGAAAATCGAAGGTAGACAAAATTGCTGAAGAAACTCAGCGCGTGCAGCAGCATCTATGGAGCGAAGGAAATAGGCGACGTTTCGGCCCGAAACCCTTCTTCAGACTGGAGAAGGGTTTCGGCCCGAAACGTTGCCTATTTCCTTCGCTCCATAGATGCTGCTGCACCCGCTGAGTTTCTCCAGCATTTTTGTGTACCCAAGAGAGTTTATTAGTTTGTTTGAAGTTGTGTTCAATAGTCTGATGGCTGTGAGGAAGTAGCTGTTCCTGAACCTGGATGTTGCAGATTTCAGGCTCCTGTACCTTCTACCTGATGGCAGCGGAGAGATAAGTGTGGGGCCAGGATGGTGTGGGTCCTTGATGATACTGCCAGCCTTTTTGAGGCAGCGACTGCGATAGATCCCCTCGATGGCAGAGAGGTCAAAGCCAAGGATGGCCTGGGCAGTGTTTACAACTTTTTGCAGCCTTTTCTGCGCCTGGACGCTCAGGTTGCCGAACCAAGCCACGATGCAACTGGTCAGCATGCTCTCTACTGTAGAGGTTCGAGAGAGTCCTCCTTGACAAACCGACTCTCTGTAATCTTCTCAGGCAGTAGAGGCGCTGATGTGCTTTCTTTATAATTGCATCAGTGTTCTGGGACCAGGAGAGATCTTCAGAAATATGCACGCCCAGGAATTTGAAGCTCTTGACCCTTTCCACCATCATCCCATTGATATAAACGGGATTGTGGGTCCCCATCCTACCCCTTCCGAAGTCCACAATCAGTTCCTTGGTTTTGCTGGTGTTGAGGGCCAGGTTGTTGTGCTGGCACCATTTGGTCAATCAGTCAATCTCACTTCTATACTCTTGACTCGTCCCCATCAGTGATACGTCCCACAACAGTGGTGTCGTCGGCAAACTTGATGGAGTTCGCACCATGTCCGGCTACGCAGTCATGAGTATAGAGTGAGTATAGCAGGGGGCTGAGCACGCAGCCTTGAGGTGCTCCCGAGCTGATTGTTATCGAGGATGACACATTTCCACCAATACGGACAGACTGTGGTCTGTGAATGAGAAAGTCGAGGATCCAATTGCAGAGGGATGCGCAGAGACCCAGATCTGAGAGATTGGTAACCTGCTTGGAGGGGATGATGGTATTAAACACCGAGCTGTAGTCAATGAATAACAGCCTGACATATGAGTTTTTGTTGTCCAAGTGTCCAGAGCGGAGTGGAGACTCAGTGAGATCGCATCCACCGTTGATATGTTGTGGTTTTTGTCGAGGTACGAGTTGATTTGCGCCATGATCAGCCTCACAAAGCACTTCATCACCACAGAGGATGCTGCCCGTATGAAGTTTATTCGTCCCCACCCCCCCGCGACCACATGGGTTTCCTCTGAGTGCTTCGGTTTCCTCCCACATTCCAAAGATGTGTATGTTTGTCAGTTCATTGGCTTCTGTAAATTGTACCTGCTGGGTAGGATAGTGCTAGTGTAGGGGGGGGGGGGGGGGTGATCGCTGGTTGGTGCGGACTCAGCCAGCAAAGGGACCCGTTTCCACGCTGAATCTCTTAAGTCTAAAGTTAGTGCAACCTTTCAGATTACTCAACCCCCCCAGCCTCTCCGAATCCCAATTCATCTTGAAATCTGTGGCAGGTCCCTTAGCACAAACACACATTACCCATCATAGTTAGACACAAAATACTGGTGCAACTCAGCGGGAAAGGCGGCATCTTTGGAGAGAAGGAATGGGTGACGTTTCAGGTCAATGGTCCCAATGCTGGGGGAGTCCAGAACCAGGGGCCACAGTTTAAGAATAAGGAGTAAGCCATTTAGAACGGAGACGAGGAAACACTTTTTCTCACAGGGAGTTGTGAGTCTGTGGAATTCTCTACCTCAGAGGGCAGTGGAGGCCAGTTCTCTGGATACTTTCATGAGAGAGCTGGATAGGGCTTTTAAAGATAGCGGAGTCAGGGGATATGGGGAGAAGGCAGGAATGGGGTTACTGACTGGGGACGATCAGCCATGATCACATTGAATGGCGGTGCTGGCTCGAAGGGCCAAAGGGCCTACTCCTGCACCCATTGTCTATTGAGACCTGCCTTCAGATGGGTCCCGCTGAGTTACTCCAACATTTTGTGCCTATCTTTGGTTTAAACCAGCAACTGCAGTTCCTTCCTACACCTCACCCATCATAGTTACTATTTTGGTGAACGATACGCACGGCACAGTCCATTCGTTTAAAGATTTCTTTAGGGAATAATATTGTACTCACGGGTTGAATTGTCAAACGTGATCATTCCATCGTTTGTGCTGTTCCTGCCAAACAGCGCCTTGTAGCCATCGTCTTCGTACCAGTTGAGTGAAGGGATGAGCAGTCCCCCTCCCTCTGGGTGCCCACAGGCAATCTTCGATATCGCCCGAAACATCATCTTCGGCGACCCAGTTGTATTTGGGTTAGTTAACCACCGAACTTCATCCCGGAATTCGGAGAAACTGGTCATGTTGGAAAACTGGCAGGCACAACACACACACACACACACAAAACAGAAGCATTAGTGGCTACTGTATCATTGAAAGACCCACGTGGGGTGGAGTTTACAGTTCAAGATCCATGCAGGATTGAAAATAACACGAGACAGGGCAGTCACGGTGGCGCGTACAGCGGTAGAGTTGCGAATGCAGCGCCGGAGACCCAGGTTCGATCCCGACTACGGGTACTGTCTGTATGGAGTTTGTACGTTCTCCCCGTGACCTGCCTGGGTTTTCTCCGAGATCTTCGGATTCCTCCCACACTCTAAAGACGTACAGGTTTGCGGGTTAATTGGCTTGGTAAATAAAAAATGTCCCAAGTGGGTGTAGGACGGTGTTAATATGTGGGGATCGCTGGTCGGCGCTGACCCGTTTCCGTGCTGTATCGTGCTTATAGAAACTTACAAAATTCTTAAGGGGTTGGACAAGCTAGATGCAGGAAGATTGTTCCCGATGTTGGGGAAGTCCAGAACAAGGGGTCACAGTTTAAGGATAAGGGGGAAAATCTTTTAGGACCGAGATGAGGAAAACATTTTTCACACAGAGAGTGGTAAATCTCTGGAATTCTCTGCCACAGAAGGTAGTTGAGGCCACAGTTCGTTGGCTATATTTAAGAGGGAGTTGGATGTGGCCCTTGTGGCTAAAGGGATCAGGGGGTATGGAGAGAAGGCAGGTACAGGATACTGAGTTGGATGATCAGCCATGATCATATTGAATGGCGGTGCAGGCTCGAAGGGCCGAATGGCCTACTCCTGCACCTATTTTCTATGTTTCTATGTTTCTATCTAAACTAAACTAAACCAATTTAACAGCATTTAGTTAACACCCGATGTCAGTCCTAAACTTGTCTGATACCAGTTTGGATCATCTTATTATTATAAAATTATAGTGGTTTATAATTGTTATATGTAGTAAGATACAATGAAAAACATTGCTTGCATGCTATCCAGATAGCTTGTGTTATAGATGAGTACTGTAGGTAGTGCAAAACAAACAGAGTGCAGAGAACAGTTGTAGGAAGGAACTGCAGATGCTGGTTTAACACAAAATGCTGGAGTAACTCAGTGGGACAGGCAGCATCACCAGATAGAAGGTATGAGTGACAATTCGGGTCGAGACCCTTCTTTGGACTCACTGACTTCAGAATATAGTGATAGTTATAGAGAAAGCAAGGTTAAAAATAAAGTGCAAAGGGAGATTGAAAATTCAGCCGTTGCTTACAAGATGTTCTTTCAAGAGTCTGATAACAGTGGGGAAGAAGCAGTTCTTGTATTGTAATTGTACGGACTTAAGCTTTAGTATCTTCTGCCCCATGGGAGCGGGGAGAATAGGGGATGACCGGGAACAGTTCAGTTTACCGTCACGTGTACAGACATACAGTGAAAAGCTTTTGTTGATGGATATGGATGAGAGAGGTCCTTAATTATATTGGCTGCTGGTCCATAGCAGTGCAAAGTGGAGATGGAGTTAATGGAGAAGCGCGAGGCTGGTTTGCCTGATGGACTGGACTGTGGTCACACACAGGAGGGATTTTTAGTACATTCACCAAGTGTCTCCAAGGAACCTTAGCGAGGTATAAAGTGCGAGGTATGAGTGTGGCAAGGACACTCTCACTGAGATAAGACACATCCACGTCTTCATCAGGAGAGCAGGTTGAGGATTGCTAATGCTGCTAATGTCTCCATGATCGCCGGCATCCACAGTCTAGGTTCACTCCTGTGTTGGAAGGAACTGCAGATGCTGGTTTACACCAAATATGGACGCAAAATGCTGGAGTAACTCAGCGGGACTGGCAGCATCTCTGGAGAGAAGGAATGGGTACAGGAAGCATCTCTGGAGAGAAGGAATTCCAGCATTTTGTCTCTGTCCGAGTTCATTCCTGCCTGGATTCGGGTAGCTCTGAAACGTGACAAGTAGTGTTACCAGTCGCATCTTCTTTCCCCAAGAGAGTCACCATTGCTCTCCCTTGCCAAGAGGTCACCACCCAGTTTTGCAACACATGAAAATCAGAGATGTTCCATAACTGGAAAGAATTTCATTTCCTCGATGCTTTATGATAAAGAAACTGGGGTGGGAGATTGCAACCTTCACGTGGTCCACCCCGTTTCAACGAATGCAATCAGCCTGGCGTGCACACACAGAAGATCAAACAAGTTGTCTTACAACTTTAAAAGGCCTGTCCCACTTACGCGACCTTGGCTCGCGGGGCCGGTCCCACTTAGAAGCGGGGAGGCGTATGGAGTTGTGCGGGGCTGGTCCCGACATCGTGCGGGGCTCCGAAATTCCTGCAGTGTCGGAAAATTTTGCGCGCCAACGGCCTGTCGGCCCGCAGGAGCATTGCAGCCGTACGTAGTGTCTTCACGTCGTACGCTGCGTCTTGACGGCGTACGCCTAGCGCATGGCGCTGTGCGATGAGTCACCGCCAGGCGTGGCGTTGCGCGATGATGTCACCGCCCGACGCCCAAATTCAGTCGGCCGCCTCTTGCCCAGCTGATTGGTCAGCATGACACAAATGACGTCACGTGCGAACTTACCGCGTTCTTAGCGCGAACTTCACGTGAACTCCGATGCCATTTGGTCGCGCCAAACGCATGCAAGTGGGTCAGGCCCTTTAGGCTGTGCACGCCATATGCAAGAAGAAGAAGATAAAGAAACTGGAGCAATGAAGCAGATAACTCATACACCAAGACTTTCTGCTCACGAGACCAAATTATTTATTCATCTTCCAAACATTAAGGCTTTCCTCTGCCTCACTTCCACTTATTCATTGCAAATTTGATTGGATATGTTATTACTCCCTTGTTCAGGAAACTGGCAACATGAAATCTCCTGGGTTATTTGAAAGGAAGCAGAAATCATTAATTTGATTTAGGGCCAAGACCATTGAGATTTTCCAGCAGTGTTGATATTGACGAGTTAAATGCAAAAGTCTGGCAGTTATTTCAAAAGCTAGTCAGGAGACGTTGAACGTTTGAGAATGATGTCAGTTTTGCAAGGTGAAGCAAAGCAGAATTAAAAAGTTACTTTTTTCCCCAATTTCATAGACGTTTAAGCTCAAAACTATTCTTAATGTGTAGGAAGGAACTGCAGATGCTGGTTTACACCGAAGGTAGACACAAAATGCTGGAGTAACTCAGCGGAACAGGCAGTATTTCTGGATAGAAGGAATGGGTGACATTTTGGGTCAAGACACTTCTTCAGACTGAGAGTCAGGGAAGAGGGAGACACAGAGATAAGGAAGTGCAAGGAGTGAGAGCGAGATATCAAAAGAGATGATGATCAAGGTAAATGTAGAATAGATCATTGCTAGCTAGGTGAAGGCGACACTGAAACATACAGAGATAATATTTAATCAAGGGGGCAGTCAGACTGGTTCAAGAACCAAGAAGGGGGAGGGATGGAGGGAGCAGGAAAGCAAGGGTTACTTGAAGTTAGTGAAGTCAATATTCATACCGCTAGGGTGTAAGCTGCCCAAGTGGCATATTGTGACAATGAATGCGCTCTACAGCTTTCTGCTGCATTCATTTTCGTTCTACTATTTGTTTGCAAAGATCTGGTATTCAGGCTTTAGTTTGTAAATAACTTTAGTTTGCAAAGCATTCAACATTCCTAAGAACCACTAATTAGGCAATCATTTTGAGTCACTGGGTGAAAATATATGAATTTCTGTAAGCAAACGAGATCCACGGAACACAGCTCCAAACGTTGGGCTTCAATCTTCCAGGGTTGCCCTGAAATTACCAGGGATTGGACTTCAATCCAGACATGAGAGATATAGCATGGAAACAGGCCCTTCGGCCCACCATATCCGTGCCGACCAGCGATCCCCGCACACCAGCACTATCCTACACACTAGGGGCAATTTACAATTTTTACTGAAGCCAATTAACCTACCAAAATAAAGAAAATAGCCTCTAAACAAGTTGATGCATTTATATATTTTTTTACTTTGTGGATGCTTATGATTTGAATATGCGCAAGATTTTATTGAATGTCTCAAATGCCCACAGTGGAGTACAAGCCAGAGCCATTCACCTGATATAAACTGCAAATCTAATTATCTCTCTGGATCTGGATGTCACATCTGCTGCCAGGATGAGTGATGAGTGATGAAATGTTGGGAGAATTTGTAATCTTGGATTAGACCTCAGTCATTCCATCAAGATAACAATAGCTAAATATACACATCAGTCAGAATCACTTGGAAGCATTGAGGAGCAGAATCGAGCAGCTGCAGTGACCACAGGTTTGAACCCAACCCGTGCTGCTGCCTGTGTGGAGTTTGCACGTTCCTCTTATTATAGCATGAGTTTCCCCCAGATGCTTTGGTTTCCTCATCCATGTAGTAGGAGATGACTGCAGCTACTGGTTTAAACTCAAGATGGACACAAAAAGCTGGAGTAACTCAGCGGGTCAGACAGCATCTCTGGATAAAATGAATGGGTGACGTTTCGGATCGAGACCCTTCTTCAGGTTGCCTCAGTCTGAAGAAAGGTCTCGAACCCGAAACGCCAACTATTCTTTTTCTCCACAGATGCTGCCTGACCCGCTGAGTTACTCCAGCTTTGTGTCTACCCTCCCTCCCACAGGTGTCCGGATTTGCAGATCACTCGGCTACTGCAAGTCGACCATAGTGTCGGAGTTTTAGGCAGATGGAAAAGCATCCGAGAGAGAACAGGACACAGGAAGATGTGTGGGAGCATGCAACTGATGGCAACACGCTGGGAGCTGGTATAGGCCGACGGGCTGAATGGCCTTGAGGTCATAAGTAAATCTGAGAAATATGAGAAAATATCACTCCTTTTCAGATCAACAATGAGGAACGCAGATCCTGTTTCGCTATTATGGTTTTGTAATGCAATTTAAGTATTCTGAAAGGAACTGAGCGCATTCTTTCCAATCTTCTGGCTGAAGAGAGAATGCGTTGAAAGCGGATTATTAAGTACCAAACAATGCCTTCATACATGCGATTCCAAGATCGGAGCCTTCTCTTAAAAGGGTCACTAAACCCCTTTCATGGGTTCTTGGCATCTGTTTGGTCTGCAATCTCAGCTCCAGCAAAATGATGGCAGAGAAAAATAAATTAAATAAACTCCGTAAAGTTGCAGCCACAAAAATGAAGTGCGACCCCACGTTCCGAATGGTCGCTGGTGGTCTTGCATGCTGGATCAGTGGTGGGGTGGGGGGCTGCTAATGTCGGACCACAGGCGAAAAGCAACTCTTGATAATGAGGAAGAATGGAGAGAAACAAGAGTAACGTTACTGAACAAAAACAAAACCTCAAAAGGTTGAACTTTAATTTATTCAGCCTATTTAAAATAAAACGTCGCCCGATCCTGTCAATTTTCTCCCGGCTGCCAAAATCCCCCGAAGGCCTCGCTGGGCACAATTTCAACGAAATACTCTGCAGGAAT
Source organism: Leucoraja erinaceus (assembly GCF_028641065.1). Lineage (NCBI taxonomy): Eukaryota > Metazoa > Chordata > Chondrichthyes > Rajiformes > Rajidae > Leucoraja > Leucoraja erinaceus. The sequence goes on along the minus strand of NC_073405.1, from coordinate 5,903,318 downwards.
TCTCATCAGAGATGCTGGCAGAATATAAGGAATTTGGGCGGCAGAGTGGTAGAGTTGCTGCCTCACAGCGTCAGAGACCCAGGTTCGATCCTGACTGCGGGTGCTGTCTGTACAGAATTTGTACGTTCTCCCTGCGATTGCGTGGGGTTTCTCCGGGTGCTCCGGTTTCCTACCACTCTCCAAAGACGTGCAGGTTTGGCTTTGGTAAGGTGCAGAATTGTCCCTAGTGTGTAGGTTGGTGATTGTGTGATGGTGTTCTTTTGTAAATCAGTAAAGGGCCTGTCCCACCAGCACGCGATTACATCCGTCTAGCGCGACCAAACGTGGTCGCTTGAGGCATACAGCCTCGCGGGGCCGGTCCCACTTGGATCGGTGGAGGCGTGTGGAGTTGTGCGGGGCTGGTCCCGACATCATACTCACCAATCAGCTGGGCAGGAGGCGGGCCGACTGAATTTGGATGTCGCACGGCACCGGGCAGTGACTTCATCACGCAACGGCACGTGCTAGGCGTACGCCGTCAAGCCACTGCGTCCGCCCGTTGAGGCGCTGCGTACGACGTCAAGACGCTGCGGGCCGACAGGCCGTTTTTACGCAGGATTTTCGGACAGTGCAAGATTTTTGGAGCCCCGCGCAATGTCGGGACCAGCCCCGCACAACTCCACACACCTCCGCCGATCGAAGTGGGACCGGCCCCGCAAGGTGGGACAGGCCCTTCACTTCCTAGTGTCCGTCCTATAGTTCGTAGTGCTGTATTATTCATGTGGGAAGGAAGTGTGAAATCTTTGTCTCAATTCCACCGACTTTCATCTCATTCCCGGCATCTTTCACTGGCAGAACTACATATCCAACAAAATAGTTGGGGCTGACTTGGATGGAACCATGGGAACAAACTGGATTCCACTTAGGCTCAGGAATTTAATTCAACACTGCTGAACTCACTGCCATTGTCCATCACAGTCAGCGGTGGAAGACCATGAAAAGCAAATAACATTCCCACCATCAACACTCTCTCTCTCTCTCGAGTTGTGCACATGTGCATACGGACAATTTTCATCCATTGGGACTACTGTGGATAGGGTGAGCTGCTTTAAATACCTGAGAGTCCACATCACAGAGGATCTGACATGGACTGCACACGCTGCCGCACTGATGAGTAAGGCAAGGCAGCGCCTTTACCACCTCGGGCAGCTGAGAAAATTCAGAGTCTCTCTGAGGATCCTTCACTCTGGGGCTGTAGAAGGCATCTTGTCCGGCAACATCACAATCTGGTTTGGGAACAGCTCTGCCCAGGACAGGAAGGCTCTGCAGAGAGTAGTGCGTTCGGCCAAACGCGCTATGGGAACTACACTCACCCCCCCTGCAGGATCTATACACCAGGAGGTGCAGATACAGAGCCAGCAACATTATGGGGGATCCCTACCACCCCAGCAACGGACTGTTCCAGCTGCTACGGTCAGGCAAACGCCTCCGCTGTCATGCTGTGAAAACAGAGAGGATGAGACGGAGTTTCTTCCCACAGGCCGTCAGGGCTGTAAACTCTTATCTCAACGGGGAATAATTTACTGTTGTGTTGTGTCTTGTTAACATTTTTACTTTTTTTTTCCTTAACATGTAAATACTGATTCTGTTCTATCCTGTTCTGTTGTTTTTGCACAATCCGCAGGCATTGCCACTTTTCATTTCACTGCACATCTTGTATGTGTATGTGACAAATAAACTGGACTCGATTGAGCATTTGTTATGATCGCAGCAAAGAAGGGTTTTGACCCAAAACGTCACCCATTTTGTGTGTCTATCTTCGGTGTAAACCAGCATCTGCAGTTCTTTCCTACACAAGAGCTAAATGTGTGTACAAAGTGAACGAGAGAATGAGACATACTGTATATCAAATGATATCTTCTATTTTACCAAATGCTTTTGTGGCGTCTGCATGTCCCAATTGTCACATTTGACCGGCCCCTGAAGTATAGTTCAACTGCAGTCACTGGTGTCATATTTAGATTACCTGTTGAACAAGGGATCCAATTCGCTGTAGAATATTGTTCATCGCCTTAGTTGCATCAAGTATATTCTCAGCGTTGGACTCGACCCTCTCCTGCAGAGAAGCAACAGATGTAAAGGCAGGTAGTTGTAGAATTACACCAGACAGCGAAATTAAATTACTTTTGCTTCTCACAAAGTTTTGACCTCTTTAAGATTATGCACGACAGTAGGAGATAAAACGCGACGTATTTTGGCATAACAGTAACTTTTTTTTTTTTTTTTAATGAGAAAATAGGAGTATATTCCTTCAATGAAATATTTCTTCATTTGTGAAGGAAACAATAGCTCACGACCTCGTTGGGTCAACCAGGCACATCATTCAGTAGGTAATAAAACTAAAGGGACTCTCTATTGAAAATGATATAGGGGACCTGGAATTGCAGCACCTTGCCCAGTCTAACGATCCAGAACTGCGCTGAGGGAAAGGTACATCGCAAGTAGAGTGATCCTTCAAAAAGGATCCTTTGATTAACTAAAACTATGGTGATTTGTCGTCTGTCCATTCCTTTTAAAAAAATTTTTAAAAAAAATTTTAAAAAAAGATTGGCACGGTGGTGTAAAAGTGACAGCTCCGGAGAACCGGGCTCGGTCCCGACGACGGGTGCTGTCTGTACGGAGTTTGCACGTTCTCCCCATGACCGCGTGGGCTTTCTCCGAGATCTTCGGTTTCCTCCCACACTCTCCACAGATGTGTAGGTTAGTTGGCTTGGTACGAGTTAGGTACGAGTCGCCTCTGGAAGGCGACTCCGGATTGTCAAAGCTGCCACAGCCAGACATAAAAACAGTTTTTATCCACGAGTATTTAAGAGGGAACTGCAGATGCTGGAGAATCGAAGGTTACACAGAAAAGCTGGAGAAACTCAGCAGGTGCAGCAGCATCTATGGAGCGAAGGAAATAGGCAACGTTTCGGGCCGAAACCCTTCTTCAGACGAGTAGTTGCTCTACTTTATCCACGAGTAGTTGCTCTACTCAACAGACAAAAATCTGTAGCCTCCCTTTGATCTGGTATTTTGTTGGTTCACATGCGTGATCAATGGTGTTTTGTCATTAATGTCTCATTATTATTAATGTTTAGTGTTTTCTGAGTCATTCGTAACTGTCACTGTATGTCATGTTGTTACTTGTGGGCAGAGCACCAAGGCAAATTCCTTGTATGTGAATACTTGGCCAATAAACATACTTACTTAAATTGTCTCCAGTGTGTGTGTGTGTGTGTGTGTGTGTGTGTGTGTGTGTGTGTGTGTGTGTATGTGTGTATGTGTGTGTGTGTGCGTGTGTGTGTGTGTGTGCGTGTGTGTGGGATAGTGTTAATGTGCGGGGATCGCTGGTCGGCGTGGACTCGGTGGGCCGAAGGGCCCGTTTTCCCACTGTGTCTCAAAGCTAAACATGTTAATCGAGATACTTTCTCCTCAGCTGAACCCGATGCAAATACCACAGTACAACAATATTAACAATGAGTATTAGGATGTATATTTAAAATAATCTTATACATTCTTACCTATTCTATGTCGTTACCTCAGATAAGTTTGAGAATAAAAACGGGAGCCAAGCAACACAAAATATATTAACCTATTTCCGAGTCAGTACAGTGTACACCATTTGTCACGGGCCTCTAGTCCAAAAAGCAACCTTCCACCACTGCACTCTGCTTCCTTCCATGAAACTATTTACGTATATCCAGGCAGCTAGTTCTCTCGGGATGCCATGCAATCTAACCTTCCAGAGCTGTGTACCATGCAGAACCTTATCAAAGGCCTTAATGAAGTCCTTATAGACGACATCAATAGACAATAGGTGCAGGAGTAGGTCATTTAGCCCTTCGAGCCAGCACCACCATTCAATGTGATCATGACTGATCATCCCAAATCGGTACCCCGTTCCTGCCTTCTCCCCATATCCCCATGACTCCGCTATTTTTAAGAGCCCTATCTAGCTCTCTTGAAAGCATCCAGAGAACCTGCCTCCACCGCCCTCTGATGCAGAGAATTCCACAGACTCACCACTCTCTGTGAGACATCGACGGCCTTGCCCTCGTCAACCTTCTTGGTTACCTCTCCAAAAAACTTTGACTTGCAAGACACGATCTCCCCGTCTGAAGAAGTGTCTCGACCCAAAACGTCACCAATTCTTTCTCTCCAGGGATGCTGCCTGTCCCGGTGAGTTACTCCAGCATTTTGTGCCTCTCCCCCATAAACAAAGCCATGTTGACTAGCCCTAGTCTATCCGAATGCACATCAATCACAAATCCCAACCCAAATCACAACAAGCAGAGGATCGAAAAGTGGAAACAAACTAACCACTAGGAGCTTGGAGAAGTTGATCTCCGAGAAGAAGATAGCTGTTGCATTTAGCAGCGTCTCCTCGGGTAAGGCACACAGATTCTCGTGCAGGCGTTTGTAAATCTTCTTGTTCTTCACAGTTAGGAAATTGGAGTGATCATTTACGTTGCAAACGAGCTCCTTTAAACTTGACCTTCGATCAGTTAGAGATAGCTACAGAAATCAAAACACAGATATACTATAGTTAAATCCTACAAAATTCAAACGTTCCTTTTGACTTATTTGTATATAAAAGACTAATTCCCATTATGTGTTATATTGGCTTAACCTTTATATCTGTGATAGATCAATTGATTCGTATTCCCTTTAGGTAATCAGTTAAAATCCTCAGTTTATTGTCACTTGTTCTGAGGTCCAGATTTCTTGACCCACATGTCCCATCTACACTGGTCCCACCTGCCTGGGTTAATACATACTGCTCAAGTAAATGTCAACCAATTGCCCAAGGGAAACTTTCTTTACTTTTGAAAAAGTAATTTGAACAAAACTATATGTTGACATTTTGATATCAATAAAAGCTTCTTGACCACTCCAAGTGTCCAACTTAATTCTGCAGGGCATCACAATAATAGACCCCATAGCCTATGTTTAATGAAACAGAGTTTCCACAAAAAAGTTGTCAGGTAAGTATGTGTATTGGAAAGAATGGGGCCCCAATACAACATTTTAATTCAAGGTCCATTGAAACAATTAACTATTGACAAACTGTTAACATTAACATAAGGGACCTTAATAAAAGGTCAGCGTAGAGCACAAATCGAGAAATGGGCCAAAACATGAACAATGCGACGCATGGCACTGAGGAACCCAAAATACGTATTGCAGAAGTTCAAATACTCTTGTCCAAAAAATCTTGCAAAGTGAATCTAACATTTTGTAAACAAATGCCGGAAGACATCAGCAAAACATGCAGCGTCAATGAAGGAAACTTCCCATAACATTGCAGATATGATCCTTCTTCAGATCCCAAGACTTTGTTTAATGCTCACGATTGTGTACCCAAGATCTAGTATACCACTGGTTTCTGTATGTTGCCACATTTTCTTCCAAAAGCATGTACTCTGAAAGTTACTTCTCCTGAAATGAGGTAAATCGTCCAAAGTTACAATGGAGATGTGGAAGATGGAGGTGGAGACGTGGGGAGGTCATGTTGCCCTTACACAAGAGGTTGGCGAGGCCGCATTTAGAGTATTGTGTTCAGTTCCAGGTCACCCCTTCAATTCAATTACCATTGAAGTAGTATCAATCTATACGCTGCATTACACCACATGCATCATCTGATCAACTTAATGCAAACTTTCGGTAGATTACCTGGGCTGGATTTATCTTGGCCGTCATGAAGTCATTGACCACCTCTTTGGGAAGAGACGCATTGTTGAGGAGGAACCGGGACAGGGTCTGATTCTTCACAAGGTAGTCCTTTATTGGCAGACCTGATGAGGAGTCAAAGGAAAATTATGCAAGATAACCAAAACTAGAAATAATTTATATGTGTATATTATTCTGGAGGCCTTGTTAATGGCAATCCTGCTGATGGCAGGCCTACATGAAATAAATCTGAACCAGTTACTGATTTATGAATCCTGTGGGAGAAAGAAAAGTCAATGGTGAATTAATGGTAAAATTATAGATAGTCAACGATTTTTTTTTTTTTTTAAATGCACAAAATCTTCAATATTCATGAAAACCACTTTTGTAAACCGTTTCAGTGCTCTGCTCAATAGAGTACTGGGTAATTCATGGGCGTCACAGTGGCGCAGCGACAGAGTTGCTGCTTTACAGCGCCAGAAACCCGGGTTCGATCCTGACTACGGGGGCTATGACCTCGTGGGTTTTCTCCGGGTGCAACGGTTTCCTCCCACATTCCAAAGACGTACAGGTTTGTAGGCCAATTGGCTTGGTATAATTTTAAATTGTCCCGAGTGCGTGTCGGACAGTGTTAGTGTGCAGGGGACCACTGGTCAGCATGGACTTGGTGGGCCGAAAGGCCAGTTTCTGCGTTGTATCGCTAAACTAAACTAAACTAAACCAATTAGTTGTCTGATATAATCCCTCTCCCAAGTCTTGTCCATCTTCATTTTATCTTGGCAGCAGACAACACCGTGACCCTCAACAGCCACGGTGTTGATGGCTGGTTGGATCGGTCCCGTGTTTATGGGCCTGTCCCACTTGATGATGTTTTAGGCAACTGCCGGCGACTGTCGTAGTCGTAGCAGGTCTCTGAAAAACCAGTGACAGCCTAAGTCATCCTGGCAACAACCTACGACAGCACCTACGTCAGGAGAAGTCGAGCTACGCTCATTGGCTTCAAGCACACTGTCGCTGAAAATCCAACAAGTTGGAAATTTAGCGGCGACCAGAAAGGCGCTACAACTTTTTGTGCGACCGAGGAAACTACTCCCGGCGGCCTAATCACCCAAGTGGGACAGGCCAATCATTTGTCATTGTAAGGGAGCTCATATTCATTTCTAAGGTCAAAAAGAGGGCACGAGATGGCTCTGGCAGATAAGGTTATGGAGAATATAAAGAGGTTTTAAGAATATGAAGGGAAAATGGAGATTAGAAAGAACATAGCGGTCAGAGACTAGTAATCATCTACGTGTGTGGAACCACAGGAGATGGGCAAAGTGCCAATTAATGTTTCTCCTCCCTGTTTATCATGGTGGGGGGGGGGGGGGGGGGCAAACACACAGGACTATGGAACTTGGGAAAATTATAACCATATAACAATTACAGCACGGAAACAGGCCATCTCGACCCTTCTAGTCCGTGCCGAACACGTATTCTCCCCTAGTCCCACATACCTGCGTTCAGATCATAAACCCTCCATACCTTTCCTGTCCATATAGGAGCCATTATAGGAGATGTCTTGAGGATAATCTCCATTCCAATTAAGGATGTGCCGGATGACCAGAGACATATTACAGGTAATATATTTCTCATTCATAATCAGATATGCACATATATATACACACATTAATAAAATATAATCACACACACACACACACACACACACAAACTCACACATATAGAGTCAGGTGGGATGTCAGGACTGTCTTATGAAGAAAGACTCGATAGGCTTGGTTTATACTCTCTATAATTTAGGAGATTGAGAGGGGATCTTATAGAAACTTACAAAATTTTCACACGGAGAGTGGTGAATCTCTGGAACTCTCTACCATAGGGGGTAGTTGAGGCCACAGATCATTGGCTATATGTAAGAGGGAGTTAGATGTGGCCCTTGTGGCTAAGGGGATCAGGGGGTATGGAGAGAAGGCAGGTACGGGATACTGAGTTGGATGATCAGCCATGATCATATTGAATGGCGGTGCAGGCTCGAAGGGCCGAATGGCCTACTCCTGCACCTAATTTCTATGTTTCTATAGCGCTGCCATTGGATTTGGCAGAAAAATGTATACGGCTGGAATATGACTGAAAGGCCAAGAAGAAGGAAAGAAAGAACTCTCCATGGTCTTGTGAAGACTATCCCACAAGGGCAGGACCATTATTACATGGAAGGCACACTGGCCAGAAACTGTTATAATATGGACCTCGTATTGGATTGGATATTTTTTCCTCGCTCTTCAAACTGCATTGTATCTGAACTGCAATATGGACATACCGTGATCGTTTAGGATATCTTGCCCCTGAAATATTGAATAAGGAAGTAGAGCAGAGAATCCACTGAAATTTGAAAAGAGAGAGTTAGATCGAGCTCTTCGGGCCTAGTGGAGTCAAGGGATACGGGATGAAGGCAGGCACGGGTTATTGATAGGGGACAATCAACCATGATCACAATGAATGGGGGTGCTCGCTCGAAGGGCCGAATGGCCTCCTCCTGCACCTATTTTCTATCTACCTAACAGAAGGAAAACAGGACAGCAGTAAAGTCGAAAACAATCTGTAAAAACAGAGAGTAAGAGCGGACAAGAAGCAATATCTCACAACAATTTACTCTCTGCAGGAGGGAGACTCTAGAATTCCAATTATTCATTTCCTTGGGTTCCGAGATTGAGTTTTAGGTCAGAATCAAAAACATCATATTAACAGAAACCGTATGACATGAAATAGCAGGACTAAATGTCCACCAAGGTTCATTTATCTTTATAGTGCAAATAAAGAAATGTCTTGATTCCCATCAGTAAGTCTGGCCTCATGGGAAGCATTTTTTTCAGGCTAACAATGTACCATTCAGCCTGCAATTTATGATGTGTCTCTCTGTCTCTCTCTCTCTCTCTCTTTCCCTGCCACCACCGATCATTTTGTTAAGCCTTTAATTTTTAGGCCTGAGAAATGACCTCTTGAACATTAAGTTTCCAATCATTGTATGGGCCAATGTTTTTATTTTGCTCCCAACCTCTGACAGCTGCTGCATGCAATTTAAGTTAGAATTGTGACTACATTTATCAGCTCAGGCTATGGATCAGAAACCGAATAAGCCTGTGGTAAAACCAGTCAACAGTCTGTAACCCTTGTGATTCTGCTTTATTGCATTTACACATCATCACAGCTCCTCAAAGAATACAACCGAAGGTCCCGTTACAACTGGGTACGTCACACCTGACGTTCATGTGACATTTAACTTCACAGAAAGCTAGCATAACTTGACCAATTGGTGACACCAATTGTGAAATGTGCAACAGTTTCGAGAACCAGAGGCCACAGTCTTAGAATAAAGGGGGAGGTCATTTAAGACCGAGGTGAGAAAAAACTTTTTCACCCAGAGAGTTGTGAATTTATGGAATTCCCTGCCGCAGAGGCCAGTGGAGGCCAAGTCACTGGATGGATTTAAGAGAGAGTTAGATAGAGCTCTAGGGGCTAGTGGAATCAAGGGATATGGAGAGAAGGCAGGCACGGGTTATTGATTGGGGACGATCAGCCATGATCACAATGAATGGCGGTACTGGGCTCGAAGGGCCGAATGGCCTCCTCCTGTACCTATTGTCTATATTTCTAGTTCTTCATTTGTACGTTGGTTTGGAGAAACAGTTGTGTTCAGTTTGTAGTTAACATTCAGGAGAAAAGGAGGCTTCTTCTCCGTACTGTTGCCACTAACTTTGTACCAGCGATGAAACGCTGTGCGGTTTATAGTCACACAGTATAGCCAAGGCCTCCGTACAATCATTTGCGCATTGCGGCCACAGCAACAACATCCTGTGCTGGAGTAAAGCATGAGATCGACCCGCTGCCCGCCACTAACTTTTAGTTGGTTTCATTACATATATTATTATCATCGTGGTGACTGAGATATACTGAGAAAAACTTATCAAAACAAATATGTCTCAGTGAAAGCGTCTTGTTTTACTTGCTATAGAAAGAGTCACAGTCATAAGTCATGGAGTGTGGAAACAGGCCCTTTGGCCCAACTTGCACATGCTGACCAACCAGCCCCATCTGCCTGCTTTTGGCCTATTTCTCTCTAAACCTATCCCATCCATGTACCTGTCGAAAACTCTTTTAAAAGTTGTGATAGTTGAGGCAGGTGCTATCTCATCTGGTAGACAAAAATGCTGGAGAAACTCAGCGGGTTAGGCAGCATCTATGGAGCAAAGGAATAGGTGACCTATTCCATTCACTCCATAGATGTTGCCTCACCCGCTGAGCTTCTCCAGCATTTTTGTCCACCTTCGATTTTTCCAGCATCTGCAGTTCTTCCTTAAATATCTCATCGGGTACCTCGTTCCATGCACCACCCTTTGTGAGAGAGGTTGCCCCTCAGGTTCCTGTTAAATCTTTCCCCGCTCACCATAAACCCATGTCCTCTTTACCCCGATTCTCCTACTTTGGGTTAAAGATTCTGTGCATTCACACGATGCATCTATTCCACTCATTATTTTGCACACTACCATAAGATCATCCCCCATCCTCCTGCACTCCAGGGAATAGAGTTCTAGTCTGGTTAACCTCTACCTATAGCTCATGCCCTTGAGTCGTGGCCACATCCTCCTAAACGATGTACTTCCACTATACCTGACATTCACACACACAATACACACGTTTAATACATGTACATAATACATGATGATAACAATAATAAGATACAAAACCCAGAGAGTTGTGAAATGTGTGGAATTCTCTGCCACAGAAGGCAGTGGAGGCCAATTCATTGGATGAATATAAGAGTTAAGGTCCTGTCCCACTTTCATGACCTTTTTTACTCGTGGACATTTTTCATCTTGTTGAAAAAACGCCCCGACCTACTTGATGCCACGAGTACCTACGACCTCGCGACGACCATGCTGCGAGTATGAATCAAGGGCAAACTCGGCAGAGGTTGTGAATTAGGCCGTGAAAGTGGGACTGGCCTTTTAGATAGAGCTCTCGGGGCTAGCGGAATCAAGGGATATGGGGAGAAGGCAGGCACGGGTTACTGATTGTGAATAATCAGACATGATCACAATGAAGGCAGTGGTGCTGCTGGCTCAAAGGGCCGAATGGCCGCCTCCTGCACCCATTTTCCACATTTCTATGTAAAAAAACAACTAAATGTTAGTATTGGGCAGTGGGCCGATCTCACTCTTCACACACCTGCTTGGGACATTGTTGCTGTGGTCACAATGCAACAAATTGTAGCACAGAGGTCTGCAGCATCTGACCTTGGCGGATACTGACCTGACTGTAAACCACACAACATTTCATCGCTGGTACAAAGTTAGTGGTGACAGTACTGAGAAGAAGCCTCCTTTTCACCGTATTAGACTGAATGCTAACTACAACTTTGTCTCCAAACCAACGTACAAATGAAGGACAGTTGCACATCTTACAATCGGTCAACTTTTGTGAAGTTAAATATCGCATGAACATTAAGTGCGGCCTAAAGTTTAACCAGTAGTCAGGGGACCTTTGGTTTCCAGGACCGCATCGGCAATCAGGATGCAGAATAGAACAATGCAAGCTGAAGAGTAGAGTGCTCACCGAGTCCTGATCTGCACAACTCCTGAAAGCTCAGGCCCCCATCTCCATATCATACAGGCCCTCCTCATCAGTATTAACATGACCTGCTTGCTATAATCGCAAATGGCAAGTACAGAGTCCAGCGACAATCTTGCCCCGGGAGCACACAAACTAGCGGTTCTTTATCCCTTCTCGTATCCCCTTCGAGGCGGTGCAGGCTCGAAGGGCTGAATGGCCTACTCCTGCACCTATTTTCTATGTATCTTGACAGGGCCTCGGTGCATATCAATAAAAAGTTTACTTTCCAACAGCTACACAATTCTTAGTTTAGTTTAGAAGATACAGCACGGGAACAGGCCCTTCGGCCCACCGAGTCCGCACCAACCAGCAATCCCCGCATACTAACACCATCCCCCACACACACACACACACACACCAGGGACCAGGAACAGTGGCTGCTTCGTGCAGTTGTTTACAATTATCGATCAGCGGAGGAACCTTCACAGACCACAAGCTGGAAAGGGTGTCATGTCTAAAGGGATAGGAGCGGAAATAGGCAGTTCGGCCCATCAAGTCTACTCCGCCATTCAATCATGGCCGATCTATCTCTCCCTCCTAACCCCATTCTCCTGCCTTCTCCCCACAACCCCTGGCATCTGTAATAATCAAGAATCTATCTATCGCTGCCTTAAAAATATCCATGGATTTGGCCTCCACAGCCGTCTGTGGCAATGAATTCCACAGATTCACCATCCTCTGATTAATGAAATACCTCCTCTTCTCTTTCCTTAAAGGAACGTCTTTTAATTCTGAGGCTGTGGACACTGGTCCTAGCTTCTCTCACTAGTGGAAACAACCTCTCCACATCCACTCTGTCCAATCCTTTCACTATTCGGTAAGTACTCGTATGCTGATGTTTGTATTGCTGTGGGTGACAATTCAATGAAAATCCCAATGACAAAATTAATAATTGACAATTGCCTAAAATAAGGCAGGAGTGGAAAATTAGATTGCTATTTATAAAAAAAATAGATTATCTGATCTTGGTTTCAATTTACATTCTAAAAATGTCCCCTCAAGCTACTGAATAAAGACAGATTGGTCAGCAAATAGACTCAATCTCAATCTACAGCATCAAGAAATTGTATTTCAACTCCACTGTCACATAATTAAACACAGTTTACTTCTGTTCTTACAGTTCTGTATAAAGTTTTGCTTCACAGATGTCCAACTTAAAAAAATTACTGAGGTTGCAGGTTTTCATTTCAAATAAATTGTTTGAATGATGTAAGCAAGTTACAAGGAGGAGGTGGATTTATGCAAGCACAGCAGTACAACAAAGGAGAGAGAGAGAGAGATTTACCCATTACATTGCAGCACTCACACTTTATTCGTGGGCCAAGTCTGACAACATCATTGATTGCTTATTTGGACTTGAGATTCTGCCACGGAAACAGGCCCTTCGGCCCACCTAGTCTACACCGACCAGCGATCACCACACGAGCACAATCCCGCACACACTCGGGACAATTTACGGAGGCCAATTAACCTACGAGCCTGTGCGTCTTTGAGATGTGGGAGGAAAGCAGAGCATTGCCTCCGCATATGTAAAATGGTCACGAACAAGGATTCCCACGAGTCCAGGAGGATCTCACATTTATGCGAGCAGCACCGGAAATTGGGGGAACAGCACCTCATATTCCGTTTGGGGAGTATGCATCCTGGGGGCATGAACATCGAATTCTCCCAATTTTGTTAGTCCTTGCTGTCTCCTCCCCTTCCTCAGTCCCCCTGCTGTCTCCTCCCATCCCCCAGCCTTCGGGCTCCTCCTCCTTGTTCCTTTCTTGTCCCCGCCCACCCCCGCCCCCGATCAGTCTGAAGAAGGGTTTCGGCCCGAAACGTTGCCCATTTCCTTCGCTCCATAGATGCTGCTGCACCCGCTGAGTTTCTCCAGCTTTTTTGTGTAACCTTCGATTCTCCAGCACCTGCAGTTCCTTCTTAAACACTCACATTTATCCTTCCGGGTCAGAGTTTACCACTTACCTAGAACAAATGCACAATGGGCCTAAATGTAAAAGTTGACAGGCTTGCTCTTTTTCTGGATTCACAAAAGGCTGCTTTAGAGAGCCGAGTATGTAAGTCACGTTGATCACATTTTTTGCTCTTTTTCTGGATTCACAAAAGGCTGCTTTAGAGAGCCGAGTATGTAAGTCACGTTGATCACATTTTTTTTGGGTTATTAACTTTCATGTCTTCCCTGCACAATTCGGCTTTCTTCAATCCTGTAATTCAAAAGTCAGCAGTCGAGGAACCTCTGTAGCCCCAAGACGAGAATTCAGCACTGAAGCACTGGGTCAGTGAACAGGGAACCATCCATGACGAGATGATTCAGAACATTTCATTCCCTAATTGCAGTATATTTCACACGTCCGGAAGAGAATTCAAAGTTAATTCCATGTTCAACACCAAAGATCCTATAGCGAGCAAGATAGTTCCCTCAACGAAAAAGACGTGGTACGGTCGTGGGCCAGATTCATAGGTAATTTTCCACCCCATTTCCGTAAACCGGCTTCCGTCTCCGCACCAAAGATCCCATAGATCCCGGAGCTAAGATGCCAGTGCGGAGACGGAATCCGGTTACGGAAACATCCTCGTTAAAAATAAAAGTTATTTGTGAAAAATCTTCTCATTTTCAGAATTATAATTTATTAACACAAACTGTTTCCCCGCAACGTTGATTACACTGCAAGTCGGGACGGGTTACTGAAATGGATGAAAAAAAAGGCCCATGTTCCGCTCCGTTGCGTACTACACGTCCGCCCCCTGCATTTAGAAGGAGTGGTCTATCTTGCTTGCTATAGGATCTTTGGTCAACAATACCTTTCGCTCTATAACATTCTGTTCTGAAGGCGTTGCACAATGGCCGAGCGGTCGAGCTGCTGCCTAACAGCGCCGGAGACCGAGGTTCGACCTTGACCTCGGGTGCTGTCTGTACGGGGTCCGCACGCTCGCCCTGTGACCGTGTGGGTTTTCTCCGGGTGCTCCCGTTTCCTCTCGCATTCCAAGGACGTGCAGGTTAATTCGCTTCTGTAAATTGTCCCTAGTGTGTGTAAGATAGAACTAGTGTACAGGTTGGCACGGACTCAATGGGCCGGGATTTCTAAATTCTCCAGATACCAGAGTCCATTATTCATGACTAACTTGCATTCTAATCTTACTGAAAGAGTGCGCAGCATGATGAGAGTCTATTCAGAACAAGTCCATGTCAACTCTCTGAGATCTGGTTAGACCTATTCAAATGTTCAATCACTGAATCAGATCAACAAATCGACGTCAACTGTTCTATTGCAGGTAGAATTAATGAGGCAATGTCATCATTTCAACCACTTGGAAGAATTAGATCTAAAGTATTTTAAATTGTAGACGATTGCTGAATATTTGCTGAAGATTATTGGCACTGATAGCGAGCTGCTCTCTTAGCTGAAAATGTCAGCACTTCAAAGTAATCCATTATCCATTTCATGAGGTTCCATGAATGTTTGGTGAAGTTCTGCATAAATAAGGGGCCATAACCGCATCCTGTATTGCATGAAGGCCCAGAATGCATGAAAGATCAGAATAGCAAATTATATAGCTTGACATTTCAACCGAGCTACCTTGTAGGGTTTGAAAAATGACATTATTCCACTGGAACATCAGACGGGGGCCAATAAGCTGAGAGTACAGTCTGGTTTTCACTTATCGATCTCTAATTTTACTGGATAGAGTCCAGCTCGCTCTCCAAGTGCTGACATCATTCACCGTGACTTAGCTAAACAACGGAACACAAATACTTCCTGTGCCAGTACATTTCCTTGCTTCACGAAACACAAGAGGCCAGCGCTCAAAATGTGGATCAGCCAGAAAAAGAATGAGGACAGACTTGATAACTGATAGTTAGTGCCAACTGCAAATTTTATAATCCTGCAAATCACAGACGAAGGCAAATACATTCACTGTCCCAAGAAATAATAAAATACTGAATAGCAAATTATCCTTATAACCCAGCAGTATGAATATTGATTTCTCCAAGTCAAGTCACCCTTGCTTTCCCTCTCTCTCTCTCTCTCAGTCCCTCCCCCATCCTAGTTCTCCGACTAGTTTCATTGTCCTCTTGATTAAATGTTAATCCGAGTTAGGAATAAAAGCCTTCCTGTTAGTATTCAAAAAAAAAAAAAAAATTAAGAGAAGGACATCATAATTTAAGAGGGTTGTGTATTTTTGAAACATGTAAAGTGAGAACCAATGCAAAATATAGATGTGTCTCAGTTTTGGGAGTCAAATTATGGAACGGGCTTAGTGACGAGTTGAAATTTTGTCGCACTCTGTTGAGTTTCAAAAAAAGCCTTAAAATGTAAAATAATTATAATGTAAAATGATTCAAATGTAAAATAAGTAAGAATTACAATTTGGAGATTTTTTTTTTTTTTCCATTTGTAATGCTGATATTCTGGGTTATCTAATGGATTCTGGAGTATGGTGTACAATTTTGGTCGCCTAATTATAGGAAGGATGTCAACAAAATAGAGAGAGTACAGAGGAGATTTACTAGAATGTTGCCTGGGTTTCAGCAACTAAGTTACAGAGAAAGGTTGAACAAGTTAGGGCTTTATTCTTTGGAGCGCAGAAGGTTAAGGGGGGACTTGATAGAGGTTTTTAAAATGATGAGAGGGATAGATAGAGTTGGCGTGGATAAGCTTTTCCCACTGAGAGTAGGGAAGATTCAAACAAGGGGACATGACATGAGAATTAAGGGACTGAAGTTTAGGGGTAAATGAGGGGGAACTTCTTTACTCAGAGAGTGGTAGCTGTGTGGAATGAGCTTCCAGTGAAGGTGGTGGAGGCAGGTTATTTTTTATCATTTAAAAATAAATTGGATAGTTATATGGATGGGAAGGGAATGGAGGGTTATGGTCTGAGCGCAGGTATATGGGACTAGGGGAGATTATGTGTTCGGCACGGACTAGAAGGGTCGAGATGGCCTGTTTCCGTGCTGTAATTGTTATATGGATTGTATAGGATAGGCAAAAATAAGCTTTGTGGCTTCAGCCTATTCCTTTTTCGGTCATAATGTGAAAGTCGTGTGAAATATTCAGACAGATTGTAATGTTTTTAAGAAGGAACTGCAGATGCTGGAAAATCGAAGGTAGACAAAAATGCTGGTGAAACTCAGTGGGTGCAGCAGCATCTATGGAGCGAAGGAGATAGGCAACGTTTCGGGCCGAAACGTTGCCTATTTCCTTTCCGAAACGTTGCCTATTTCCTTCCCGAAACGTTGCCTATTTCCTTCACAAAACATTGCCTATTTCCTTCCCGAAACGTTGCCTATTTCCTTCCCGAAACGTTGCCTATTTCCTTCCCAAAACGTTGCCTATTTCCTTCCCAAAACGTTGCCTATTTCCTTCCCGAAACGTTGCCTATTTCCTTCCCGAAACGTTGCCTATTTCCTTCCCGAAACGTTGCCTATTTCCTTCCCGAAACGTTGCCTATTTCCTTCCCGAAACGTTGCCTATTTCCTTCCCGAAACGTTGCCTATTTCCTTCCCGAAACGTTGCCTATTTCCTTCCCGAAACGTTGCCTATTTCCTTCCCGAAACGTTGCCTATTTCCTTCCCGAAACGTTGCCTATTTCCTTCCCGAAACGTTGCCTATTTCCTTCCCGAAACGTTGCCTATTTCCTTCCCGAAACGTCGCCTATTTCCTTCCCGAAACGTTGCCTATTTCCCTCCCAAAACGTTACCTATTTCCTTCCCGAAACGTTGCCTATTTCCTTCCCGAAACGTTGCCTATTTCCTTCCCGAAACGTTGCCTATTTCCTTCCCGTTGCCTATTTCCTTCCCGAAACGTTGCCTATTTCCTTCCCGAAACGTTGCCTATTTCCTTCCCGAAACGTTGCCTATTTCCTTCCCGAAACGTTGCCTATTTCCTTCCCGAAACGTTGCCTATTTCCTTCCCGAAACGTTGCCTATTTCCTTCCCGAAACGTTACCTATTTCCTTCCCGAAACGTTGCCTATTTCCTTCCCGAAACGTTGCCTATTTCCTTCCCGAAACGTTGCCTATTTCCTTCCCGAAACGTTGTCTATTTCCTTCGCTCCATAGATGCTGCTGCACCCGCTGAGTTTCTCCAGAATTTATGTGTACCTTCGATTTTCCAGCATCTGCAGTTCCTTCTTAAACATTTTTTCAGTTAACACTGAAGTGAATGGGAGATCACAGTTGGAGTGGGAGAGAATAACAGGGGGACTGGCAGTTTTAGTTTAGTTTAATTTAGAGATACAGGAACGGAAACAGGCCCTTCGGCCCACCGGGTCAGCGATCCCTACACCCACCAGGGACAATTTTAAAAATCAAGTAAATCGGGTTCCCAAAACCACATTGAAAACCAGGACCAGCAGTCAGATAAGAGGATGTCGAACTAACGATATATAGCACGGAAACACGCACTTCACGCCGGCCAAGAAGTCTATCCAACTTAAGGTAGACACAAAAAGCCAGAGTAACTCAGCGGGACAAACAGCATCTCTGGAGAGAAGGACTCCAGAACAAGAGGTCACAGTTTAAGGATAAGGGGGAAATCTTTTAGGACCGAGATGAGAAAACCATTTTTTACACAGAGAGTGGTGAATCTCTGGAACTCTCTGCCACGGAAGGTAGTTGGGGCCACAGTTCATTGGCTATATTTAAGAGGGAGTTAGATGTGGCCCTTGTGGCTAAAGGGATCAGGGGGTATGGAGAGAAGGCAGGTACAGGATACGGAGTTGGATGATCAGCCATGATCATATTGAATGGCGGTGCAGGCTCAAAGGGCTGAATGGCCTACTCCTGCACCTTTTTTCTATGTTTCTATTTTTCTATGTTACTATGAATGGGTGACGTTTCAGGTCGAGCCCCTTCTTCATACTGTCTATCCAACTTAGTCCCATGACTTTTTCTTTTCTTGTACCTGTTCAAATGTCTTCTATGTGATGTTGTTGTATCTGCCTCGCCTCATAACTTAAGCCCTCCAGGTCCTGATACCGTCCTCAAGGATCTGTTTACACTCGTTCCTGCTTAATGACATTCTCCTTGTACCTGGGAAGCCAGAACTACACACACTATTTCAGGTGCTGTCTCACCAACAACTTGTACAGTTGCATCGTGATGCCCAACTGAATTTCTCCAACAGGGCTATTCAACCCAAAAATGGTCGCAGCAGAGTTCAAATCCAGGAAGAAATGGGGTAGTTAAAAATAAAGTCATACAGAAAAACAAAAACACAGAATATCAACTCAATCAAAGGTCGCCTGTATTGGCAGTTTGCAAACAAGCAGTCATCAAATTAATATATTGCTAAATAAATCAACCATTTTTGCATTCTTTGTAAGAAAGTCCAAGTTTCTAGACTGGTTTAGTTATTGATACAGTGCGGATAGAGGCCCTTCGGCCCACCGAGCCCGTACCGACCAGTGGGCCCCACACATTAACACAAACCAACACACAAGGGACAATTTACACTTATACCAAGAATACAAACCCAAGACAACTTCTTACAAACACGTACGTCTCTGGAGTGCGGGAGGAAACCGAAGATCTCGGAGAAAACCCACGCGGTCATGGGGAGAACGTGCAAACTCCGCACAGAGAGCGCCCGTAGTCGGGATCAAAAGCGGGTCTCTGGCGCTGAAAGCGCTGCAAGGCAGAAATTCTACCACTGCGCCACCATGCCGCCCACATGGTGCATCGTGATAAGAGTTGATTTGATGCAACTTCATTATTAAAGCACAAAGTATATGATGCAACTTTGAGGCGGTCAATAACACTCTTGGGTAATGGATGTATGGCACCCTGGGGGGGTGGGGGGGGGTGGGGGGGCTGGGGGGGGGGGGGGGAACCCACTGGAGGAACCCACTGGGGGGGGGGGGGAACCCACTAGGGAACGCAACTCATTGATTTTGCATTAACTCACATGGTTGACCACATACCTGCCATGGGAAGGCTGTTTCCATTCAGCTTTTGCAACGTACTGATGAGGTGATGGAAACTTTGCAGGGTGTGGTCCTGGTTGGCATGATGCAGGACCTTCTGAGCATCCGAGAACAAACGAGAAACACTGCACAACAACATCAGAAATGTATCCATCATTAAGTGGGACACTTGCAAAGTCTCATATAGAAATGAAGTGTGAAAACAGGCCCTTCGGCCCAACTTGCCCACACTGACCAACATGGCCCATCTACATTAGTCCCACCACCCGCCCATATCCCTCCAAACCTGTCCTATCCACGTACCTGTCCAATCGTTTCTTAAACGGCAGGAGAATGGGGTTAGGAGGGAGAGGTAGATCAGCCGTGATTGAACGGCAGAGTGGACTTGATGGGCCGAATGGCCTAATTCTACTCCCATTCCTTATGACCGCTCACCGTAGAGTCCCAGTGTTCCCTCCTTTGAGATTTGCTGACCTAGCCCAGCAAGGTAATGAAATCAGAGTGGCTCCTGCCTCATTCTGTCACAGCATGGATATGCTCTCTCAGGAGCTTAGCTTCAGTGGCATCTGGCCAGAGGACAAAGAATCCTTCACTCCTGGCTACTCTCTGCTGTTTGCACTGCTGACACTGCTTGGTCAAGGGTGGCAAAGGCTGATGAAGGTGGTGGTGGTGGGTGAGAGGGGGGGGAGGGAGGTGGGTGGTAAATGAATACAGGCCCTCCTGGCTTACAACCCCCCAATTTCTGTATAGGCCGCACATCAGAGCCAGTGTTCGGGAGACTGTTCCAACAGGTTTGCCTGCAGCATCTGCAACGAGGAAACTCAATCTGAGGCTGCTTTCAAGCCTTGCAAGCTGTCCGAGTTACAAAACAGTTCACGGGAGTAGAAAGGAACTGTGGACGCTGGTTTATACCGACGGCGGACACAAAGAACTGGGGTTCTCTGCCTCAAGAGGGCGGTGGAGGCGGGTTCTCTGGATGCTTTCAAGAGAGAGCTGGATAGGGCTCTTAAAAATAGCGGAGTCGGGGGATATGGGGAGAAGGCAGGAACGGGGTACTGATTGGGGATGATCAGCATTGATCACATTGAATGGCGGTGCTGGCTCGAAGGGCCGAATCGCCTACTCCTGCACCTATTGTCTATTGTAACTCAGCGGGACAGGCGGCATTCAGATTCAGATTCAGATTCAATTTTAATTGTCATTGTCAGTGTACAGTACAGAGACAACGAAATGCATTTCAGGCATCCCGGAAGAAAAAGGAATAGGTGGCGTTTAAGAGTCGGGTCCCTTCTTCTTCACACTGGAACAAGAAGTCACCCATTCCCCTTTTCTCCTGAGATGCTGCCCGACCCGCTGAGTAACTCGGGCACTTTGCATCTATCACAGGAGCAGAAGGAATGTGTCGGAAGGAACTGCAGATGCTGGTTTATACTGAAGGTGGGCACAAAAAAAGCTGGAGTAACTCAACGGGACAGGCGGCATCACCGGAGAGAAGGAATGGGTGACGTTTTTCGGGTCGAGACCCTTCTTCAGAAAGGGTGCCCGTTAAAACGGGCACCCTTTCTGAAGAAAGGTCTCGACCCGAAACGTCACCCTTAAACGGGCACCCTTTCCGAAGAAGGCTCTCGACCCGAAACGTCACCCAACTTCCTCCCCTCCAGAGACACTGCCCAGCCCGCTGAGTTACTCCAGCACTTTCGGTCCATCACTGGAGCAGAACGCTTACGTATTCAGGGGAGGATCTGTATCGGTGAGAATTGTTCCAGATTTCTCCGCAGCCGACCCAGGTTTCCATGCCAACAACGATAGAAAAACCATGGACATGCTTGCTGTCCAATAAATCTCATGTTTATCTTGAGGTGGTCATAGATTTGAAAACGCAGACTGGGGCACAAACTAAACCATATATAACGCTGATTACAATTTTAGACAATTTAGGCCACAGTCGATCTAAAAATCATATGACTATCAAAATCTTCAACACAATAAAATAATTTGTTTGTTAACGATTCAACACTTTCCACGTCCACTGTTATATCTAGAAGCTGATTTCACAAATTGATAACACTGTATTAATTCAGTTTCTGCAATATGACAGATATAAACATTTCTATTCCATTTTTAATTTACTTTCATGCTAACTCTTGTTCGCAAGTTAAGGGCCTGTCCCACTTGGCGCCATCTTCTCACATAATTCAAGCCCTAATGATGGATGTCAGTCTGTCTCACAACTCGGAATGCGTCTCATATTCCAAACTGGACAAAGCGTTCAGAGATCGTGTGTTATAGGAGCAGAATTAGGCCATTCGGCCCATCTAGTCTACTCCGCCATTCTCCCCCGTGGGTTTTCTCCGAGATCTTGGTAAATGTAAATTGTCCCTGGTTTGTGTAGGATAGTAGACAAAAGTGCTGGAGAAACTCAGCGGGTGCAGCAGCATCTGTGGAGCGAAGGAAATAGGCAACATTTGGGGCCGAAACCCTTCTTCAGACATGATGTAGGGTGGGGGGAGGGGGCAGTAAGGAGAAAGGAAGAGGAGGAGCCCGAGGGCTGGGGGAGAGCTGAGAAGGGGAGGAGACAGCAAGGGCTACCGGAAATTGGAGAAGTCAATGTTTATGCCGCTAGGGTGCAGACTGCCCAAGCGGAATACGAGGTGCTGCTCCTCCAATTTCCGCTGGTGTAGGATAGTGTTCATGTGCGGGGATCGCTGGTCGGCGTGGGCCCGGATGGCCTGTTTCAGCGCTGTACCTCACCGAACGAAATCACGGCTGATCTATCTTTCCCACTCAACCCCATTCTCCTGCCTTCGCCCCATTACCCCTGATCCCCCAGATCAATTTAGCAAGACCTGTGCATTATTTGATCGCAAGCTCCTCCCACGGACATGGGCCTCGTTTGGTTGCGTGGCTCAGCAGCGTTCCTCGATTGTTATTCTGCACGGGTCAGGCACAGGTAATTGGTCAGAACAGAGCACATTATCAATGCTTACATAGACTGGTTGAAATTGCCCACAATCCCCGGAGTTTCTCCTGGCGTGGCGTGCTGGAAGCAAGGATTATTAATGTTACAGATGATCCCCTGTATCCATGGCAGTGTTCCTGCTGAGGGCAGCGCCTTGTTTGGAAAATGGCCTGTCAAGAGAAACAAGCAAACTGTCAATTCACATAAAGCCATTTCTACTTTTTCTATTCAACCCTCATGACTATCAGGTTTTCTATTTCGAACATACATTGCAAGTTAACTTGGATGGGGAAAACTAAAAAGGTAAATGGAATTAGTACAAAATGCTGGAGTAACTCAGCGTGACAGACAGCATCTCTGGAGAGAAGCAATGGGTGACGTTTTGGTTCTAGACCCTTCCTCAGACTGGGTCTTGACCTTGCCTGAACAAGGGTCTCGACCCGAAACGTCAATAGACAATAGGCAATAGGTGCAGGAGTAGGCCATTCAGCCCTTCGAGCCAGCACCGCCATTCAATGTGATCATGGCTGATCATCCCCAATCAGTACCCCGTTCCTGCCTTCTCCCCATATCCCCTGACTCCGCTATCTTTAAGAGTTCTATCTAGCTCTCTCTTGAAAGTATCCAGAGAAATGGCCTCCACCGCCCTCTGAGGCAGAGAATTCCACAGACTCACTGCTCTCTGTGAGAAAAAGTGTTTCCTCGTCTTCGTTCTAAATGGCTTACTCCTTATTCTTAAACAGTGTGTGGCCCCTGGTTCTGGTCCCGCTGAGTTACTCCAGCATTTTGTGTCTATCTTTGGTTTTAACCAGCATCTGCAGTTCCTTCCTACACATAAATGTCATTAACATCCAGCTTTAAACACAGTGTGAATACAACACTATGTTTGCATGATTTGGCAGGTTTAACTGTTGACGTGAAGAAACGGCTCACAGGAATAAGCAGAGAAGTCGAGCAGCTTTTCCTTGTATTTCCAAGTAGACTGGTGTCTGGAACTAGAAACGCATCCCATGCATTATCCTTGAAGACAGGTTCTCCACTCCATAAAAGGGTTACAGGACTATGCTATGAGGATGTTCCCAGGACTAGAGGGTCTGAGCTATAGGCAGAGGTTGAATAGGCTGGGACTCTATCCCTTGGAGCGCTGAGGGGAGGAGGGTGAGGGGTGGTCTTATAAATAAGTGTTCGGCACAGACTGCAACAACTAGGTTCAGGAATAGCTACTTCCCCACAACCATCAGCTATTAAACCTGGCTCGGACAAAACTCTGATTATTAATAACCACTTTCTGCTATTTGCACTTTATCAGTTTATTTATTCATGTGTGTATATATATATATTTATATCATGGTATATGGACACATTTATCTGTTTTGTAGTAAATGCCTACTATGTTCTGTGTGCTTAAGCAAAGCAAGAATGTCATTGTCCTATACAGGGACACATGACAATAAACTCACTTGAACTTGAACTTGAAGGGCCGAGATGGCCTGTTTTCCGTGCTGTAATTGTCATATGGCTATAGAGGTGAATAAGATAATGAGAGGGATAGATTGGGTAGATGCACAGAGTCCCTAGTCGAGACCCTTCTTCAGACTGGTGCACAGGGGATTATTGGTCCGCCCAGATTCAGTAGGCCAAAGGTTCAGTTTCTGCACTGCATCTTCAAACTAAAGCCAAATATACATTGTTAGCCAAAACAAAACAAGGTTGCTGGAGGAGGATTCAGATAGTTGGCTCAGGCGGCTTAATGGCAGCATCTTGCCAAGATAAAGTAAAAACAGATTCCTTTTAAGTTTAGAATGGTGCCAAGTGAATCTCACATGAAGATGGTCAACTGGAATAACCAGCAGAGAGAAAAGCTTCAAAACCACAAGTTTGGTTCACAAGGCAACCTTCCCTTTCTGCTGGAAATGCATAACACAGAGAGTGATACTTGTCCTCAACCCCTGGCCGACAGCCAAAGGCATCTGTGAGGCAGAGCACTCTTGCTCCCAATCAACTTATCTCATGCCGTCCAGACCCATTGCTATGGGCAACACTGGTCAGTGTGGCAGCCCGCACCAACGTCACTGACTTCATAAAGCAAATGCCACTGCTGCAGTCGATATTTAGTTTATCGTCACGTGTGCCGGGGCAGAGTGAAAAGCTTTTGTTACGTGCTAACCAGTCATTGGGAAAACCAAGTGATTACAATCGAACCGCCCACAGCGTGCAGATGAATGATAAAGGGAATAACGTGAATAATGTTTAGTGCGATATAAAGTCCAATCCAAAGAAAGTCCAAGGGTCACCAACGAAGTAGATACTAGCTCAGGACTGCTCTCTGGTTGATGGTAGAATGATTCAGTTGCCTGAACCACACTGGGAAGAAACTGTCCCCGAATCTGGAAATGGGCGTTTTCATACTTCTGTACTTTTTGCCCACTATATATCGACAGAACAGAGATACATCAAAAGTCTCCAAATTCTCATGCATAATGTACATATACCAATATGTCACTTCCATATAAACATCCTTATGCACTTTAACATGCATCTAGCTTGTCCAGTCCTTTTATTATTTTATATGTTTCTATAAGATGCCCCCTCATCCTTCTAAACTCCATTGAATACAAGCCTAGTCTTTTCAATCTTTCAACATTTAGTTTTCATTTGTTTAAGAAAGAACTGCAGATGCTGGAAAAATCGCAGGTAGTCAAAGATGCAGGAGGAACTCGGCGGGTGAGGCAGCATCTGTGGAGCGAAGGAATAGGTGACGTTTCGGGTCTCGACCCGAAACGTCACCTATTCCTTCGCTCCATAGATGCTGCCTCACCCGACAAGTTTCTCCAGCATTTTTGTCTACCTTTAGTTTTCATTTAATTTTCTCTTCTCCAAGGGCACTGATCCCTGCTGCGGTAAAGAACCTCGTGCAATAGTTGGTTCAATTGTCATTCACATGACATTCCCGCCATCCCAGGGGTCAATCTCGTGAAGGGAAACCTTTTGACAGAAGTGGCTGAAGACCCTTTAGTGGTCGAGTAGGGAGGAGCAGGATGGAGAGATGGGAAGGTAGGGACATAAGACTGAACCCAGCGGCAAGCGGCAAATGTTCAAACAATTGCTTCTGCTCATCTTGATTGGGAAACTCAATCCGCTGCCCAGCTAGGTCTGAGCTATAGGGAAAGGTTGAGCAGGCTAGGACAGAGAAGATTTACCTGGATGTTGCCAGGACTCGAGGGCCTGAGCTCTTGGGAGAGGTTGAGCAGACTGGGAACATATTCCTTGGAGTGTAGGTGGATGTGGGGTGATCTTATAGAGGTGTACAAAATCATGTGGGGAATAGGTCTGGTAAACACACAGTCTCTTGCCCAGAGTTGGGGAAAAATAGAGCCAGGTTTTATTTGGTGAGGGGAGAAAGATTTAATAGGAGCCTGAGGGGTAACATTTTCACGGGTGGAGGAGGTAGTTGTGGCAGGTACAATCGCAATGTTTCAGAAACATTTAGACAGGTACATGGATAGGTCTGGAGGGATATGGGCCAAACGCAGGCAGGTGGGACTAGTGTAGATGGGACGTGGGCAAATTGGGCCTGTTTCCAGACTCTTTGATCTCTTCCCCTACTCCATGGTTAAGTATCCCATTGAAAATAAAAATCACAAGCTTATTTATTAAGAATGGCAACTTAGACATTTCACAGGGCATGTGTGGTGTCCATATCCAAGTGAAATTTAACCTCTGCAGAATTATACTCCAATAAGTGTCCGTGTCTACAAGCGAGGATGGAAACCATGTGGTGAAAGTACAGTAAGAGAATCGAGGGGGAAAAAAACATTCTCACAAGTGGCTGTGTGTTACTTACATTCATGTTGCTCAAATGGTGGATGGGATTGACGGACTGAGATTAATATAAAGAACAGAAAGAGGGGCCATAAAAGCTCAATAACCAGCTGAATCTGAAAAACAATGAACACAGAAAAAAAAAAAATTACAGGTTTGTACAGGTTTTAACACAGGTTGCGTGCATTGATTGATAAAAAAAATACACCTCTCGATGCTCCGAAACACATCAACAGTGATGTAACCTGTACATAAGTGGTAGGAGCAGAATTAGGTCATTCGGCCCATCAAGTCTACTCCGCCATTTAATCATGGCTGATCTATCTTTCCCTCTCAACCCCATTCTCCTGCCTTCTCTCCATAACCTCTGACACCTGTACTAATCAAGAATCTATCTATCTACGCCTTAAAAATATTCACCGACTTGACCTCCAAAGCCTTCAGTGGCAAAGAATTCCACAGATTCACCACCCACTGACTGAAGAAATTTCTCCTCAACTCCTTCCTAAAAAAGCATCCTTTAATTCTGAGGCTGTGAACTCTAGTCCTAGACTCTCCAACTAGTGGAAACATCCTCTCCACATCCACTCAATCCAGGCCATTCACTATTCTGTATGTTTCAATGAGGCCCCCCTTCATTCTTCTAAATTCCAGCGAGTACAGGCCCAGTGCCGTCAAACGCTCATCATAATCATACTCATTCCTGGGATCATTCCTGTAAACCTCCCCTAGACCCTCTCCAGAGCCAGCGCATCATTCCTCAGAGACGAGGCCCAAAGCTGCTCACAATATTCCAAATGCGGCCTTAATAGCACCTTATCGAGCCTCAGCATTTACATCCTCGGGAGGTGGTCAAAAGGCCAAACCTTTGGGAAGCCCATTCATTGAAACAGCATTACGTGAAAATCTTTCTACTGCGATGACGCACTTCAAAGTGGAAGCACAGGATATCTCAATACAGGCCAAAAAGAGCAAGAACCAAGTGATTAAGGGAGACAAAAGTGTTGGAGAAACTCAGCGGGTGCAGCAGCATCTATGGAGCAAAGGAAATAGGCAACGTTTAGGGCCGAAACCCTTCTTCAGACTAACCAAGCGAGTTGAGTAGATATGCAACTTACAGTTTGTCGTTTCCTGAAGGTGAGATTCTTCCAGAGGAGGAGTCTGAGATGGACCCAGTAGCTCATGTTGGTCCTGAGTATTTTGCATTGGGGAAACAGAGGTGACCTGTGCTTGAACAGAGACAAAGATTGCTTACTTCAAGACACGGCCTGCAGCAACACTACATCAGATTATACACCTGAACAGTAGCTGATATGGAGCACAGTGACATTTAGTTTTCATTTGTTTAAGAAAGAACTGCAGATGCTGGAAAAATCGCAGGTAGACAAAAATGCAGGAGGAACTCGGCGGGTGAGGCAGCATCTATGGAGCGAGGGAATAGGTGACGTTTCCGGTCTCAACCCGAAACGTCACCTATTCCTTCGCTCCATAGATGCTGCCTCACCTGACAAGTTTCTCCAGCATTTTTGTCTACCTTTAGTTTTCATTTAATTTTCTCTTCTCCAAGGGCACTGATCCCTGCTGCGGTAAAGAACCTCGTGCAATAGTTGGTTCAATTGTCATTCATTTGTTTGATATACAGATTACCTCAGACTTCTGGAAACCCCACACAATGGTCACGTAAATGCCGGAGTAACTCAGCGGGACAGGCAGCGACAGAGATGCTGCCTGCCCGAGTTGCTCCAGCATTTTGTGTCTATGTTGGGTTTAAGCCAGTATCTGCAGTTAGAAACATAGAAACATAGAAAGTAGGTGCAGGAGTAGGCCATTTGGCCCTTCGAGCCTGCACCGCCATTCAATACGATCATGGCTGATCATCCAACACAGTATCCTGTACCTGCCTTCTCTCCATATCCCCTGATCCCTTTACCCACAAGAGCCACATCAAACATCCTTCCTACACATGTGAATTTCCTTTACCTACTAGTACACAATAGGGACTGACAAGATGCCAGAGAGAGAGCCACGTGTGAGGAAGTGGTCTACATGTTTGAATAACTAAAGACACTGTCGTCTCCCAGTGACAGCGTGGGTTTTCTCAGGGTGCCCTGGTTTCCTCCCATATTCCAAAGACATACAGGTTTGTAGGTTAATTGGCTTCTGTAATTTGTCCCTAGTGTGTAGGATAGAACTAGTGTATAGGCGATTGCTGGCCGGCACGGACTCAGTGGGCCGAAGGGTCCGTTTCCGCGCTGTATCTCTAAACTAAAACTTCAGTCTTACTTCTGAGAGCCCTGGAGATCTCTCCACAAAGACTAAAGGGCCTGTCCCACTTGGGCGTCATTTGCGCGTGATTTACGCGTCACGGCGCGCAGTGACGTAGGCAGTGATGAGCGGTCGCGCGCGGCGCCCCAGGATTTTGGAATGTAGTGGGACAGGCCCTTTACATTGGACCCGAGAACACAAGGGGTTTGCACACAGTGTCTGCAACTGTGACTTGGCTGTAGCCATGTTGTTATACTTCTACCGAACAGTCAATCTTAAGAGGGAATGACAAAAATACACACAAAAGATTCGGTTGCTTATACATGCTAAAATCCAGAGTTAGAGCAACACTATTCACAACTTGTCTGAACTTTTTTGCCCCATGAAATAGTTTTAATCGCTGGTCACAATCGGTTTACTGAGCAATGCAGAAAAAAAAGAGAACAGGAGTCTATTCATTAAGACAACTTTTGTTTTCCTGAAATGGGGGAACACATCTTGAAGAACAGCTTGCAATGGCTTCTTTCTCTCTCCCGCTAACATTTGGAAACTGCCAAAATATTCTTTCACATCATGAAAGCACTTTCACACTCAGATATTTTACCAATGCTTTAGACTTTGGAGATGCGGCATGGAAACTGGCCCACCGAATCGACAGCGACAACTCCACACACTAGCACTATCCCACACACTACGGACATCTTACAATTTTACCAACGGCAATTCACCTGCAAAATTGCACACATTTGGAGCGTGGGAGGAAACCGAACCGACACCCGGAGGAAACCCACGCGGTCACGGGGTGAACGTACAAACTCCGTACAGACAGCACCCATAGTCAGGATCGAACCTGGGTTTTACTGTAAGGCAGCAACTCCAACGCTGTGCCACTGCGCCAGCCACAAGTAAAACATTTTAACTAGAATTACCAGACTTAAAACCCAAGCTTAAAAAAAAGTGTAAACACACAGCGTGACGTCAACAGTCATGACAACAGATTGTACTAATGTGGTTTATAACGTTAAGGGCCTGTCCCACGAGCAGCGACTCCATGTGGCATGCGCGACCTAAAGGGCCGGTCTCACCAGCATGCGACTGCATGCGGCAAGCACGACCTAAAGGGCCGGTCTCACCAGCATGCGACTGCATGCGGCAAGCGCAACCTAACATGGTCGCTTGAGCCGTACGGCCTCGCGGGGCCGGTCTCACTTCGATCGCCGGAGCCGTATATGGAGTTGTGCGGAGCTGGTCCCGACATCGCGCGTGGCTCTGAAAAACTGACCGCATCTAAAAATTCCACGCGGCAACGGCCTGCCGGCCCGCAGCCGTCTCGACACCGTACGCAGCGCCTCGACGCTTTGTCACTCACTCTACCTCCGTGCAGCTCCTGCTTCTAGTGGGGTCGCACTTGCCGCATGCCGTATGACTCAAGCAAGCACGTTAGGTCGTGCTTGCCGCATGCAGGCGTATGCTGGTGGGACCGGCCCTTTAGGTCGAGCTTGCCACATGCAGGTCGCATGTTCGTGGGACTGGCCCTTAACCCTTTAAACCCGAGTGTCCATTAGAAGGCCCAACACCTTTCTGAAGGGGACTTGGTCGTAAGCTGGAATTTCAACCCTGCCAATATTATCCACATCCTGAGGAAAGGAAACCAATGGGAGATGCTGGGTCACCATGTGACAAGGAAGGATGGAAAGAGAACACAAACAAGGGCAAAGAATGATCCCAGTCAAGTGAAAGAGGAAAGACTGGAGAAGCTCAAGTCTCTAGTGTGTAAAGAAATTGGCATCGTTAACTGATTCTTCTGGAGGATACAAAATATTGAATGTCACACAGCCGAATATTACAGCAAAAGAGCCATGGAAAATAGGAACAGAGAAACAATGATCGAAAAATGCTGAAAAATCCAGGGGCCACAGTTTAAGAATAAGGAGTAAGCTATTTAGAACAGAGAGTGTTGAGTCTGCGGGATTCTCTGCCTCAAAGGGCAGTGGAGGCAGGTTTTCTGGATGCTTTCAAGAGAGAGCTAGATAGGGCTTAAAAATAGTGGAGTCAGGGGATATGGGGAGAAGGCAGGAACGGGGTACTGGTTGGGGATGATCAGCCATGATCACATTGAATGGCGGTGCTGGCTCGTAGGGCCAAATGGCCTACTCTCCTGCACCCATTGTCTATTGGTTCACACCAACGTTATTCAAACAGACTTAATAAGATGGGACTCCTTCATTTGAAGATTTATTGCAGTTGGTAAATGTACTGCAGGCGGAAATTGAAGATCAGAATAAAATGTGTTGGATGGAAATGATGTTGCGAGAATGTCTACGAGGATGTTGCCAGGACTAGAGGGTCTGAGCTGTAAGGCGAGGTTGAGTAGGCTGGGACTCTTATTCCTTGGAGCGCAGGAGGATGAGGGGTGATCTTATAGAGGTGTATAAAATCACGAGAGGAATAGATCGGGTAGATGCACAGAGTAGGTGAATCGAGGACCAGAGGACATTGGTTTAAGGTGATGGGTGAAAAGATTTAATAGGCATCTGAGGGTGGTGGGTGTGTGGAACAAGCTGCTAGAGGAGATAGTTGAGGCTGGGACTATCCCAACATTTAAGAAATAGTTAGACAGGTACATGGATAGGACATGTTTGGAGGGATATGGACCAAATGATGAGAGGTGGGACTAGTGTAGCTCGGGCGTGCCATGGACTTTGGGCCGAAGAGCCTGTTTTCGCGCTGTACCTCGAAGAAAGGAACAATAATGGATTTAATGCACCAAACGGCAATGGTGGCAGTTTGAATCTCATCATGGTTGAGAAAAATGCAAAGAGCAGAGATGAAGGTCTGGGTGCTGGGACTTCCCTGGCTGGTGGTGACTGGGAGCTTCACTCTGAAAATATTTCACAGCTTCAGTGTTGAATAGATTTACACTGAACACAAGGGAAACACAACACCTGAAAAGATGCAGAAAAGATTTGTGAGGATGTTGCCAGGACTCAAGGGCCTAGGCTATGGGGAGAGGTTGAGCAGGCTCGGATCGAGGGGCCCGTTTCTGCATGGCATCTGTAAAAAACGTTTTAAATCTCAGTGAATGATTTTACAGCAGAGCTGGGAGGGTGTCAGGGTGTTAGAGACATCACAACTAAGCTCCAAGATGTGCGATCTCAAACATGATCAGAAATCTCTATTCATTGTACAGACTGCTTCATGTAACATTAAATGTATAAGTGCTTAAGCTGCGCACTCAGCAAAGGAGGAAAAACCTCTTTATATACACCAGTAAAATGCTTTTCTAAATACAAGGATGTGCGAGGTCTCAAGTGAATAGTGGAGAAAGCCAGTTTAGTTTAGAGATACGGCACGGAAACAGGCCCTTTCGACCCACCAGGTCCACTCTGACCAGCGATCCCCGCACATTAACACTATCCGATACCACTAGGGACATTTTTTTACATTTACACCAAGCCAATTAACCTACAAACCTGTACTTCTTTGTGGAGCGTGGGAGGAAACCGAAGATCTTGGAGAAAACCCACGCAGGTCACGGGGAGAACGTACAAACTCTGCACCGACAGCACCCGTAGTCGGGATCGAACCCGGGTCTCTACCGCGCCACCCTCAGTTAGGAAACACACGGCAGAAAGATTATTCTTGGGAATAAAAATATGGGAAGATATATCGGAGAAATTTATAGGGGTACACACTGTGGTAGAGTTGCTGTCTCATAGCCCCAGAGACCAGACTTCATTCCTGACTACGGGTACTGCTTGCACGGAATTTGTTCGTTGCCCCTGTGACTGCGTGGGTTTTCTCCGGGTGCTCCGGTTTCCTCCCACACTCCAAAGGCATGCAGGTTTATAGGTTAATTGGATTCTCCAGTGTGTAGGATGGAACTAGTCTGCGGGTGATTGCTGGTCGGCATGGGCTCAGCGGGCCAAAGGGCCCGTTTCCACGCTGTATCTCGAAGATAAATTGAATCCTAAAGATGAAGAACCTCACTTCAAGATCGAAATGAAACAATTGAACAAAATAAATAAACCAGCGGGACACTTGGCAGCAGCAACTGCACTGGAACAGCAGCAGTGAGCATATTTCATACAAGCATAATGGGCACTTTCCACTCAGTTTATTACCACATCCAAAGCTGGCCCGCACATCTTATAAAGTCATCAACATTATATTACTGGAAGACATCACTCAGCTGTCAAACTAGCAGTGCAAAATACCCGACTATAATCAAATTACGTCATACTTTGCAAAGATGTGTCCAATGTATCCAAAGGGGTCACAGTTTAAGGATAAGGGGGAAATCTTTTAGGACCGAGATGAGGAAAACATTTTTCACACAGAGAGTGGTGAATCTCTGGAATTCTCTGCCACAGAAGGTAGTTGAGGCCACAGTTCATTGGCTATATTTAAGAGGGAGTTAGATGTGGCCCTTGTGGCTAAAGGGATCGGGGGTATGGAGAGAAGGCAGGTACAGGATATTGAGTTGGATGATCAGCCATGATCATATCGAATGGCGGTGCAGGCAAGAAGGGCCGAATAGCCTACTCCTGCACCTATTTTCTATGTTTCAATTCCCCGTTAAATTAGGGTATTCTGGCAAAAAACATTCTTCACCAATAGCAAATCCTTGTTCATTTCCAGAAAGTCAGAGCAGGGATTTTCAAAAAAAAAGTGTAATAGTGGGCTATAAAATGCAGTGAGGCCCCACAGGATGTTCCACCATTGTTGCAAAATCCATCAACAACAAACATTACTGGCCCCTGGGGCCCAAGGCTTTGGCCTCCGATCGAAGAAGTGTGCTGTCTACAGCTGTGGCCTGGTCTGGAGAACTGAGGGAGTGAGAGAGGGAACACTTCGAAAGAGAAAAGAGAAGACCAGCTCCTGCCACTGGGGGCTTTAGTGGGCCCTGGTAGTGAGGGAGGCAATAGCTTCAATTCAGGAGACAGGGGAAGCTAATGCTCCCAGGGTCCAGCTCACCTCCCGCAGACCGCTGAACAGGAGCCCGCCCGTCGTGGATGGAGTCAGGCAGAGGGCAGGTAAGCAGCCTGGAGCGGGAGCAGTGCCTCGATGGCGGAGTGGGCAGCTGTAGGCCCTGCAGCAGCCTGGGGCCTGGGCTGTCCCCTGTATGGTCGTGAGTTGTCTCCTCAGTCGCCCAAAGAGTCGTAGCATCTTTCTGGCCACCGCCGAATTTTCAACATGTTGACATTTTTCAGCGAGCTACCATGGCGGGTGCCGGCAGTCGCCGAAAAAGTCACGCAAGTGGGTCAGGCCCATACGGGGGAACGACCCGAAACGTCATCACCCAATCCTCACCAGAGATGCTGCCTGTCCCGCTGAGTTACTCCAGCATTTTGTGTCTACCTTCGGTTTAAACCAGCGTCTGCAGTTGCTTCCTACCAAGAACGGAACTCGCTATCAAAACATGGAGGGGACGGGTGACACAATGTTTTGGCGGCCACGGGCGCATGCGCACACTCTCACACACGCGCGAGGCTTCGGAGGCTCAATCCAGCGCTAAAAACGGCTATTTTAAAATCGGGATCACAAAAACTGGGGGGGATGGGGGGGGGGGGGGGGGGGGGGGGGATGTCCCCCCCCACCTCTCAAAACATAGGGGGGGATGTGTCCCCTCTGGACCCCCCCGGGTTTTCCGCACCTGCATCCTGCACATAGACACAACGTGCCGCAGTAACTCAGCGGCTCAGTGGATGAAGGAGGATCCCGGCCCGAATCGTCACTCATCCTTTTTCTCCAGGGATGCTGCCTGTCCCACTGAGCTGCTCCAGCATTTTGTTCCTGTCAGCAGTGCGGTGTCTGCCCTCAATTCCCACGGACCGACTCTGGCGCCACCAGTCAGTCTCAACGCTACACTTGGCACAATGCTGCATTAATGCCAAGGGCAGTTTCTCATCTTCACAATAACTGTCTCATTAATTCTCACAACACTCTACCCTCAGCAGAAGAAACTCTCTCGACGAAAGGGCTTCAAGAGATGCAACCGGGAAGAAATGCTGCTCGTCAGCTCTGACCACATCCCGTCAGCTAAAAAAAAATAAAAACCTGCTACACTGAACGTGCAGAAAGCAAACAAATGATCTGTTCAATCTTAGGTAGACAAAAATGCTGGAGAAACTCAGCGGGTGAGACAGCATATATGGAGCGAAGGAATAGGTGACGTTTCGGGTCGAGACCCTTCTTCAGACTGAAACATAGAAACATAGAAAATAGGTGCAGGAGGAGGCCATTCAGCCCTTCGAGCCAGCACCGCCATTTATTGTGATCATGGCTGATCGTCCCCTATCAATAACCCGTGCCTGCCTTCTCCCCATATCCCTTGACTCCACTAGCCCCTAGAGCTCTATCTAACTCTCTCTTAAATCCATCCAGTGACTTGAAGATAGGTCTCGACCCGAAACGTCACCTATTCCTTCGCTCCATAGATGCTGTCTCACCCGCTGAGTTTCTCCAGCATTTTTTTCTACCTAAGATTGAACAGATCATTTGTTTGCTTTCTGCACGTTCAGTGTAGCAGGTTTTTATTTTTTTTTAGCCGACGGGATGTGGTCAGAGCTGAGGAGCAGCATTTCTTCCCTGGTTGCATCTCTTGAAGCCCTTTCGTCGGAGAGTTTCTTCTGCTGAGGGTAGAGTGTTGTGAGAATTAATGAGACAGTTATTGGGAAGATGAGAAACTGCCCTTTGGCATTAATGCAGCATTGTGCCAAGTGTAGCGTTGGGACTGACTGGTGGCGCCAGAGTCGGCCTCGTCCGCTGAGTTTCTCCAGCGTTTGTCGACCTAAGATTTTTCCAGCATCTGCAGTTCTTTCTTAAACATCTGTTAATTCTTGATTCAAATGCATTAGTTTTCTTTACTGACTTTCACGAATGACGTGGTGATTTGACATCCACGCGAGTAACTAAAGCAGGCGGCGATTTAGTTTGGCCTCTCCGTTGATGAAGTCTTTGCCACAATGTCATAGGCGGGAAACAGTTTATTTCAGCACATATCTAATTCATGAATTACGCACGGGCCTGCTTACTTCAGCTATTAAACTGGAAAGGGTACAGAGAGGATCGACGAGGGTGTTGCCAGGACTCGAGGGTCTGAGCTATAGGGATTGGTCGAGTAGGCTGGGACTCTATTCCTTGGGGAGCAGGAGGATGAGGGGTGATCTTATGGAGGTATTAAATACCGAGAGGAATAGATCGGGTAGATACACAGAGTCTCTTGCCCAGGCTAGTGCAATCGAGGACCAGAGGACATGAATTCAAGGTGAACGGGAAAAGATTTAATAGGAATCTGAGGGGTAACTTTTTCACACAAAGGGTGGTGGGTGTATGGAACAAGCTGCCAGAGGAGGTAGTTGAGGTAGGGACTCCTTTAAGAAACAGTTCGGCAGGTACAACGATAGGACAGGTTTGGAGGGATAGGGACCAAACGTGGGCAGGTGGGACTTTTGCAGCAGGGATATGCTGGCATGTTGGGCCGAAGGGCCTGTATCCATGCTCTACCAATCTACGACTCTTACATTTGATGGGGAGAGGACAATAAAGCAACATGGCAGCTGTACAGTGTAGAAATAATGAACTGCAGGTGCCAGTTTACAGATAAAAGACACAAAGTGGTGGACATCTGGTGTGACAACAAGGAAATCAGAACATTGTATCCACGTTATCACACCCGGATCCCAAGAACAATAATCAAAGTGCAGAGGACTCACTCCGAGGTGATCTTAAACCTCCTAGTCACAGATTTGTTCTGTTTAAAGGGCCTGTCCCACTTGCGTGATTTTTTTTCAGCTACTTGCTGGCACCAATCATAGTCTCAGCAGGCCGCCGGAAATGTTCAACATGACAATTTTTACATTTACCAAGCCAGTTACACACCTGTATGTCTTTGGAGCATGGGAGGAAACCGAAGATCCCGGAGAAAACCCACGGCGGTCACGGGGAGAACGTGCAAGCTCTGCACAGACAGCACCCGCAGTCGGGATCGAACCCGGGTCTCTGGCGCTGCATTCACTGCACGACAACAACTCTACCTCTGCACCACCGTGACTGCACCTAGCCCTGCATCGCCAATTGATGGAGGTAAATAACAGCCTCCCGATAACAAAAGCAGATTCTCTTGATTATCTTATGTCCGACCCCTCTATAAAAAGGTCTGCAGTTGAAATCACTTGGGGTTCTGCCATAGAGTCGCTCTCCATCATTTGCAGGCAAGGATATAAATAAAACACTTGCTTGCTAATGTAACAGGGAGGTGCTGAGATTTGGCTCTTAGCCTGGCACAGATCCAAGGGGAAAGAAAGTGGCATTTCGCAGCCCAAAGATTATAAGGCAGGTGTAACCAAGGCCAGTCTGGGTTTAGAGCAGACGGTGCAAAAACTCACAACACTCACTGCTAACTATATTTTTAACCTTACTTGCCTGAAGTGTTGGCTCTGTGATACAATGTCATTCACACAGGGGAGGGGTTAGAGCAGTGGTTCCCAACGTGGGGCGTACGCCCCACAGGGGGGCAATTTGAGCGCGACTGAGGAGGTCTGGGTCCAAATTTTCGATTTTTATTTTTTAGGATTTTCCATCAGGTAAACATATGTAGTTTATGTTTCAGATGTTATTTTGAGTAAATAATTTTTTGGGGGTAAAAAGGGTCTTTATTGTGTAGTTATTACAACCAAGGTATTGGCGTTTTAAGCTTCTTCAGCTGAAACGGAGTTCACTTTTTAAATGATAAGAATTATGTATCACCACATGGGGGGGGGCATCAGGATTTTAGAGGCGATTAGGTGGGGCATGGCCAAAAAAAGGCTGGGTTAGAGAGAGCAATCTGGGACATCCATGCATGGGTGGGAAACGCTTTTAAAACATGGGGGACACAATGAGGCTTGACATCTAGCACAGGGGCCGGCAACTTACGGACCACGGGCCGGATCCGGCCCGCAGGCGTATTTTTTTTCCCCCAATTAGTTTTCGCGACCTGAGAACTGCAGCCAGTCCCGGGACTGCTAGATTCTAGGAGGCGACTTCCA
Source organism: Leucoraja erinaceus (assembly GCF_028641065.1). Classification (NCBI taxonomy): domain Eukaryota; kingdom Metazoa; phylum Chordata; class Chondrichthyes; order Rajiformes; family Rajidae; genus Leucoraja; species Leucoraja erinaceus. Next base: position 5,865,960 of record NC_073405.1, on the reverse strand, counting down.
ACTGGAATCGACCTCGATGGCTCCAGTCGCTGAGCCTGTGGACTTACTATCATGGAGCTGGCTGACTTCGGAGGCCGTGGCGGCCTTGCGGCTGCGACTCGACTTCGGAGGTTTCACAAAACATGGGGGGGGGGGAGATTGTCCCCACCTCTCAAAACTGGGGGGGGGGGGGGGGGGGGGGGGGGGGGGGGACAGCTCCCTCCCCACCCACCCCCCCGTCCTCCACCCAGGATTTACGCCCATGCCTCCATGAAATTGTTTCCTACCCCACCCACTACACGAGCCACCAGCCACAACACTTGCAAGCGAGTGGCGACTCCGTCTCTCCATACCGTCGGAGATGTTTAAATATTTCCTGCAACCTACCAAATGACCAACTAGATCCACCAGCACCTCACAGATCCAGGACTTTTGAGGGGGGGGGGGGAAAAAAAAACTGATAAAAACTCGGTTGGTTCATGAACTACACGTGGAGCACGTTAATGATGCCCTCCTTTAATCCTCCTTCTTACTAATAACAGCAGGCAGGAAAAACATACGATTCAGCAGAAAGACGGGTTAGCAATTAAAGGCGGCCCAGGCTGGGAGGAGTTTGCAAAAAATAATTGGTCAATCAGACCAGCCATTTTGCCACAGATTTAGGGCCTTGTGCGAGCTGTGGTACCAATGCATAGAAAGCCTCTGGACTCTTTTCTGGGCCTGTCCCATGTTTTATTCGGCGACTTGCCGGCACCCGTCATAGTCACAGCATGTTGCTGAAAAGTTTCAACATGTTGAAAATCCAGCGGCGACCAGAAAAAGGTACGACTCTTTGGGCGACCGCTCACGGCCATACAGGCATCATGACACACCACTTTGTCCACCACTTTGTGTCTTTTATCTGTAAACTGGCACCTGCACCAGCGTCATGACGCCTGTATGGTCGTGAGTAGTCACCCAAAGAGTCGCACCTTTTTCTGGTCGCCGCTGAATTTTCAACATGTTGAAAATATTCCCTTTTCACCCCTGTCCAATGCTCTGCTCACCATGATTCACACTGGAAGAACTATGAATGTACGGCTAGCCTGGTGATGTGCGTTAACAGAGTATGGTGCAACGGTTTCTTTACTACCGCATGCATCAAGGTACAGTGAAACTAGTATTTTTTGCATACAGCTCAGCAAGACTGTCGGCAATGGTACGAGGGCAGCACCATGGCGTAGAGGTCGAGCTACTGCTTTACAGCGCCAGAGACCCGGGTTCGATCCCGACTATGATTGCTTGTCTGTACATAGAAACATAGAAATTAGGTGCAGGAGTAGGCCATTCGGCCCTTCGAGCCTGCACCGCCATTCAATATGATCATGGCTGATCATCCAACTCAGTATCCTGTACCTGCCTTCTCTCCATACCCCCTGATCCCTTTAGCCACAAGGGCCACATCTAACTCCCTCTTAAATATAGCCAATGAACTGGCCTCAACTACCCTCTGTGGCAGAGAGTTCCAGAGATTCACCACTCTCTGTGTGAAAAAAGTTCTTCTCATCTCGGTTTTAAAGGATTTCCCCCTTATCCTTAAGCTGCGACCCCTTGTCCTGGAAGTTTGTACGTTCTCCCCGTGACCTGCGTGGGTTTTCTCAGATCTTGGGTCACCTCCCACACTACAAAGACGTGCAGGTTTGTAGATTAAGGAGACCCAGGAGCCGTTGGTGAGGGAGGAGTGACGTCCGTGCTGTGAGTGTAAAAACCCAGCGCGGGGCTTGTTTCAACACAGGCCCAGGAGCCGTTACAGAGGGAGGAGGAGCCAAAATCTGCAACGTTCCATTCGCAGATCACACTTCAAATTAAGTGGACTTGAGGAAGCAGCTGATTGGCTTATATCCCGGTTAAGGCTTTGTATTGTATCCAGGATGGGGGGGGCGGGGGGAGAAGAATGAGGGCCAGGGCAGTTTACGGGAAATTGATGAGGGTATAGCAGTGGATGTTGTATATATGGACTTCAGTAAGGCCTTTGACAAGGTTCCTCAAGGAAGGTTGGTTAAGAAGGTTCAATTGTTGGGTATTAATGGTGCAGTAGCAAGGTGGATTCAACAGTGGCTGAATGGGAGATGCCAGAGAGTAATGGTGGATGGCTGTTGTTTATCATGTACATCAATGATCTGGATGATGGTGTGGTAAATTGGATTAGTAAGTATGCAGATGATACTAAGATAGGTGGTGTTGTGGATAATGAAGTAGATTTTCAAAGTCTACAGAGAGATTTATGCCAGTTGGAAGGGTGGGCTGAAAGATGGCAGATGGAGTTTAATGCTGATAAGTGTGAGGTGCTACATCTTGGCAGGACATATCAAAATAGGACGTACATGGTAAATGGTAGGGAATTGAGGAATGTAGTTGAACAGAGGGATCTAGGAATAACTGTGCACAGTTCCCTGAAGGTAGAATCTCATGTAGATAGGGTGGTAAAGAAAGCTTTTGGTGTGCTAGCCTTTATAAATCAGAGCATTGAGTGTAGAAGTTGGGATGTAATGTTAAAATTGTACAAGGCATTGGTGAGGCCAATTCTGGAGTATGGTGTACAATTTTGGTCGCTTAATTATAGGAAGGATGTCAACAAAATAGAGAGAGAGTACAGAGGAGATTTACTAGAATGTTGCCTGGGTTTCAGCAACTAAGTTACAGAGAAAGGTTGAACAAGTTAGGTCTTTATTCTTTGGGGTGCAGAAGGTTAAGGGGGGACTTGATAGAGGTCTTTAAAATGATGAGAGGGATAGACAGAGTTGACGTGGATAAGCTTTTCCCACTGAAGATTCAGATTCAGATTCAATTTTAATTGTCATTGTCAGTGTACAGTACAGAGACAACGAAATGCATTTAGCATCTCCCTTGAAGAGCGACATAGCAAACAAAAGTAGGGAAGATTCAAACAAGAGGACAAGACTTGAGAATTAAGGGACAGACGTTTAGGGGTAACATGAGGGGAACTTCTTTACTCAGAGAGTGGTAGCTGTGTGGAATGAGCTTCCAGTGAAGGTGGTGGAGGCAGGTTCGATTTTATCATTTAAAAATAAATTAGATAGTTATATGGATGGGAAAGGAATGGAGGGTTATGGTCTGAGTGCAGGTAGATGTGACTAGGGGAGAATACGTGTTCGGCACGGACTAGAAGGGCCGAGATGGCCTGTTTCCGTGCTGTAATTGTTATATGGTTAATTGGCTTGGTATGAAATGTAAATTGTCCCTAGTCTGTGTCTGTGTGTTAATGTACGGGGATAGCAGGTCGGTGCTAACTCGGTGGGCCAAAAGGCCCGTTTCCTCACTGCATCTCTAAACTAAACTATCATCAGCACAATTGTCCAGTTAGTACAGAATATCCCACTGAGTCTACATGCAAGAGCCGCCATGTTAACAGAATGCACAGGGAGCCCATGTCAAGTGCATGGACATGATCACGCATTTTTACATACGTGTTTGTCCACAAACACGTGTGTGCCGAGGCTGTGCAGCAGAGCCTGGTTTAGTTATCTCGGACTTCACTATTGAACCAAGACCACACATTGCCAAATGCATGTCATAGCTGCAACCAACGCATGGTAAACAAATTCACACCCAGCCACCTTCCAATCTGCAAACCTAAAAATAAAACAGGTGGTAATGTGTGTTTTCAATTGCTGAATATTAAATGTTGTTATTGCATTATAAACTTCAACTTTACAGAGTTCTTATATTTATAATCAAAATAGTTCCCACAGCAGCCTAACAAAAATGTTAGATGTTGTCTGACAAGCTGAATGTATTCAGCAAAAATACAAATTGAATATAGCAGAGAGGAGACACGACCTCTGGTGAGACTTTGAGATAATTCATGTCCAATGAACTCCATGTCCCCAGACACCACATTTAGCGGAGGAAACAGGCCCTTCGGCCCACCGAGTCCGCACCGACCTGCTATCCCCGCACATTAACACTATCTTAAACACTACAGTGCCAGAGTAACTCAGTGGGTCAGGCAGCATCTCTGGAGAGAAGGAATGGGTGACGTTTTGGGTCGAGACCCTCCTTCAGACCAAGAGTCAGGGGGGGAGGGAGACAGAGATATGGAAGGGTGGGTGTGAAAACACAGATCAAAGCAGACGATAGTGAGGAAAGGTAGAATGGTTCGAGACCAGAAACGTCACCCATTCCTTCTCTCCAGAGAAGCTGCCTGACCCGCTGAGTTACTCCAGCATTTTGTGTCGATCTTGCAATGTAAACCAACATCTGCAGTTCCTTCCACCACATGTTTTTGCGAGCTAGTTTCATATGACTGTAGTACACCAGAGTAAAATGCAGAAGATCTCCTTCATTATATATTCAGGTAATATTAGGCACTTAGTTCAAAAATATTACAATATCTCAGACTAAAATTAAACAAACATTTTCGCAATGCATTTACAACACGACCACTGATTCACTGAGTTTGGTTCCCAACCTTCAATCACAACTCTTACACATCACTCTTTAAAAAAATCAACGGCATTCAACCAGATCCTGCACTGCGTATATCCCTGAATTCAATGTATCTTTCTCGTTACACTAAATTGAAACTGGGACTCAAAGCAGTAATTGGGTAATACATAGGTACACAAAAATGCCGGAGAAACTCAGCGGGTGCAGCAGCATCTATGGAGCGAAGGAGATAGGTAACAGTCTGAAGAAGGGTTTCGGCCCGAAACGTTACCTATCTCCCTCACTCCATAGATGCTGCTGCACCCGCTGAGTTTCTCCAGCATTTTTGTGTACCTTTGATTTTCCAGCAACTGCAGTTCCTTCTTGAACACTTTGGGTACTACATTATTGACTGAATGCCTTTCTTCCTTAAATAATTTTCCTTTGTACGGACATGTTTTGTTTTTTTTAAAGTAAGCTTTGTGAGAATTAAGCCTTCTCATTCCTGATTTAACTAATCTCTTCTAACAGACTTTGGACTTGATGTTTGGCCATTTTCGTTATTTTAGAAACCAAAGAGAAATTGCGACTATCAGTTGGATTCTTTCAATGTGTAGGAAGGAACTGCAGGTGCTTGTTTGAACCGACGATAGGCACAAAGTGCTGGAGTAACTCAGCGGGACAGGCAGCATTCTCTGGAGAGAAGGAGTAGGTAACATTTCGGGTCGAGACCCTTCTTCAGACTGAGAGTTGGGGGAGAGGGAGACAGTATGTATGCCTCCTTGTCACCATCCCCAAAGCTAAAGATGAAGCATTCTACATTTCCTTATCATTGTCTGCTTTGATCTGTGTTTTCACACCTTACCCTTTCATATCTCTATGTCTCCCTCGTCCCTTACTGTCTGAAGAAGGGTCTCGACCTTAAACGTCACCCATTCTTTCTCTCCAGAGACGCTGCCTGTCCCACTGAGTTACTTCAGCATTTTGTGTCTATCCTTGGTTTCTTTCAATGTTTTTTTCTTCGGGAACTCCTAGTTCCTCATCATCATTTCAGCTTGTCTTCAAGATCCACGATGACCCCTCCAGTTGCAACGAGGGGTCATCGACCTTACACATCAACTTTTCCATATTTTAGATGGGGTCTGACAAGCTGAATGTAGACTTCAGATTTCAAGCAGAATATTGCTTTTGCAGAAATAGCTGTCGGCTGCACCTCAAACTATTGATCAATGTGTATTTAAGACTTTTGTCCACGTATAGAGTCATAGAATCATGGAGTGATACAGCGTGGAAACAGGTCCTACGGCCCAACTTGCCTACACCGACCAACATGTTCCATTTACACTAGTCCCACAGGTCCCTGTCTAATTGCTTATTAAAAGTTGCGTTAGTCCCTGCCTCAACTACCTCCTCTGGCAACTCGTTCCATACACCCACCACCCTTTGTGTAGAAAAAGTTACCCCTCAGATTCCTATAACATCTTTCCCCCTTCACTTTGAACTTATGCCCTCCGGTTCTCGATTTCCCCCAATCTGGGCAAGAGACTCTGTACATCCACCCAATGTATTCCTCTCGTAATTTTATACACTTACGCACACACAAATATAATCGGCTAAGAGGAGCGCATGGTATTGGGGGTAGGGTACTGACATGGATAGAAAATTGGTTGGCAGACAGGAAACAAAAAGTAGGAATTAACAGGTCCCGTTCAGAATGGCAGGCAGTAACTAGTGGGGAAACCGCAAGGCTCGGTGCTGGGACAGCAGCTATTTACAATATACATTAATGATTTAGATAAAGGGATTAACAGTAATATTAGCAAATTTGCAAATGACACAAAAGCTGGGTGGCAGTGTGAACTGTGAGGAGGATGCTATGAGGATGCAGGGCGACTTGGGACAGGTTGGTTGAGTGGGCAGATACATGGCAGATGCAGTTTAATGTGGATAAATGTGAGGTTATCCACTTTGGTGGCAAGAACAGGAAGGCAGATTATTATCTGAATGGTGTCAAGTTAAGAAAAGGGGAAGTAAAACGAGATCTGGGTGTCCTAGTACATCAGTCACTGAAAGTAAGCATGCAGCTATAACAGGCAGTGGCGAAAGCTAATGGCTTGTTGGCCTTCATAACAAGAGGGGTTTGAGTATAGGAGCAAAAAGGTCCTTCTACAGTTGTGGTGAGTATTGTATGCAGTTTTGGTCCCCAAATTTGAGGAAGGACATTCTTGATATTGAGGGAGTGCAGCGTAGGTTCATGAAGTTAAATTCCCAGGATAGCTGGACTATAATATGTTGAAAGAATGGAGTGGCTGGGCTTGTATACACTGGAATTTGGCAGGATGAGAGTATATCTTACTGAAACATAAGATTATTAGGGGATTGGACACGCTAGAGGCAAGAAACGCGTTCCCAATGTTGGGGGAGTGCAGAATCAGGGGACACAGTTTAAGAATAAGGGGTAGGCCATTTAGAATGGAGATGAGGAAAAACTTTTTCACCCAGAGAGTTGTGAATTTGTGGAATTGGCTGCCTCAGAAGGCAGTGGAGGCTGATTCTCTGGATGCTTTCAAGAAAGAGTTAGATAGAGCTCTTAAAGATAGCGGAGTCAGCTGAAGGCAGGAACGGAGTGGTTGATCATTAATTGTGGATGATCAGCCATGATCACAGTGAATGGCAGTGCTGGCTCAAAGGGCAGAATGGCCTACTCCTGCACCAATTGTCTATTGCCTTTAAAAGCTTTCTCTGAGCACACACAATGACTATGCGGGAAGCAACAGATGCATTAAAAGGAACGTAATTGAACTTGGAACATGTGTAGCTAGGTTATTCATTGCGTTTACCGGCTGAGCCATTAGGCAAACTATTACTAATGTATGTCATAACTTCCTTATGCGTTTGATCAAAAGGAGAAACATCTTTCAATAAACAATCAGCTGACCAGTTATTTCTGGCCACTAATAGATTCACACTCATAAGAGGAGTAGCTGTTGTAGAAACATAGAAAATAGGTGCAAGATTAGGCCATTCGGCCCTTCAAGCCAGTACCGCCATTCAATATGATCATGGTTGATCGTCCAGAATCAGTACCGTTCCTGCTTTCTCCCCGTATCCCTTGATTCCATCAGGCAAAAGGGCTATATCTAACTCTCTCTTGAAAACATCCAGTGAATTGGCCTCCACTGCCTTCTGTGGCAGAGAATTCCACAGATTCACAACTCTCTGGGTGAAAACGTTTTTCCTCATCTCAGTCCTAAATGGCCGACCACTATACCTTAAACTGTGACCCCTGGTTCAGGACTCCCCCCAACATGGGGAACATTTTTCCTGCATCTAGCCTGTCCAATCATAGAGTCATAGAGTGATACAGCGTGGAAACAGGCCCTTCGGCCCAACTTGCCCACACCGGCCAACAATGTTCACAGCTGCACTAGTCCCACCTGCCTGCGCTTGGTCCATATTCTTCTGACCTGTCCTATCCATGTACCTGCCTAACTGTTTCTTAAACAATGGGATAGTCCCAGCCTCAACTACCTCCTCTGGCAGCTTGTTCCATACACCCACCACCCTTTGTGTGAAAAAGTTACCCCCTCGGATTCCTATTAAATCCTTGCCCCTTCACCTTGAACCTATGGTAGACAAAAATGCTGGAGAAACTCAGTGGGTGAGGCAGCATCTATGGAGCGAAGGAATAGGTGACGTTTTGGGTCGAGACCCTTCTTCAATCTGAATAGCAAAATGGCAAACTTCATGGCCAAAGCCTGTCAGAGGAGATTTGGTAAATCAGATACGAGGCTTAATTCTCACAAAGCTTGAACTTGATTAGAGCGGGTGTCAGGGGTTATGGGGCGAAGGCAGGAGAATGGGGTTGAGAGGGAAAGAAAGATCAGCCATGATTGAATGGCGGAGTAGACTTGATGGGCCGAATGGCCTAATTCAGTTCCGAGAACCTATGAACATTAGGAATGGAACGGAGACTACAAATTGTAATTAAAAAGCAACCTTTAGGATGGAGACAGAATACGTTAACCAAAACAGTCTCATTTGGGTGTGAACCCAGATTATTATGAGTTAGAGGTCCATGCCACACCCACCAAATCAGCCTAATGTAGTTAATTTGGAATCTTTGCAGTCACTGTAATCTCTTATTATCACCATCATCACATTTAGAAAATCCACCATCATATTTAGTAACCTGGATGTACTGACATGCACTAAATATACCTCGAGTTAATGTATTATTACTGCACATGGATTCCTGTCATTGAGTACAGCCCGACAGCGCCTGTCCCACTTGGCGTTTTTTTTCAGCGACTGCCGGCGTCATTGACTGACGCATCAGGTCACGGGAAAAAGTCGCGGCGTGACGACGTATTGACGCACGGTGTCTCCTCAAGGGTCGCAACATTTTTTTTGTCGCCGCTGGACTTTGACATGTCCAAAATCTTTTCCCAACCCTTGAAAACGTTACTTTTATAACAATCAAACAGGTTCGCTTCTTAATAAACAGACAACTCAAAATACGGTTGGTAGACCAGTTCAAAACGTTACTATTATCGGCCGATGGAAGTGGTAAGGACTTGATGAGCCCCCCTCCCCCCCCCCCCCCCACCTCCGAGTCAAGTGAGCAATTCTTTCACTTGGTCCAGGAATCCATAGTCGGGTTCCCCGTGACTTTTCAGTCTCCCTACCCTATCCTCATTTCTCCACCGAATTTTCCTTCATCCCCAATTTTATAACATAGTCCCTTGTCACAAAAAGGGGTCCCCGGGATAATTTTGTTTTGCGCTATATCTTCCACCACTTCGTTTTTTTTAAAACTCGTCATTTCATTTTGCGACCCAATCCTTTGCTTTTTTCCCTCTTTTCCGTGTGTCCACCAACTGCACCATTTTCCAACCTCTTTAACACTATTTCTGCCTTCTCACCCTGATATTATGCCGGCAGTCGCCAAAAAAAGAAATCGGCAAGTGGGACAGGCCTTTTACACCCTCACAAATAACGAAGTGATTTTTTTAATTAAATCCACCTGCAGTGGACATGCTGGAGAGTTAAGATCATTCTGCAATCCAAAACGTGAGAAGACAGGTGCCTCCAGAGGAAGACGCTATGGAATAAAGTACCCACTGCTGGGGAAATACAACATTTTATTTACATGGGGTGAATAGATAGGGTGGATGCACACAGTCTTTTTACCCAGAGTAGGAGCATCAAGAACCAGAGGACGAAGCTTTGAGGTGAGAGGGGAAAGGTCGTGGAATTCTCTGCCTCAGAGGGCAGTGGAGGCCAGTTCTCTGGATACTTCCAAGAGAGAGCTAGATAGGGTTCTTAAAGATAGCGGAGTCAGTGGATATGGGGAGAAGGCAGGAACAGGGTACTGATTGGGGATGATCAGCCATGATCACATTGGATGGCGGTGCTGGCTCGAAGGGCCGAATGGTCTACTCCTGCACCCATTGTCTATTGTTTGAGGGAATATGAGGTAGAGAAAAATGCTGGAGAAACTCAGCGGGAGTTTTAGTTATTTTGCCCATTATCTTCAAGGAACAAGGAATTGCAGGTGCTGGTTTAAAAAAAAGAAAAAGGGCACACAGTTCTAGAGTAACTTAGCGAGGAGGGGGGGGGGGGAGGTCAATCACATCCCTGGAGAACATGGATAGGTGGTACTTCAAGGCAGGACACCTCTGCAGGCCTTCATTACACATCCATTGGTTCTTGACCCCAATGCAAACAGCCTCTCCCCATCTGTTCACCAAACTATCAAATCTTCTCACCCCGACTTCCTCCCAAGGAGAACAACAGCAGCTTCCCAAGTTCACAAGTTCATATAAACTGAATTGTGAAATATGAAATGATTCATGTGGAATGAAAACACTCGCTGGCTGGCTAGCAATGTACCTCGCTACACGGGAGATTTGTATCTCCTATTTCCTTCGCTCCATAGATCCTGCCTCACCCGCCGAGTTTCTCCAGCATTTTTGTCTACTTTCATAAACCTTCGGAGCAGAATTAAGCCATTTGGCCCATCAAGTCTGCCCCGCCATTCAATCATGGCTGACCTATCTTCCCCTCTCAACCCCATTCTCCTGCCTTCTCCCCACAACCCTTGACACCCGTATTAATCAAACATCAAGTCTATCCATGTTTCTCATCTTTGGACCTATTAGAGTACATTTATTTTGTAACCCCTTTCAACTTTCACCCTTTTCCTAGAGGGCGCAGTCAGATGTGGGCGAACCAGTTTTTAAGAAAAGGTGTGTCTTGACTTCCTTGTTTTTGTTTTCATCTGCTTTTTATAAAGCCACTTCCTGATCCCACCCACCCCCCTCAGCTATGCCTGACTGCCTTCCCGATTAGATGTTACTGTTTGTACATCTCATTGTCACCTTCCCCTCAGCTGAGAATGATCCATTTTGCATTTTTCTTGTCCCCTTTGATCTCTCCTTTTCACACCTTACCCTTCCCTATCCGTCTCCCTCCTCCCCGACTCTCAGTCTGACGATGGGTCTCGACCCAAAACGTCACCCATCCCTTCTATCCAGGGATGCTGCCTGTCCCGCTGAGTCACTCCAGCTTTTTGTGTCAATACGTTGTTGTCAGACAGCATCTCTGGAGAAAAGGAATAGATGGAGTTTCAGGTCGAGACCTAGCTGGTGCACTCTTTAGAATGGTGTCCTCCAGTTTATATTGCTTCTTGTCATTCATCCCAGCAACACGTTTAATTTCTCAACATTAAACTTCATCAGCTATCTAAAGCTGGCACCCCCTGCCGCTATCATCTCATACCTTGCTCTAACAGGCATGATGAAGTGGAGTCCAGGCAGAGTAATGAAATTAATATTTTCAAACCCGATGACAATTCCATGCTGTACGACATCTTAAGTGTCAGCTGTAAACATGCACTTTCCAGCAGTGGACAATGAATGATAATCATAAGCAGGGCATATTCCTCATCAGATTTTATTCCCAATTCAATGAATAGACAATAGGTGCAGGAGTAGGCCATTCGGCCCTTCGAGCCAGCACCGCCATTCAATGTGATCATGGCTGATCATCCCCAATCAGTACCCCGTTCCTGCCCTCTCCCCATATCCCCCGACTCCACTATTTTTAAGAGCCCTATCTAGCTCTCTCTTGAAAGTATCCGAGAACCTGCCTCCACCGCCCTCCGAGGCAGAGAACTCCACACACTCACCACTCTCTGTGAGGAAAAAGTGTTTCCTCGTCTCCGTTCTAAATGACTTACTCCTTATTCTTAAACTGTGTGTGGTCCCTGGTTCTGGACACCCCCAACATCAGGAACATGTTTCCTGCCTCTAGCGTGTCCAAGCCCTTAACAATCTTATACGTTTCAATGAGACTGCCTCTCATCCTTCTAAACTCCAGAGTGTACAAGCCCAGCTGCTCCATTCTCTCAGCATATGACAGTCCCGCCATCCCGGGAATTAACCTTGTAAACCTACGCTGCACTCCCTCAATAGCAAGAATGTCCTTCCTCAAATGAATCACCCCCATTTCTCTCCAAACTACAATCAGTAGGTCCCCCCCCACTGCAGACTGGAACAAGGACCTCTATGCTTATTAAACTGCTGACTCAAACCTAGACTTACGTACCCAACCCTCATTTTAAAGGCCAGACATCAATTCCAACTTTACAATTAAGTCTTAATTTATCAGGCTGCATCCTAATTAACCCAACCACATAAATAGTCTGTTTAAAAAAATATATCATGGTTACACATATCATAAGAAACTTTTAAAAGATATATAGGCCAAAACTATTTTATGTTTGTGATACAAATATATTTTACACCTATAACCAAACGATATTAAATTTAAATTGCGTTTATATAACAATTGAATCGAGAGAATACAGATTTTGGTTATTTAAAAGGCAAACGACTCGTATTTATATGGATCTGTAAATGAAAACGAACGATATTAGTAACAACAGCAATATTCTGCACTATTACATGCGAGTTACGGCCGGAGTTGACAATAAGGTGCAAAGTAAGAATAATTGAATGCATATATATAGAATCGAGAGAATACAGATTTTGGTTATTTAAAAGACAAACGACTCGTATTTAACAGCCTGGAGCACAGGGAGCAGCAAGTGCCTGCGGCTGGAATAAAACCGAATGCAACATAATCTGTGAAGCAAACACAGCAGCATCGCTCGCCGGCGCTCCTGGCCTCTCCTATTTATAATGCATGGGTTCCCTACCGTCCCTATCACCCTTACCTCAAGGCTGCGAGCGGCGGGGATGTGCAGCTTGTTCAGCGGCTGCCTGTCGCTCCCTCCATGCCGAGATAAGCGCTGTCCTCCTTCTCCTCGCCTTCACCTCCGCTGCCACTGAACCGCTCCAGTGGCCGGATTGGACCCAGCCCGCTCTCCCTCCCTCCCTGCCTCCACCACTGGCTCACACACCCGTCAGTCACCGGAGACCAGGCAAACGCCCCATGACATAGACACATAGGTGTAGGAGATGGCCATTCGGCCCTTCGAGCCAGTACCGCCATTCATTGTGATCATGGCTGATCGTCCCCTATCAGTAACCCGTGCCTGCCTTCTCCCCATATCCCTTGACTCCACTAGCCCCTAGAGCTCTATCTAACTCTCTCTTCAATCCACCCACTGCCCTCTGTGGCAGGGAATTCCATAAATTCATAACTCTGGGTGAAAAAGTTTTTTCTCACCTCAGTCTTAAATGACCTCCCCTTTATTCTAAGACTGTATGGCCCCTGGTTCTGGACTCATCCAACATTGGGAACATTTTTCCTGCATCTAGCTTATCCAATCCTTTTATAATTTTATATGTTTCTATCAGATCCCCCCCCCCCCCCCCCCCCTCATCCTTCTAAACTCCAATGAATACAAGCCTAGTCTTTTTAATCTTTCCTTCTTATGACAGTCCCGCCATCCCAGCGATCAATCTCGCGAACCTGCGCTGCACTGCTTCAATCGCAAGGAGGTCCTTCCTCAAATTAGGAGACCAAAACTGCAAGCAATACTCGAGATGTGGTCTCACCAGAGCCCTTTCTCCAGCATTTTTGTGTACCTTTGCTCCATAGATGCTGCTGCGCCTGCTGAGTTTCTCCAGCACTTTTGTCTACCTTCGATTTTCCAGCATCTGCAGTTCCTTCTTGTACAAGACACGGCAGATGCAGGTTTACCAAGGAAAGGCATAAAATGCTGAATAACTAGGCGAAGTCGGGCAGCATCTCTGGAGAGAAGGAATGGGTGACGTTTCGGGTCGAGAGCCAACTTCAGTCTGAGCAAGGGTCTCGACCCAAAACATCACCCATTCCTCTCCAGAGGTGCTGCATGTCCTGCTGAGTTACTCCAGCATTTTGTGTCTATCCACTAGCAGGTTGTTTTTTTTACTCAGATTTACTCAGACTGTCAAATGAGGAAAGATTGAAAAGACTAGGCTTGTATTCACTGGAGTTTAGAAGGATGAGGGGGTATCTTATAGAAACATGTAAAATTATAAAAGGACTGGACAAGCTAGATGCAAAAAAAAATGTTCCCAATGTTGGGCGAGTCCAGAACCAGGGGCCGCAGTCCTAGAATAAAGGGGAGGCCATTTAAGACTGAGGTGAGAAAAAACGTTTTCACCAAGAGAGTTGTGAATTTATGGAATTCCCTGCCACAGAGGGCGGTGGAGGCCAAGTCACTGGATGGATTTAAGAGAGAGTTAGATAGAGCTCTAGGGACTAGTGGAGTCAAGGGATATGGGGGGCAGGCAGGCACGGGTTATTGATAGGGGACGATCAGCCATGATCACAATCAATGGCGGTGCTGGCTCAAAGGGCCAAATGGCCTCCTCCTGCACCTATTTTCTATGTTTCTATGTCTTTGTTTCTATTTCCAGTGTCTGCAGTCTCTTGTAATTCCAATTTGATGAGAGACATGGTTAGCTCCAGAGGCAAGTGGTACAGGTGAGCTGCTGACCCAAAGCAGGTCTTTACTGTAACTTAAGCTCTCAGTTTTTTCTTAATATCACAGAGAGTGATACAGCATGGAAACAGGCCCTTTGGCCCAACTTGCCCACACCGGCCAGCTACTCTAATCCCACCTGCCCGCCTTTGCTCCATATCCCTCCAAACCTGACCTATCCATGTACCTGTCTAACGGTTTCACATGGAGTGAATCAAATGTCTGAACGCACCCCATTGTGAAGCAGAGACCTCGGAGAAAACTGACAGAAATCCTACACTCTAAGTAGTGTCTCGGAAGGAACTGGAGATGCTGGATTACACTGAAGATAGGCACAAAATGCTAGAGTAACTCAGCGGGACAGGCAGCATCTCTGGATAGAAGGCATGGGTGGCGTTTTTATTGTCTCAACCTGAAGTGTCACCCATCCCTTCTATCCAGAGATGCTGCCTGTCCTGCTGAGTAATGCCTCTGTCCCACTTAGGAAACCTGAACGGAAACCTCTGGAGACTTTGCGCCCCACCCAAGGTTTCCGTGCGGTTCCCGGAGGTTGCAGGTGGTTGCAGGTAATGGAAGCAGGTAGTGGAAGCAGGTAGGGAGACTGACAAAAACCTCCAGGAACCTCCAGAGCTTAGTGCTACTCATGGGATAGGCTTCTGCACTCCACATTAATTCTCTGGCTTAAATATAAATGTGAAAGTGAGCAAGATGCTTGACCATAAGGTTATAGATTACAGTGGAATGCGATTTGAGTCATAGAGTCAAAGAGTCTGGAAACAGGCCCTTTGGCCAACTTGCCCATACTGACCAACATGCCCCATCTACACTAGTCCCACCTGCCTGTGTTTGACTCACACCCTTCTAAACATGCCCCATCCATGTACCTGTCTAAATGTGCTTAAATGTTATGATAGTACCTCAACTAACTCCTCTGGCAGCTTGTTCCATAGACCTACTTCCCTTTTTCCAAAAGTTTGGCCCTCAGGTTCCTATGAAATATTCCCCCTCTTAATCTAAACCTATGTACTCTGGTTCTCGATTTCACTACTCTGGGTAAAAGACTGTGTGTGTCTGCTTGATCTATTCCTCTCTTGGATGGCCTGCTCGATCTATTCTGCTTGATCTATTCCTCTTTTGGATGGCCTGTATCTCTTCCTGAACACTGGGTTATGAGCTGATTCAGCTGTTCTGAATCTCTCCCCTTTAAGCAATGATAGTGCCAGCCAACACAAGGCGATGTTTAATGTTTAATGTTTTATGTGTCATTCCTAACTTTCACTGTATGTCATGTTGTCACTGGCGCGCGGAGCACCAAGGCAAATTCCTTGTATGTGAATACTTGTCCAATAAACTTATTCATAAACAAGGAATTTAATTTCACAGCATTTCCATTTCACTGCACATCTTGTATGCTTATATGTGGCGAATAGACTTGACTTGACTTGACTTGACTTGGAATATGCTCAGTATTTAAATGAGACTTTATTCCACAAACACAGTGCAGTGATCACTCCTTACCAGTGCTGGTTTGGACAGATGCGTCTGCAATAGATGAGCTCAGTCGGTGGTTCAATCACCATCAAATTCAATCTGGGAGCAATAATGCTGTTCAGTACACAGCCATCTTGCCCAATGGTGATGCCATTGCGTTGGTTAATGTTATTTATTCGAGTCTCGGGGTTTAGTGCCATTTCCAAAGTATTGTTCAATGGTCAGGTAGTACTGATTGATCAGCTGCGGGGAGATACGTGGCGCAAACTACCTGCTTTTTATTGTCTAACACTAGAAACATTATGCTTTCTGGCCACAAAGTTGATGATTTCCAAGAGTAGTGTGTGCTGCCACCTCTGGTGGGATTGTGCTGGGCTGCAGGGCCAACCTGTGCTGGAGTCATCTGGAATATTAACTTTAAGGAACAACTCTGCCAATATGAATACACAGTGGCGCAGCGGTAGAGCTGCTGTATGACGCACCAGAGACCCGGGTTCGATCCTGACTACGGGCGCTGTCTGTACAGAGTTTGTACGTTCTCCCCGTGACCTGCGTGGGTTTACTCTGGGTGCTCTGGTTTCCTCCCACACTCCAAAGACATACAGGTTTATAGGCTAATTGGCTTGGAGAAATTGTATATTGTCCCCAATGTGTGTAGGACTAGTGTTCATGTGCGGGAATCGCTGGCGGGTGCAGACTCGGTGGGCCGAAGGGCATGTTTCCGTGCTGTGCCTCTTAAACGGATGCTAAAACTGGTGTCTAGACTCAGTGGACTGACTGGGCCTGTTTCCGCGCTGTATCTCGGAACTAAATTCCCGTGCTGTATCTCGGAACTAAATTAAACTAAACTAAACTAATGTCAGACTGTTGCTTGACGAGCCTGTTTTTAGAGATCTCTCCCAATTTAGACCTAAACCCAAAGATGACTGTGAGAAAGATTTCCCGGGTTGGCATGGTTCAGAATAACTTTGCCATTTCCAACTTCCAAAACAAAATTGTTCGTTTTTTTTGTGCTGTTGAATTCTTCTTGTGCTTCAGTATTGGCAGCCTTTCCTGCAATTGGGCAGTCACGGTGGCACAGCGGTAGAGTTGCCGCCTTATGCCCCTGTCCCACTTAGCAAACCTGAACGGAAACCTCTGGAGACTTTACGCCCCACCCAAGGTTTCCGTGAGGTTCCCGGAGGTTTTTGTCAGTCTCCCTCCCTGCTTCCACTACCTGCAACCTCCGGCAACCACCTGCAACCTCCGGGAACCGCACGGAAACCTTGGGTGGGGCGCAAAGTCTCCACAGGTTTCCGTTCAGGTTTCCTAAGTGGGACAGGGGCATTTTTTACAGCAAAATGCAGCACCAGAGACCTGGGTTCAATCACGACTACGGGTGCTGTCTATACGGAGTTTGCACGTTCTCCCCGTGATCAGCGTGGGTTTTCTCCGAGATCTTCGGTTTCCTCCCACACTCCAAAGACGTAGAGGTTTGTAGGTTAATTGGCTTGATTAGTTGGCTGGTTAAAAATGTAAAATTGTCCAAGTTGGCGACATGCAGAGTACTGCCCTGCCGACTACAACATTCAGAAGGTTCAGAAGAAGGATTTTAAAGTATGCTCGTATGTTTGAAAGGGCAGTTAAGCGTCAGTGGGTCTGGAGTCAAATATAGGCCAGACTAGAGGGCAGGAAATTTTCATCCCTGAGAGACATTGGTAAAATTATTTATGTTTTTATAACAACCCTGTAATTCCATGATTAGCATTACTGAGAGTCGCTTTTTGTGAACTCACAATTATTTAACATTTAAGTTTCCCTGCTCCGACAAGGAGATTTGTATGTATGTCTGCAGATTTCTCTATTAGGTTACTCCTCCAGACGTTTTATTACTAGACAAGTATATTGAGCACATAACGCATCCATCTCATCTTCAGATGAATGACCAGGAGCCTGGAATGCACCTCTACCCTATTGCGGACATTGGACTTGGTCTCTGGAACTGATGTGCTACAATGCTGAGAACGGTATTCTACACCCTGTATCTACCCCTCTCGCTCCATCTATTGTACTTGAGTTTGACTTGATTAGACCTATGTAGGGTATATCCGATCTGTGTTGCTAGCACACAACACAAAGTTTTTCACTGCAACTTAGTACATGTGACAATAATAAACCTGAACCTAAAATATAAACTCTATTTCTCTGTACACGGGTGCTGCCTGACCTGTTGGGTATTTCATCTTTTATTTATATTCTCACAGAAAGGAAACTGTTCAGCCCATGTATCCATGTTGGATCCTAGGACAGCGAGCCCGTCAGTCCTGCCCCCTGCACCTCCTCTCCCACATGTTTTATTTTGGCCATTAACCTGTAATAAGGGTTAAGGGCCTGTCCCACGGGCATGCGACCTGCACGCGGCAAGCGCGACCACACCGGAAGCGGGGGCCGCGCGGAAGTCGAGTGAGTGACGTGAAGTTTGAGCGAAGTCCGCGGGAAGTTCGCGCGTGACGTGCGGCGTGAAGACGTGCGTTCAGCGTCGAGACGCTGCGTATGCCCGTCGATCTTTCAATCCATTGTGCCTGTGCTAACCTGAGAAGAAGGCTCCCAACCGACGTAAGCTAGACACAAAATGCTGGAGTAACTCAGCGGGTCAGGCAGCGTCTCTGGAGGCAAAAGACAAATAACTTTTCAGATCGCAACCCGAAACGTCACCCATCCTTTTTCTCCAGACTGACTCACTGATTTACTCCAACACTTTGTGTCTATCTTTGGTATAGACCAGCATCTGCAGTTCTTTGCGCAGGAAGGAAGACACAAAACTCAGGAGTAGCTCAGCGGGAGAAAAGGAACCGGTGATGTGTCCGGTTGGGACCTTGTCGACCCGAAAAGTCACCTGTTCCTTTTCTCCAGAGACGCCGCCTGGCCCGCTGAGTTACTCCAGCTCTTTGTGTCTAACTGCAGTTCTTTATTTCTATTGGAGCTAAACCCATCTCCCTGCATTTAGGCCACGGCATATCATATCAAATGCTCATCCACTTTTTAAATATTCTACAGGTTCTCACCCCTCCCAACAGACCAGGCAAAGAGTTTCAGTTTCAAGGCATTCACTGGATGAAAAGGTTTATTGCCTTCCTGTTAATCCTTGGCAGGTTATCTGATATCAATGGTTCCCTTGTGAGTGACTTATTTGTTAATTGAAGAAAAGTCCTCCCTAAACGCCCTACCCCAGACTCGCACCATATTTTAGAAATAATTGACACTAATTAACACATTGTTGTTCCCCGGATTTTTGTTCTATTGTTCATAAATTCATAAGTTATAGGGGCAGAATTAGGCCATTCAGCCCGTCAGGTCTGCTCCACCATTCAATCATGGCCGATCTATCTTCCCCTCTCAACCCCTTTCTCCCGCCTTCTCCCCCTTGGCCCCTGACACCCGTACCAATCAAGAATCTGTCCATCTCCACCTTTCAAATATCCATTGACTTGGCCTCCGCTGCCTTCTGTGGCAAAGAACTCCACACAAAAGCAATGAGCTTTTCCTAGGTACACAAAAATGCTGGAGAAACTCAGCGGGTGCAGCAGCATCTATGGAGCGAAGGAAATAGGCAACCTTTCGGGCCGAAACCCTTCTTCAAACTGATGGGGGGTGGGGGGCGGGGAGAAGAAAGAAAAAGGAGGAGGAGGAGCCCGAGGGCTGGGGAAGGGGAGGAGACAGCAAGGGCTAACAAAATTGGGAGAATTCAATGTTCATGCTCCCAGGATGCAGACTCCCCAAGCAGAATATGAGGTGCTGTTCCTCCAATTTCCGGTGTTGCTCGCTCTGGCCATGGAGGAGACCCAGGACAGAGAGGTCGGATACGGAGTGGGAGGGGGAGTTGAAGTGCTGAGCCACCGGGAGGTCAGGTTGGTTATTGTGGACCGAGCGGAGGTGTTCGGCGAAACGACCGCCAAACCTCCGCTTGGTCTCACCGATGTAGTACTGTCCCTAATATTCCCTATGATTACTCCTACACCATAACTGAAGACGTTACGGGTGAGCTTTTGTGTGCAGATCGTGTCTTAACGCAGCCTGTCCCGCTGAGTTACTCCAGCATTTTGTGTCTATTTTCGGGTCTGGAGTTACTCCAACACGTTGTGTCTCTCTAACAGTAACGTGGCCTTCCCACAGTCTCATATGCCACGGTTAACATAGAAACATAGAAACATAGAAAATAGGTGCAGGAGTAGGCCATTCGGCCCTTCGAGCCTGCACCGCCATTCAATATGATCATGGCTGATCATCCAACTCAGTATCTCATCCCTGCCTTCTCTCCATACCCCCTGATCCCTTTACCCACAAGGGCCACATCTAACTCCCTCTTAAATATAGCCAATGAACTGTGACCTCAACTACCTTCTGTGGCAGAGACTTTCACAGATTCACCACTCTCTGTGTAAAAAATGATTTTCTCATCTCGGTCCTAAAAACTTCCCTCTTATCCTTAAACTGTGACCCCCTAGTTCTGGACTTCCCCAACATCAGGAATAATCTTCCTGCATCTGGTCTGTCGAACCCCTTAAGAATTTTGTAAGTTTCTATAAGATCCCCCCTCAATCTTCTAAATTCTAGCGAGTACAAGCCAAGTCTATCCAGTCTTTCTTCATATGAAAGTCCTGACATCCCAGGAATCAGTCTGGTGAACCTTCTCCGTAACCTTCAATAGCCTTGATTCCCCAGAAGATCATTTCCAACTGAACTACTCAAGCATTAAAACATTGATGCTCTGGTGCTTATAAGTGGTAGGTTTTTGCAGAGTAGCTGCGGTGAGCCTGAGCTGCCACCTTGCACTGTCATCAATAGAAACATGGCAAAGCCTGTACTCAACCATCCCCATTCACTCCCTGTCATTCCTCCTCTTCACTGGAGTCTGAACATGAATCCTGTTGCTTCATTTCTGCACGGTGAAATTACTGAAGCCACCCGTGAGTGTTGGGACCCACCCCACCATAATGAGTGTGTGGACACGCATGCTAGGGGTATGTGCTGTTTCCTGCATGTTATGACTTTGTTGCTTCAGGCAGCAATAATTCAGTCAATAGACAATAGACAATAGACGCAGGATTAGACCATTCGGCCCTTCGAGCCAGCACCGCCATTCAATGTGATCATGGCTGATCATCCCCAATCAGTACCCCGTTCCTGCCTTCTCCCCATATCCCCTGACTCCGCTATCTTTAAGAGCCCTATCTAGCTCTCTCTTGAAAGCATCCAGAGAACCTGCCTCCACTGCCCTCCGAGGCAGAGAATTCCACAGACTCACAACTCTCTGTGAGAAAAAGTGTTTCCTCGTCTCCGTTCTAAATGGCTTACCCCTTATTCTTAAACTGTGGCCCCTGGTTCTGGACTCCTCCCTTAAGTCCTCTTTTACTAGTGCAACAGCAATGCCCCTGTGAGCTCCAGGCTCACGAGAATGGCAGAACGTGTAGAGTATTACGTGGGAAACAGAGTGTTCTGAAAGGCGATTGTAATTTATGGAAGATTCTACTCAGCCCGCACACAATGATACAAACATGACCAAATATGGTGTAGGAAGGAACTGCAGATGCTGGGTTAAACCGAAGATAGACTCAAAAAGCTGGGGGTGCCTCAGCAGGTCAGACAGCATCTCTGGAGAAAAGGGATAGGTGACATTTCGGGGCGAGACCCTCCTTCAGACTAAAGAAGGGTCTGGACCCTACACGTCACCTATTTCCCTTCTCCAGAGATGCTGAGTTACTCCAGCTTTTTGTGTCTATGTTACACAATATTAATTAATTACATAAACACTAAAACTCCAAAAATGCACAATCCTGTTGTTTGGAATTCTGTGTAGTTTGACACACGGCTCAACTGGTTTTGTTTCCACGCCTTCCTTTAAACCCACCCTCTCACATTCCGTATAAACTCTCAGTATCCTGTTTTCTGTGCTCCTTCTAAATTCGCCCTGTTTAATGGAAAATGTGTTACATTGCGGTGTAACACCTGAAAAAATTAATTAGTTGAGATGGTGGCGGAGGCCCTCGCCTCCATCATTAGAGAAACCCTCGCTCTTCATATGAACATGGGACAGGTACATGGTAGTGCTCACGTGTGCCTCGTGAATAATAGCAGCCGTCCGAAACACTGCTACAAGGAGAGCTGCCCCTTATCTCTGTGGAACTCATCACGCACACTGACTGCATTCACCGCCTGCTTTTGTGCTGTATAACTAAATACAACGCTTGGAGTTTGCAGATTCCAATTCTTAGTCAGTTACAAGAAAGATGAGGTGCCATTTTGGGTCAAAAACATTCTTCAGATTGAAGAAGGGTTTCGGACCAAGTCGTCACCCATTCCTTTCCTCCAGAGATGCTGCCTGTCCCGTTGAGTTTGTGGCTATCTTCGGTGTAAACCAGCATCTGCTATTCCTTCCTACACACTAGATATATCACCCCTCCACTTCAGTCTCTTAAATATGAAGTCCTTTAAATACCTCGTGAAACACTCTCCTGTTCCCTTCCCCAGTTCCAAAGAGCTTTCTACCAGTTATGTCCCCTGTGGCATAATTTTCACAAATTCTGATTGATATTACTTCCAATTCTGGCGTGCTGAGTTTTTTTTTAATCAACTTGTAGCACCCTTATGCCCCTGTCCCACTTAGGAAACCTGAACGGAAACCTCTGGAGACTTTGCGCCCCACCCAAGTTTTCCGTGCGGTTCCCAGAGGTTGCAGGTGGTTGCCGGAGGTTGCAGGTAGTGGAAGCAGGTAGGGAGACTGACAAAAACCTCCGGGAACCCTTTGGGAACCGCACGGAAACCTTGGGTGGGGCGCAAAGTCTCCAGAGGTTTCCGTTCAGGTTTCCTAAGTGGGACAGAGGCTTTACCTACCCTGGAACTTAAAAACAAATGAACTTGAACTTAAAAGTTTTTCAATAGTTTTAATACGTTTTAGTTAGTGTTACTTTTGAATTGTTTCCGGAGTGTGGGAGGAAACCGGAGCTCCTGGAGAAAACCCACACGGTCACGGGGAGAACGTACAAACTCCGTACAGACAGCACCCCTAGTCGGGATCGAACCCGGGTCTCCGGCGCTGTGAGGCAGCGACTCTACCGCTGCACCACCGTGGTACCCAGGTGCAAGATCTGAAATATGTTGTCCAAAGCAAAGCAAAGAGAGTCTGCACAGTTAATTATGTTATTTACGAGGTTTCTTTTTGTTTTTCATGCTTAATAGCAGGTTATAATATGTGTAAAGTTGGTAGTTAGCAATAATTGCTGTTTAAAGGTTGTACTATTTTAGGATTGCTTCACGGTGATTAATGGCTATGGGTTGTTTTTTTTTGCAACAGCGTTTGTTGTGGAAATTTCCAGAATCTGTCTGCTTCAGTGCAACAGAGTCAGGGAAAAAATGCCTCCCGCTAAATGTCATATTTCATTGTACTCTCGTTTCATACAAAAACAGAAAATGCTGGCAGTACTCAGCAGACCAGGCAACGTCTGTGGAGAGAGAAACAGTAGACGTTTCAGCTGTGGAGTGAAGTTTCAGTCATCGGAACTGAGAAATTTGGAATTGGGACATGGGTTTAAGGTGGAGGGGAAAAGATTGAACAGGCATCTGAGGGGCAGCTTTTTCACACAATGGGCGGTGGGTGTATGGAGCAAGCTGCCAGAGGAGGTAGTCGATGCAGGGACCATACCAACGTTTAAGAAACAGTTGGACGGGTATATGGACAGGACAGGTTTGGAGGGATATGGACCAAACGCGGGCAGGTGGGACTAGTGTAGCTGGGACATGTTGGCCGGTATGGGCGACATGTTGGCCGGTATGGGCGAGTTGGGCTGAAGGGCGTGTTTCCAAGCTGTATCACTCTATGACTCTTGGTGGGATGAGGAATGGGGGGCATCACATACGTGTTTCATGCCAGTAAATGTATGTGCTGTTCTGTATTATCCTGGGGAATTTTGGGAAATATACACCTTCTGAGAAGTGGCAGGCCTGGTTGTGACTGAGGAACTATGCTGAGGAACTATGCTGCATGGGTTAAAGCAGGGGCCGGCAGCCTACGGCCCCGGGCCTAATGCGGCCCGTAACCTGACATCATCCGGCCCACAGGTGGATTTTTTTCCCCGTAATCATCCGGCCCGCCTAGCGCCGAGTGCCAACCATATCGCATCCTGCGCAAAGCCGCCTTCTGTGAACGCGTTTAAGAAAGAACTGCAGGTGCTGGAAAATTCGAAGGTAGACAAAAATGCTGGAGAAACTCAGCGGGTGGGACATGCAAGGATTGTATGAGGCTGCCTCACCCGCTGAGTTTCTCCAGCATTTTTGTCTAGCTTCTGTGAACACGTGATTTGATGCCCGCCACCCGGGGCGGGATCCATGTGTACACGTGATAGATGTGGCCCGCCATCCGCTCACAGACACGGGTCCCGGCCCCTATGCAGAACAAGGTTGCCCACCCCTGGGTTAAAGGGTACGAGCTACAAAGAGAGATTAGACAGAACTTTATTCCCAGGGGGAAAAGTCAAAGACTAGAGTCGTAGCTTTAAGGTGAGAGGAGCAACTATTAAAAAAGCTGAAGGGCAAGTTTTTAACATTGAGAGTGGTGGGTGCTTGGAATGGCGGTCACGGTGGGGCAGCGGTAGAGTTGCTGCCTTACAGCGAATGCCGCGCTGGAGACCCGGGTTCGATCCCAACTGCGGGCGCTGTCTGTACGGAGTTTGCACGTTCTCCCCGTGACCTGCGTGGGTTTTCTCCGAGATCTTTGGTTTCCTCGCACACTCCAAAGACGTGCAGGTTTGTAGGTTAGTTGGCTTGGTGTAAATGTAAAAAAAATGTCCCTAGTGGGTGTAGGGTAGTGCTAATGTGTGGGGATCGCTGGTCGGCGCGGAGCCGGTGGGCCGAAGGGCCCGTTTCCGTGCTGTATCTCTAAACTAGAATGTGCTGCCAGGGATAGGGGTGAAGGCAGATACGAGTGGAAATGGAGAGGCTTTTGGGTTGGCACATGGACATGTAGAGAATGGAGTGGGGTGGATAAAGTTAGAGGAGATTAGTTTAACTTGGCATCATGAGCGATGCGGACCTTGTGGGCCAACGGGCGCGTTGCTCTGTTGTGCTGTTCGATGTTCTGTAAACGAGCAGAGATGGTTCACTGGACGTGCAAGTCATTGTTATAAAAGATGTGCAGGAAGATCGTTCCCGATGTTGGGGGAAGTCCAGAACAAGGGGTCACAGTTTAAGGATAAGGGGGAAATCTTAGGCCCGAGATGAGGAAAACATTTTTCACACAGAGAGTGGTGAATCTCTGGAATTCTCTGCCACAGAAGTTAGTTGTGGCCAGTTCATTGGCTATATTTAAGAGGGAGTTAGATGTGGCCCTTGTGGCTAATGGGATCAGGGGGTATGGAGAGAAGGCAGGTACAGGATACTGAGTTGGATGATCAGCCATGATCATATTGAATGGCGGTGCAGACTCGAAGGGCCGAATGGCCTACTCCTGCACCTATTTTCTATGTTCCTATGTTTCTATGTTGCAGCAATGGGTGGAGCGTTACCACTTGGCGATTGTTTCGGCGACTGCCGGCCTCATATCGGTGTCGCCAAAAGATTTTGAACATTTCAAAATCTAGCGACATTCTTGCTATTGAGGGAGTGCAGCGTAGGTTCACCAGGTTAATTCCCGGGATGGCGGGACTGTCATATGGTGAGAGAATGGAGCAGCTGGGCTTGTACACTCTGGAGTTTAGAAGGATGAGAGGAGATCTCATTGAAACATATAAGATTGTTAAGGGCTTGGACACGCTAGAGGCAGGAAACATGTTCCCGATGTTGGGGGAGTCCAGAACCAGGGGCCACACAGTTTAAGAATAAGGAGTAAGCCATTTAGAATGGACGAGGAAACATTTTTTCTCACAGAGAGTTGTGAGTCTGTGGAATTCTCTGCCTCAGAGGGCGGTGGAGGCGGGTTCTCTGGATGCTTTCAAGAGAGAGCTAGATAGGGCTCTTAAAGATAGCGGAGTCAGGGGATATGGGGAGAAGGCAGGAACGGGGTACTGATTGGGGATGATCAGCCATGA
This sequence comes from Leucoraja erinaceus, assembly GCF_028641065.1. Lineage (NCBI taxonomy): Eukaryota > Metazoa > Chordata > Chondrichthyes > Rajiformes > Rajidae > Leucoraja > Leucoraja erinaceus. The sequence goes on along the minus strand of NC_073405.1, from coordinate 5,840,064 downwards.
TCACATTGAATGGCAGTGCTGGCTTGAAGGGCCGAATGGCCTACTCCTGCGCCTATTGTCTATTGTCTATTGACATTTGAAAAAACACTGCGGGTCATAGGTCATCACACTGCGTCACGCCGCAAGATTTTTGCTGACCTGGTACGTTAGTCAATGATGCCGGCAGTCGCTGAAAAAATTACCAAGTGGGACAGGCCCTTTATGCAATCCTTTCATTCAGATTCATTAAACACAACCACAAGATGGTGCTGAAACCAAAGACTGGATATTTCTAAGGATTATATATATATATATATATAAAAGGATATTTTTAAAGCAGAGATAGATTCTTGATTAGTACGGGTGTTAGGGGTTACGGGGAGAAGGCAGGAGAATGGGGTTAGGAGGGAGAGATAGATCAGCCCTGATTGAATGGCGGAGGAGACTTGATGGGCCGAATGGACTAATTCTATTCCTATTATTGTATTGTATTGTATTGTATTCAAATTTATTGTCATTGTCTCAATTTGAGACAACGAAATGAATTTCAATTACAGGCAGTATCATAAAAAAATAAATTTTTAAAAATAAAATAAATCATAAAAAAATTACTTATGATTTATGACTATCAGTGCTTTGACTCCTGAGGGACCTGCGTGGGTTTTTCTCCCAGATCTTCGGTGTCCTCCCAAATTCCAAAGACGTACAGGTTTGCAGGCTAATTGGCTTGGTAAATGTAAAAATTGTCCCGTATAAAATTGTCCAACTTCCAATATAGTCCCTGGTGGACTCTTCAGAAGGCACACGCTACAAGGTGCCCGCAGTCAGGAGTGAATTCGGGTCTCTGAGGCTGCACCACCGTGCCGCCCCTTTGTACAGGTCCGATGGTTCATTTACCTGTGTTCACCCATGGGGAGGAGACGAGCACGGCCTGTGGACCTGTTGGCCACAAGAGCTCATACCTTCCTCGGGAGGGATCACCCAACCCACTCGCCAAGGGACGAGTAGCCTTCACTTACTTTCAGACATTGTTACATTCCATAAGAACACAAGATTAAACTTGGAGTGGCCAGTGATTGCAGTATTGGCCTGGTACCGTGGGATAAGCAGTGACAAACCGGAGTGCATAGCTGGGTCAATGGGGGTAATTTTCCAAAGGACACTGCGACCGGACTTTAAAAAATAATGTTCCCCAGGGGTCTCATACATTTTTGTTCAATATGTATCCATGATTTTGGATAGCCAGCGCTATAGGAAGGATGTCATTAAGTTGGAAAGAGTGCTGCGAAGTTAAAACAAAGCAACTCAGGTGCAATCTTCACTCATCATCATCATTCCCCTCCCCCTCCTCCTCCCCCTCCTCCCCTCCCCCCTCCCCCTCCCCCTCCCCCTCCCCCTCCTCCTCCCCCTCCCCCTCCTCCTCCTCCTCCCCCTCCCCCTCCCCCTCCCCCCCCCCTCCCCCTCTTCTCCCCCCCCTCCTCCCATTCCTCCCCCCCCCCTTCTTTCCTCCACCATCCCTCCTCCTCCCCCTCCCCCCTCCCCCTCCTCCTCCCCCTCTCTCCCCCCTCCTCCCCTCCCCCCCCCCCCCCCCTCCCCCTCCCCCTCCCCCCCTCCCCCTCCCCCTCCCCCCTCCTCCCCCTCCCCCCTCCCCCCCCTCCCCCCCCCCCCCCTCCCCCCCCCCCTCCCCCCCCCCCCCCCCTCCCCCCCCCCGCCCCCCCCCCCCCGCCGGCCCTCCCCCCCCTCCTCCCTCCTCCCCCTCCTCCCCCTCCTCCTCCTCCTCCCCCTCCCCCTCCCCCTCCTCCCCCTCCTCCCCCTCCCCCATCCCCTCCTCCTCCCCCTTGCAGTACCTCATATTTCGCTTGGGTAGTTTACACCCCAGCAGTATGAACATTGACTTCTCCAGTTTCAGGTAGTCCCTGCTTTCTCCCTCCTTCCCCTCCCCTTCCCAGCTCTCCCATAGCCCACTGTCTCCGCCTCTTCCTTTCTTTCTTCCCGCCCACCCCACCCCACATCAGTCTGAAGAAGGATCTCGACCCGAAACGTCACCTATTCCTTCGCTCCATAGATGCTGCCTCACCCGCTGAGTTCCTCCAGCGTTTTTGTCTATCTTCGATTTCTCCAGCATCTGCAGTTCCTCCTTAAACAAATCATCGCTGAAAACATCGAAGGTCACGGTGCGTTACAATGCCGTGTACGACACTATGATCGCAACTTCTACTGAAGTGTGGATGGCCGTCGGCTCGCTAGGAGCTCATCCGCCCTTTGACAGGTCTTGTTCGTGGTCCTGCTGAGGGTCCACAGCCCCCTCCTCACCTGGCAAAGCAGGTAGTACGGGATTACATGGTACCCGTGGCAGTGGGAACTCCCCCCGACCTGGCCTGATCTTACACCAAAGATTGTTACAAAATGCTGGAGCAACTCAGCGGGTCAGGCACCATTAGTGGAGAAAAAGGATGGGTGACGTTTTGGGTTGGGACCCTTGCTCTGACATAGCTTCTTCAGAGCTTTATGAGGATCTTGTCGGGACTTGAGGGGCTGAGCTGTAGAGAGAGGTTGGTCAGGGTAGGACGTCATTTCTTGGAGTGCAGGAGGCGTAGAAGTGATCTTGTAGAGGTGTATAAAATCATGAGGGGAATCGATAGTGAATGCACGGAATCTTTTACCCTGAGTAGAGAAATCAGAAACAAGAGGATGGAGCTTTAAGGTGAGAGGGGCAAAATATAACACAAAGTCGAGGGGCAGCCTTTTCAATAGACAATAGGTGCAGGAGTAGGCCATTCGGCCCTTCGAGCCAGCACCGCCATTCAATGTGATCATGGCTGATCATCCCCAATCAGTACCCTGTTCCTGCCTTCTCCCCATATCCCCTGACTCCGCTATCTTTAAGAGTCCTATCTAGCTCTCTCTTGAAAGTATCCAGAGAAACGGCCTCCGCCGCCCTCTGAGGCAGAGAATTCCACAGACTCACCACTCTCTGTGAGAAAAAGTGTTTCCTCATCTCCGTTCTAAATGGCTTACCCCTTATTCTTAAACTGTGTGTGTGTGGCCCCTGGTTCTGGACTCCCCCAACATCGGGAACATGTTTCCTGCCTCTAGCGTGTCCAAACCCTTAACAACCTTATGTTTCAATAAGATCCCCTCTCATCCTACTAAACTCCAGAGTGTACAAGTCCAGCCGCTCCATTCTCTCAGCATATGACAGTCCCGCCATCCCGGGAATTAACCTGGTGAACCTACGCTTCACTGACGTGTGGGTTTCCAGTTAATTGGCTTCTGTAAATTGTCCCTGAGTGGGCAGGGTAGAACTAATGTACGGGTGACTGTCGGTCGGCATGGGCCACAGGGCCTGTTTTCCTGCCGTATCTCTAAACTAAACTCAACTAAACAACAGGACATGAACTGGAAAATGGAAGATGAGCAGGTTCTGGGATAAGTTTAAGAAAGAACTTATCCCAGTTGGAATGTTGGAAAAATCGAAGGTAGACAAAAATGCTGGAGAAACTCAGCTGGTGAGGCAGCGTCTATGGAGCGGAGTGAATAGGTGACGTTTTGGGTCGAAACGCTTCTTCAGACCCTTCAAGATGACGACAGCATGAGCTACTTTCAGTTCTTGTTGCATCTACTTCACTCAGTCAATAGGGTAATACCCCCGGTCATTTATTCCACAATTGCCTTCCTCATTCTCGACTCGTATTTCCACAGATGCGACCAATTTGATCAGAGCTTTATTTCCGTCTACTTTGTCTCAAAGTCTCAGAAGCAATAACCTTACCAACGTCATGTTTCCTCATTTCCAAATAGCTTCCTTATTCTTGTTCCTTCATTCACGACTGAGTATCGCGAGTTGACCTCTGGCCTTTCTTGTTCTCCTCTCACGATGAGTGTAACACAGACCACCCTCGACTGCTTGATGGATATGAAACATTATCGAGGGTTGAAAGCGTTCAGTCAGGCAAATAAACTCACCCTAACTTATGGAAAGGCCATTCATAAGATTCTTTCCTTCTGTTACCAGGCATCCATAAGCTGGGGCCCGGTCCCATTCACCTCGGCCCCATTATAGACATACGGAACTGATCCACTACAAGCCCAACAATACTGAGATCAATAATCTGCACTCTGCATCTTTGTTACAATACAACACAATTCAATACCATTTATTGTCATTTGAACCTCAAATGAAGTTCAAACAAAATTTGGTTTCTGCAGTCATACAACAAGAAAAAAAAGAAGGAAAAAAAACTACGACACACAATTAACACAAATATCCAACACAGTGAATCTCCTCCTCACTGTGATGGAAGGCAAAGTCGTTGTCTCTCCCCTGTTTTCCATTCTTCTCCCGATGTTAAAGCCCCCGGCAGGCGATGGCAAGTGCCGTTAAGGCCACGCGTGCGATGTAAGGCCCTGCTCCGGGTCTTGACGTTGTACATGAGTTTGAACCACATGTGTATACAGAGATTTAAAGTAGCTTATAATGATGCCATGAGAATATTACTTCTTCTTGCGTGTGGCGTGCACAGCCTAAAGTTGTAGGACAACTTGTTCTATTTGATCTTATATGATTGTGCACGGCAGGTTGATTGCATTCGTCGAAACAGGGCGGACCATGTGAAGGTTGCAATCTTCCCACCCCAGAATATTACTTAAGGGACCAAGATGGTCCTTTCGTGCAAGTGAAAAGTGTGTGGCTGCAGGAGTCAATACGTTTTTTTTTTCTCTCATCTTTCACAATTCACATTGTTATTATTATTTTTATTTAATTTATTTTTTTAATTAGAATTTATTAGTCAATACCTTACAAACTTTCTTAAGAAATCTTATGTATACATTTATTTGCCGGATTAATGACTGAAAATGAAATAATCTCGGCCTTATCAGACATAAGTTTTAGCGCTACACGCTACCAATCCCAGCTGTGGAGACATTGGTAAAGTTGCCTCGTTGTAGGACACTGATTTTTTTAAATTCTTGATCTTAAACCATGAATTGTGCTTCTGTAGATAATTTATTTTATGTAACGTCTTGTCTTATCTGGACCTTGAGTCTGTAATAAAAAGTAAGTATTGGATCTATGGAGCGAAGGAAATAGGCAACGTTTCAACGTTGCCTATTTCCTTCGCTTCACAGAAACATAGAAAATAGGTGCAGGAGGAGGCCATTTGGCCCTTCGAGCCAGCACTGCCATTCATTGTGATCATGGCTGATCGTCCCCTATCAATGACCCATGCCTGCCTTCTCCCCATATCCCTTGACTCCACTAGCCCCTAGAGCTCTATCTAACTCTCTCTTAAATCCATCCAGTGACTTGGCCTCTACTGCCCTCTGTGGCAGGGAATTCCATAAATTCACAACAAAAAGTTTTTTCTCACCCCAGTCTTAAATGACCTTCCCTTTATTCTAAGACTGTGGCCCCTGGTTCTGGACTCGCCCAACATTGGGAACATTTTTCCTGCATCTAGCTTGTCCAGTCCTTTTATAATTGTATATGTTTCTATAAGATCCGCCCCCTCGTCCTTCTAAACTCCAGCGAATCTCCAGAGACGCTGCCTCACCCGCTGAGTTTCTCCAGCATTTTTGTCTACCTTTGTTTTTCCCGCATCTGCAGTCCCTTCTTAAACACCAAGTATCTGATCTGTTTGGTTAGCCCGCAAAATAAAACTTCTCACTGTACATGTGGCAATAATCAGCCTAAACCCAGGGCAGCACGGTGGCGCAGCAGTAGAGCTACTGCCTTACAGCGCCCGACACCCGGATTCCATCCCGACTACGGGTGCTGTCTGTACAGAGTTTACACGTTCTCCCCGTGACCTGCGTTGGTTTTATCCGAGATTTTCGGTTTCCTCCTACGCTCCAAATACGTGCAGGTTTGTTGGTTAATCAGCTTATGTGAATGGTCCCTATATGGGTAGAATAATGCTAGTGTAATTGTCGGTTGGCACGGACTCGCTGGGCTGAAGGGCCTGTCTCCGCGCTATATCTTTGAATTCGACGGTAGGTTTGGACAACTGCAAGGCTTTTAGAACAGTCGTCAATTGAACCACGTTGCATCACAATCTGTGACCTCACAACTTGGCTGGCCTATCACGCTATAAACATTATCAAACTAGGGAATTGAGCCTGGTTCAGCGAAGGCAGAAAGGTAAAATGGGACCAGCACCAAGCCTAAAGGGCCTGTCCCACTTTCACAACCTCTGCCGAGTTTGCCCTCGACTCATACTCACAGCATGGTAATCATGAGGTCGTAGGTAGGTCGTAGGTAGGTCGTAGCAGGCCGTGATGCTAGTCGCAGGTACTCGTGGCATCAAGTAGGTCGGGGCGTTTTTTTCTAGCCTGATGAAAAATGTCCACGAGTCAAAAAAGGTTGTGAATTAGGTGGTGAAAGTGGGACGGGCCCTTAACTAAAATAAAAACGCCAATAAGGACGTTCCCTGCCGTCTCAGGATCGAGTTGGTCAACCGTTGTTGTACTCGCACCACGGCAAGCGTTTCATTAATAAGGGGAACAAAACTATGCATAAGAAACACAAAAAGCTGGAGTGACTCAGCGGGTCAGGCAGCATCTCTGGAGAAAAGGAATAGGTAACGTTTCGGGTCGAGACCCTTCCTTCAGACACTCCAGCTTTTTGTGTCTATCTTCGGTTTAAACCGGCCATCTGTAGTTCCTTCCTACACAAAGCATAATAATCCTGGTGTCGACTCCCTGAAGCCCGAGGCAATTGTAACATGAAACCCTAGCTCCTGTATTTAAAACCATCATGTCATGTCATGGTACACAAAAATGCTGGAGAAACTCAGCGGGTGCAGCGGCATCTATGGAGCAAAGGAAATAGGTGACGTTTCGGGCCGAAACCCTTCTTCAGGCTGATAGGGGGTGGGGGGGGGGGGGGGGGAGAAGGAAGGAAAAAGGGAGGAGGAGGAGCCCGAGGGCGGGGGGGATGGGGGGAGACAGCTCGAGGGTTAAGGAAGGGGAGGAGACAGCAAGGGCTAGCAAAATTGGGAGAATTCAATGTTCATGCCCTCCGGACGCAGGCTACCCAGGCGGAATATGAGGTGCTGTTCCTCCAATTTCCGGTGTTGCTCACTCTGGCAACGGAGGAGACCCAGGAAGGGCCTGAGACCCTTCTTCAGACTGAGAGTCAGGGGTTTACTATCTCACTATTTAAATATCACGGTGACACAAAGAAAACATCATCGAGTCTTCTGGTTTTTGCTCCCAATATGAATGACCGTCACCTCAGTAAATGTGTTTACTGCCTCTCTCAGTTATTTGCCTGTCGCTAAACTAAACCACCTTGAAGCGTTTTGGTTAGCAACTTCCGCAACTCCTGCTGCAACCGGTTTCCTGCCGTGGCAAATGAATGTATGTCAGACCTGCGTGTCATTCAACTCACTGACACTGTGAATGGCTGGGCTCAAACACCGATCCCACAAGTCACTGACTGCTTCCCTAAAAAGACTCGATCATTCCTACAATAGACCCAGACTTCAGGTCTGAAGAATTGGCTCGACCCGAAACGTCGCCCATTCCTTGAAACATATAAGATTGTTAAGGTGGACAAAAGTGCTGGAGAAACTCAGCGGGTGCAGCAGCATCTATGGAGCGAAGGAAATAGGCAACGTTTCGGGCTGAAACCACCAATTTTTGGTTCAATGGGGATGACGGTGATAAAGTCGAACATACGGTGTGCGCAGCCTAAAGTTGTTGGGCAACTTCTTCTATTTGATCTTATATGATTGTGCACGCCAGGTTGATTGCATTCGTTGAAACAGGGCGGACAGCGTGAAGGTTACATAGAAACATAGATAGAAACATAGAAAATAGGTGCAGGAGGAGGCCATTCGGCCCTTCGAGCCAGCACCGCAATTCATTGTGATCATGGCTGATCGTCCCCTATCAATAACCCTTAGAAACATAGAAAATAGGTGCAGGAGGAGGCCATTCGGCCCTTCGAAATCTCCCTTCGAAGGTTGAAATCTCACACCCCACACAGCACTAAAAACTGCACAATCAAAATTACAAAAACATTTAATAATTGGATCACAAAATAAGAAGAGCATTTGCAGTACAGAAGAGTACACTGGCAACAGGAGGTCCACGGCGGAGAACGACAAGTCCAAAAGGCACAATACTTTATAGTACTAATAGCAAATAAAAAGCTGGAAATGTCCAGGATGCCAGGCAGTATTTGCTCCCCACAGACGCTGCCTGACCCACTGAGTATTTGCAGCATGTCCTATTTCAGATTGCCAGCATCTGCAGTTTTTGCACTTTTTTAAACTAACTCGCAGTTCCAGTTTTATCTTCCAATTTGAAGGACGTGGAGAATAAAATAAAACCAGCATTTTCTTGGCGTCAAAGCTCTTGACGAATCTAAATTTGGAGAGCTCGTGAAGTGCCAAACTGGATTAATACTTTGGCTCAGCACGACAGCCTAAAGCAGTCGGCTTCCTCGCAGATGTTTATTCTAACATGATCAAAACAAAAAAAAAATTCACATAACTTGCTGGCCCTCCTCCCTCCCCCTATTCATAGTCGCCTGTGATGGGAATCGCTTGGATTTCAGACATGGGTGGATGCTGTACTTTCCCATTGTGAAATATACACTAGACAATGGCATTGTGAGTTTGGAGCCAAATGCAGGCAGGTGGGGGACTGGTGTAGATGGGACCATGCTGGTCGCTGTGGGCAAGTTGGGTTGATGGGCCTGTAACCAGGCTTTATGGCTCACAGTTTTGAGCTGGCTAAAGACTGCGGATGGCAGTGGGTAGGGCAGAGGTGGTGGGTGGGTGGAGGGGGAATACGCAAGAAATCGATCACGTATTGTCTATAACAGCGGTGGCTAGAGGCCGCGGACAGCAAGATGGCGGGTGGGTGAAGGGGGGGGGAATGGGCAAGGGCCAGATCACGTGTCAAGGAGCAATGACGGTCTGTGGGCTCAGCGATGCCCAAGTTCCAATTAACTTTGCAAAAAAAGGCTTTGCCAATCGATTGCGTCAGGGTCGGGGAGAAAGCAACATGTCCAAGCCTGCATTGACGGTGAAGCAATGTGCAAGACCTGGTGTCCTGAACACTGCGCAACGCTTACTGTAATCCCAGGGATTTAACTCAGCCACAGTCTCTTCACTGCTGCCCCTCCCCAACATCAGCCAGGCTTGAAAAGAATCCACTTTGTTTTGAGAAGCAACAAAGAAAAATGTAAACGCCGCGGCCTTGGAATGTTATTGGAATTGGCAGGGCGGAAAAATTGGAAACAGGTGTCTGCTTTTTCCCAGCCAGACCACTCTCACGGACACAGAACGCCGGAGTAACTCAGTGGGTCAGGCAGCTTCTCTGGAGAAAAAGGAATAGGTGATGTTTCGGGTCGAGACCCCCTTTGTAGGGCACGTCGAACGATTCCTATTCTGTGCTTACACTGGGCCTGACCCCGACCTCTATCTCCATTAAAAAACATTGCCCCTTCTCTCGCAGAGAACTGCCCCACACACGCATAGACACGCACGCGCACACACACACATAGACACGCATGCACACACACACACGTGCACACACACGCATAGACACACACGCGCACACACATATGCGCACACACACACACACACACACACACACACATAGACACACGCGCACACACATACACACACACACGCACACACACACACACACACACATAGACACACACACACACACACATACAGACACGCACACACATACACACACACACATAGACACGCATGCACACACACACACACACACACACGCACGCACACGCGCACACACACATACACACACACACTTAGACACGCACGCACACACACACAGACGCACACAGACGCACACACGCGCACGCGCACACACACACACACACATTCACGCCTCAGAGCATTCACAACCTTTTTGTTGAAAAAGGAGGAAATATGTATTGATTTAAAAAAAAACAAATCCTTAAAAACAAGCTGTTCTCACTTAAAATGCATACTCTCGTGGGACGAGTTACAATGGCTGGAGACTCGCAAGGACAATCGCTAAACATTGCACCGTCACTAAGCGCTGCTTTCTCCCGTCTCCTTAATAACGAAACAAACAAACCCCCCCCCCCTTTTCCCCGACCTCACCCAAACATCAGCCACTTCACGCCAACCCCAGTACGAGTTCTTGTTTTAAATTTGAAGAACAAATTTTCAGAGGAAACAAATGTCTCCCTTTCGCCCGTCACTGCAGGGTTTATATTGCAAGTTAAACAAACATGAGGATTTTGGAAGGCAGATTAATATCAGCTTCTGGTCACAATCACTAGAGTAATGCCCCTGTCCCACTTAGGAAACCTGAACGGAAACCTCTGGAGACTTTGCGCCCCACCCAAGTTTTCCGTGCGGTTCCCGGAGGTTGCAGGTGGTTCCCGGAGGTTGCAGGTGGTTGCCGGAGGTTGCAGGTAGTGGAAGCAGGTAGGGAGACTGACAAAAAACCTCCGGGAACCGCACGGAAACCTTGGGTGGGGCGCAAAGTCTCCAGAGGTTTCCGTTCAGGTTTCCCAAGTGGGACAGGGGCTGAAACATACTTGAAATGTTGCAGAGACATTCGCTGCGACAGAGGGGAAAGTTGGGACATGGCCACATAAACTCCAGCTGTTACTCTGCAGTGTCCGCGTTGGGGTGCCGGGGTCAGTAGTGCTGGCCTGGGTGCTCTGGCACGTACTCTTGATTGTAATCGGTGTGGCTCCCGTTCTGTCCTTGCTCAGTCTTGGGGCAATACTTGGGATCGTAGATCTGCCGACCCAGGCCAAAGTTGGTGCCACTCTGGGTGGCTCCTTGGTTGCTCCCCATCTGCAGCGAGGCCGTACTGTTGTCGCACTGCTCGGTGCCCAGCTTCTTGTCGTAAATGGGTCTGCGGGTGCCCGGAGCAGTCATCCCAGCCTGGGACACAAGTGGAGAAAGTTTAGTTTGGTTTAATCGTCTAACGTGCACTGAGGTACAGTGAAAAAGCACCTGTTGAAACATAGAAACATAGACAATAGGTGCAGGAGTAGGCCATTCGGCCCTCCGAAAATGCTGGAGAAACTCAGCGGGTGCAGCAGCATCTATGGAGCGAAGGAAATAGGATAACATTTTGGGCTGAAACCCAAAGGAAATAGGCAACGTTTCGGGTCGAAACCCAAAGGGTTTCGGCCCGAAACGTTGCCTATTTCCTTCGCTCCATAGATGCTGCTGCACCCGCTGAGTTTCTCCACCTTCTGTGGCAGAGATTTCCACAGATTCACCACTCTCTGTGTGTGAAAAAAAAAAGTTTTCCTCATCTCGGTCCTAAAAGATTTCCCCCTCATCCTTAAACTGTGACCCCCTTGTTCTGGACTTCCCCAACATCGGGAACAATCTTCCTGCATCTAGCCTGTCCAACCCCTTAAGAATTTTGGAAGTTTCTATAAGATCCCCCCATCAATCTTCCGATTGCGTTCTAACCAGCAAGACACTTGGGAGAAGGCAGGAGAATGGGGTCGGGGGTCCGCAGAGTTTTATTGCCATGTGTCCCAGATAGGACCACAAACTTTTTAATTTCTTACTTCAAACTTCTTAAAGGGGGGGGGGGGGGGGAAATGGAGGAGGACGGCCAAAATTTTTTTGTGCCTTCCACCACAGTGATGAATGCTGTGGTGGATGTCTATGTTACATGTTGTGTCCTCTCTATGCATTTTATTATTTTGTTAACCCATCTTTATGCTTTGTATGGAACTGATTTTTAAATTATGTAAAGCACTTTGGGGTCAATGAAAATTGACTATAAATGTGCTATATAAATAAACTTATTATTATTATTATTATTATTATTATTATTAATAATTGCAGCAGCACAACAGGATATGTAAATATAGTAGGTAGACAAAAATGCTGGAGAAACTCAGCGGGTGCAGCAGCATCTATGGAGCGAAGGAAATAGGCAACGTTTCGGGCCGAAATATAGTAGGTTGACAAAAATGCTGGAGAAACTCAGCGGGTGCAGCAGCATCTATGGAGCGAAGGAAATTGGATAACGGTTCGGGCTGAAACCCAAAGGAAATAGGCAACGTTTCGGGTCGAAACCCAAAGGGTTTCGGCCCGAAACGTTGCCTATTTCCTTCGCTCCATGGATGCTGCTGCACCCGCTGAGTTTCTCCAGCATTTTTGTCTGCCTTCGATTTTCCAGCATCTGCAGTCCCTTCTTAAACACATGCATATGTAGTACTCTTTAAACAATATAATAAAGGGGAGAGGTAGATCAGCCATGATAGAATGATTATTCATGTTTTATTCATGTTTTACCTGTATCTAGTTATTCATTTTTCTTTACACAAATGTTGATGACCTCACAGGACGGTCGATGCATAATGCATGAGTGTGTTCTGCACCATCTGACATGGTGTCCAAAGACGTACAGGTTTGTAGGCTATTTGGCTTCGGTCTAAATCTAAAATTGTCCCTGGTGTGTGTGTAGGAGGGTATCAGTGTGCAGGGATCGCTGGTTGGCGCGGACTCGGTGGGCCAGAAGGGCCTGTTTTTGCGCTGTACCCCTAAAACTGGTGCGTAGGATAGTGTTAGTGTGCGGGGAATCGCTGGTTGGGGTGGGCTCGGTGGGGCCAGAGGACCCTGCCACTGCACTACAACTAGAGCTTCAGCCTGGATGTTCCAGGCAAAGTGGGACATGGGAAAAACATTTTTCACACAGAGAGCGGTGAATCTCTGGAACTCTCTGCCAGTTGTACAGGGTCTTGGTGAGACCACACCTGGAGTATTGCGTACAGTTTTGGTCTCCTAATCTGAGGAAGGACATTCTTGCCGTAGAGGGAGTACAGAGAAGGTTCACCAGACTGATTCCTGGGATGTCAGGACTGTCTTATGAAGAAAGACTGGATAGATTTGGTTTATACTCTCTAGAATTTAGGAGATTGAGGGGGGATCTTATAGAAACTAACAAAATTCTTAAGGGGTTGGACAGGCTAGATGCAGGAAGATTGTTCCTGATGTTGGGGAAGTCCAGAACAAGGGGTCACAGTTTAAGGATAAGGGCGAAGTCTTTTAGGACCGAGATGAGAAAAACATTTTTCACACAGAGAGTGGTGAATCTCTGGAATTCTCTGCCACAAAAGGTAGTTGAGGCCACAGTTCATTGGCTATATTTAAGAGGGTCAGATGTGGCCCTTGTGGCTAAAGGGATCGGGGGGTATGGAGAGAAGGCAGGTACGCGATACTGAGTTGGATGGTCAGCCATGATCATATTGAGTGGCGGTGCAGGCTGGAAGTGCCGAATGGCCTACTCCTGCACCTATTTTCTATGTTTCTATGTTTCTATGAGCCTTGGGCGCGAGTATCTGCCTGCACCCTGGACCACATCGCAGAGCAGATCTGTGCTCATATTCGCCGTTGGCCATTGGACATCAGCTCTGTATCATTACCATTGTCACAGCGGCGTTAGCACCAACCTGGCTCGCCCCTTTGTTGGTCCCCATCTGCAAACTGATCGTCGACTGGTCCATTGAGGTGGGGATTTGTGCCCTTGGGTCATAGAGATGCCGCCTGGTTCCATAGGCACTCATGCCACTCTGGCTGGCACATTTATTGGTTCCCATCTAGACAGCAGAGAGAGAGACACACACACACAAAACCATCAACACAATGTCGCAAAGCATCCAACGGCAGGAACTAACCATAAGGGACAGGTGAGGTTTCGGGTGAAGGACCAGACCTTCTTCAGACTGAGAGAGGGGGGGGGGGGGGGGGGGGGGGGGGGGGGGGGGGGGGGGGGGGGGAAGGGAAACGAGAGTTATAGACGGTGATGTAGAGAGATGTAGAACAAGTGAATGTGTTCAATAAAGCAACAATGATAAATGTAACAGGCAGTTATCAGCAGGTAGACAAAAGTGCTGGAGAAACTCAGCGGGTGCAGCAGCATCTATGGAGCGAAGGAATAGGCGACGTTTCCGGGAAGGAAATAGGCGACGTTTCGGGAAGGAAATAGGCAACGTTTCGGGAAGGAAATAGGCAACGTTTCCGGAAGGAAATAGGCAACGTTTCCGGAAGGAAATAGGCAACGTTTCCGGAAGGAAATAGGCAACGTTTCCGGAAGGAAATAGGCAACGTTTCCGGAAGGAAATAGGCAACGTTTCCGGAAGGAAATAGGCAACGTTTCCGGAAGGAAGTAGGCAACGTTTCGGGCCGAAACCCTTCCGGGTTTCGGCCCGAAACGTTGCCTATTTCCTTCGCTCCATAGATGCTGCTGCACCCGCTGAGTTTCTCCAGCATTTTAGTCTCGCTGTTTGAGTTGTGCAGTGGTGTGCTGTAAAAGATGACATGGATCAGGTCAACTAGTACCGACTGATCCACAGCCAGTGGTGGCGGGTCTGTGATGATGATGTCGGCTGCCCTTTATGACGCGGCGACTCCTGTGGATCCCTTCGATGGCGGGGAGGTCAGTCAGTGCCCGCGATGGGTCCGGGCAGTGCCCGCCACATTTTTGTGATCACCTTCGCTCCTGGGATAGCGAGCTACTGAACCAGGCAGCGATGCGATCGGTCGGTCTCCAATCTGCGGAAGGTCAGGCAGGTACAACTCTCAATGGGAACAAAACTTCAGTAAACATAAATACCTGAAGTCCAATAACGCATTGCCCCGCCTTCAGGACCTCTTGATCGAACGATCGCTCCTGCTTGTCGGCAAATTTGACACCAATGTCAACTCCAGCCTGCATGCCTTTGGTTTTGGTCTGGGAAAAGAGGAAAATGGTGTTTAAAAATCGGCAAACTCATAGAACAGTCATTTGCCCCTTTTCACAGGGGGCCATTGTTTAAGAATAGAAACATAGACATATAGAAACATAGAAAATAGGTGCAAGTGTAGGCCATTCGGCCCTTCGAGCCTGCACTGCCATTCAACATGAACATGGCTGATCATCCAACTCAGTATCCTGTACCTGCCTTCTCTCCATACCCCCCGATCCCTTTAGCCACAAGGGCCACATCTAACTCCCTCTTAAATATAGCCAATGAACTGTGGCCTCAACTACCTTCTGTGGCAGAGATTGTCAGAGATTCACCACTCTCTGTGTGAAAAATGTTTTCCTCATCTCGGTCCTAAAAGATTTCCCCCTTATCCTTCAACTTTGACCCTTTGTTCTGGACTTCCCCAACATCGGGAACAATCTTCTTGCATCTAGCCTGTCCAACCCCTTAAGAATTTTGTAAGTTTCTATAAGATCCCCCCTCAATCTTCTAAATGCTGGCGACTACAAGCCGAGTCTATCCAGTCTTTCTTCATATGAAAGTCCTGACATCCCAGGAATCAGTCTGGTGAACCTTCTCTGTACTCCCTCTACGGCAAGAATGTCTTTCCTCAGATTAGGAGACCAAAACTGTACGCAATACTCCAGGTGTGGTCTCACCAAGACCCTGTACAACTGCAGTAGAACCTCCCTGCTCCCTGCTATAAGGGGTAAGCCATTTAGAATGGAGATGAGAAGAAACTTTGTCAGAGAGTTGTGAGTCTGTGGAATTCTCCGCCTCAGTGGGCGGTGGAGGCCGGTTCTCAGGATGCTTTCAAGACAGAGCTAGATAGAGCTCTTAGGGATAGTGGAGTCCGGGGATATGGGGAGAAGGCAGGAACGGGGTACTGATTGGGGATGATCAACCATGATCACATTGAATGGCGGTGCTGGCTCGAAGGGCCGAATGGCCTACTCCTGCACCTATTGTCTATTGTCAACTGTATTGCACATTCACCACAACTCTGCTGCCAAGCAACACAGCTGATCTCTAGGCAACTGAAAGGAACCATCCCACCACAACCAGAGAGCAGTGCTGAACTACTATCTACCTCATTGGTGATTTTCGGACTATCTTCGATCGGACTTTGCTGGCTTTACCCTGCACTAAACATGACTACTTTATCGTGTATCTATGCACTGTAAACGGCTCGATTGTGATCAAGTATTGTCCTTGACAATACTGGCTGACTGGATAGCACGCAACAAAAGCTTTTCACTGTACCTCGTGACAATAAACTAAACTGAAGCTGAAACTCCCTCCTGATCTACTAGGCGGCACAAACCCAGTCTTCAACAGGAGCCGGCGTGCTTTGTAACTTTGAAGGCGCCATTGGTGGCCGGCATTTGTGTACAGATGCTCCCCGATTTACGATGCTGCGATTTACGATATTTCCACTTTACGATGGGGCAAAAGCTGGGCGACGTCAGCGAGCCACAGATCGCTTCCGGCCACGTGGTCACATGTATTTTATTTTATTTTTTTAATTTTTTTATTTAACCAGGAGAAGTCTCATTGAGATTAAAAATCTCTTTTACGAGAGAGTCCTTCCTGGCCAAGACAGGCAGCAGCACAGTTCCACAGTTACAGACAATAATTTAAAACAACAGAGAACATATAAATAGAGTCACAGTCAGAACATCATCAAACAAAACATGTACAGACAGAAGAGCCCACTTCAACATCATTAAGAAGGGATTTAAATCTGTTTATAGAAACCAGCTCCTTAAGTTTCAGTTCATTCTGCAGCTGGTTCCATGCGAAGGGAGCACCATAACTAAATGCCCTTTTCCCCAGTTCAGTACGGACTTTAGGTACAGTTAGTAAGAACAAGTCCTCAGAGCGGAGCTGATAAGTTCCTGTGCTTTTTCGAATTACATACTTCTGCAGGTATGAAACGTATATTAAATGCGTTTTCGACTTACGATATTTTCGATTTACGATGGGTTTAATGGAACGTAGCCCCATCGTAGGTCGATAATCAACAGTACATTGTGTATGCAAACAAAGAATCTCACTGTGTGCCTAGTCACATATTGTATGACAATAAGTATTCCTATTTCTTCCAAATTCTCCCCCAAAGTTTCACACACTTCACTCCTGCCTGAATGAAGACGTTTCAATAATCGAAAGTGGCGTCCACCTCACCCACCTCCAGAGACGATCATTTAATTTGTCTTGAATATAAGTAAGTAAGTTTATTGGCCAAGTATTCACATACAAGGAATTTGCCTTGGTGCTCCGCCCACAAGTAACAACATGACATACAATGACAGTTACGAATGACTCAGAAAACACTAAACATTAATAATAATAAAACATTAATGATCAGATTAATGTCATCAGATAAAACAGTAATAAGAAGGAACTGTAGATGCCGGTTTATACCATAGATAGGCACACATTGCTGGAGTAATGGGGCTGTCCCACTGTGCGAGCTAATTCAAGAGTTCTCCCGAGTTTCCCCTAATTCGAACTCGGAGAATTACGGTAATGGCCGCTCGTAGGTACTCGCGGCTCTCGTGGACATTTTTCAACATGTTGAAAATTCCTTCACGAGTCTTCCCGAGCTTACTGCGTTTCCCGAGTACCTGCCGTTAGCGTTACGAGCCGCTAAGAGGCGTCCCAAGCTCCGGCGTACCCGCTACGTACATTCTCCGTGCTTACCACGAGTTTGATTTTTTTTTTAAACTCGGGGAGCTTTTGAATGAACTCGTACAGTGGGACAGCCCCTTTACTCAGCGGGTCATGCAGCATCTCTGGAGAAAATGGATAGGCGATCTTTTTCCAATTTAGTTTGGTTCAGAGATACAACGTGGAAACAGGCCCTTCGGCCCACCGAGTCCACGCCGACCAGCGATCACCCCGTACGCTAGCATTATCCTACACACACGAGGGATCATTTACAATTTTACCAAAGCCAATTGACATATAAACGTGCATGTCTGTGGACTGTGGGAGGAAACCGGAACACCCGGGGAAAACCCACGAGGTCCCAGGCAGAACGTGCAAATTGCGTGCAGACAGCACCCGTAGTCAGGATCGAACCTGGGACTCTGGCGCAGTGAGGCAGCGACTCTGCCGCTGCGCCACCAGTTGAGATTCTGAAGGAAACAGTGACTTTGGTGTTGAGCGCGATTGTTTTTAGCGGATGCTAGTCTTGTACTCACCATGCCTGCCAGGGCCAGTAGCGCTGTCTGTACCTGGGTCATATTCCCATTCTCAAAAAGATCATTTGCCTCAAACGTGTCGTGTGGTTTGATGCCGTAATTCTGCATTGCTTTGATAAAATTGGACACATTTTCCAGCTGTTTCAAACAAAAAACAAAGTTCTTAACCTCAAGTATGATGACATTCTGCATTATTTCCACTTTGACCTAAGTTAAGTTTAGAGATACAGCACGGAAACAGGCCCTTTGGCCCACCGAGTCCGTACCTACCAACGATCCTCACACATTAACGTGATCCCCGCGCACTAACTCTACCCGAAACATCACCCGTTGCTTCTCTCCAGAGACGCTACTGGTCCCGCTGAGTTACTCCGCCATTTTGTGTCCTTCTTCAAACGTCACGCGCTCCAGACGGCTGTGCGGGCGCATGAAATCGCGCGCGACCTTCGCGGGACCGTGGCTGCTCAACGCGACCGCGAGGTCACGTAATTCGCATGCCAAGGACACGCAAGTGGGACAGGCCCTTAACTCTATCCTACACACACTAGGGACAATTTACATTTATACCAAACCAATTAACCTACGACCTGTACGTCTTTGGAGTGTGGAAGGAAACCGAAGATCTCGGAGAAAACCCGGGGAGAACGTACAAACTCCGTTCAGACAGCACCCGTAAGCGGGATCGAACCCAGGTCTCGAGGCAGCAACTCCACTGCTGCACCACCATGCCGCCCTTAAAGACCACTGTTTGAAAGAAGATATCAATTTCCTCCCACTCTGATTCCGAATCCGACCTTTCTGTCCTGGGCCTCCTCCATGGCCAGAGTGAGCACCACCGTAAACTGGAGGAGCAGCACCTCATATTTCGCTTGGGCAGTCTGCACCCCAACGGCATGAACATTGACTTCTCTAATTTCAGGTAGTCCTTGCTTTCTCCTCCCCTTCTCAGCTCCCCCTCCGCCCACTGGCTCCACCTCATCCTTTCTTCTTCCCGCCCCCCTCCTCACCCTCACATCAGTCTGAAGAAGGTTTCGACCCGAAACGTTGCCTATTTCCTTCGCTCCATAGGTGCTGTCCCACCCACTGAGTTTCTCCAGCATTTTGTCTACTATCAATTTCCTTTATTTATATTCCTTGGTCGGGCTTGAAGTCATCGTATTAAACTGCGGGATGAACTGTTTTCTCAGAATTAATAATAACTAAAGCTGCAATTTTCTTCATTCGAATATTTAAATAAGCTGGTAAAAGGTGTAATAGTAAGTTAAAATATAAAGGGTGCCAGGATCTGGTAACGGGGGGTATAAAATAAATTTTTAATAAAAACACGGTTGGTATATCCTCTTTTGCGGAGTTTTGTGTTACAATAGAGCGATTGTTTTTCCTTTCTTCTTTTTTTCTTTTCTTTCTAGGGTCTTATTTCCTTTCTTTACTTCCTTCTCTAATTCCTTCCCTAAGGGGTTCTCTTCTCCCAACACTTTCCTGCACCTTCACGATTCTTGCTCACTTTCCTTACTTCTTTTATTTCTATCTTTTTTAAAGCTCAAAAAATGAAGTGGTACAACATAATGTAATAAGATATACGTGATGTGTATTCATGTAAGTTACTGTACTGCTAATAAAATAATTTTTTTTTTTTTTTTTAAATGCTGGTAAAATCCAGAAAATGCACCAAACAATGTAATCTTTCTTTTACGATGTGATATTGTACAATAAGCGAATACATGTATGTACATTTTTATAAACACGGTACCTTATGCCAGTTTAAAGCGGACATGTTGATTTTCTTTACAGAGTTTGGTTTGATTTTGTTAATGAGCCTGTCAGATGGGGAAGATAAAATAGGTTTAGTATAGATAGGTGTCTGACGGGCTGTGCAGACTTGGTGGGTCAAAAGGCCCCCATTGCTCACGCTGTTTAAATTGTACAAAACTAAACGGGCGTGGGTGAAAAGGATGGCACCACATTGTACGCCCATTGAGGTCAATGTTCAATGGGCAACTTGGAATAAAAACATCATCAGGTTCACCCATGAATGACTGCGGCAAATGCCATATTCTACCACGGCCTGCCTTGGGCCCCAAGAGCAAAGTTGGTGAGGACAGACACGGTGGCACAGCGGTAGAGTTGCTGCCTTACAGCCCTGTCCCAATGTACCAGTTCATTCATTCAAGAGTTCTCCAGAGTTTGTCCTGATTCGAACTCGGAGATTTACGGTAATGGCCGCTCGTAAGTACTCAGGGCTCCCGTGGGCATTTTTCAACATGTTGAAAAATCTTCACGAGTCAAGACTTGCTTACCTGCTGTTAGTGAGTCTTCCCGAGTACCTGCTGTTAGCGTTACTAGCCACTAAGAGACCGCCCTGAGCTCCGACGTACCCGCTCCGTACATTCAACGTGCTTACCACGAGTTTTAGATTTTTTTTTTTAAACTCTGGAGAGCACTTGAATGAACTCGTACAGTGGGACAGGGCCATTACAGCCTTTGCAGCACTGGAGACCCAGGTTCGATCCCGACTACGGGTGCTGTCTGTGCAGAATTTGTACGTTCTCCCCGTGACCTGCGTGGGTTTTCTCCGAGATCTTCGGTTTCCCCCCACACTCCAAAGACGTACAGGTTTGTAGGTTATTTGGCTTGGTGTAAGTGTATATTGCCCCTGGTGTGTGTAGGATAGTGTTAATGTGCGGGGATCGCTGGTCGGTGAGGACTCGGAGGGCCAGAGGACCTGTTTCCGTGCTGTATCTCTAAAACTAAACCAAAATGACATGGTTAAATCTCCCTCCAGAGATGTGAGCTCCTTGGCTGACAGTTCGAAGGTAGACACAAAATGCTGGAGTAACTCAGCGGGACGGGCAGCGTCCCTGGAGAGAAGGAACGGGTGACGTTTCGGGTCGAGACCTTTCTTCAGATGCATCACTGGGAATCTTGTGCATTACTGGAGATATTGACTTTCAGTGGCAGTGCCACCTTATTGTCACATGTACAGTGAGTCCAGTTTGCATGTAATTCAGTGACCACCTCTCTATACATCTGGCACCATCTTACTAGATATAAGAGAAGATAAGCACCAAAAAGCTTGAGTAACTCAGTGGGTCAGGTAGCATCTCTGGAGAAAGGAATAGGTGACGTTTCAGGTCAATGCATCAGTGTACAAGAGTCGCCACATTTTAGGCGCCAACAATTGAGATGTTCCACTGAGGCCCCATCCAACCTTTCTAGTTGGTGTAGAGGATTACAGGGTTTCAAACGATAGCCCGGATCTTTCAGCCCGTCAATATTTGCAGCCCGTTGGAAAAAATCAACAATTTGATGGCAATCGCCACAATGGAACGAGGAGGTTGGTGGGAGGATAGGCAAAGCAGCCAGGTGTGTGTAGTCTGACTGGCTCTTTTCATCCATCACCCCTCCCGCTGCGACCCACAGCTTGGTCAGGTCAGGTCATAAGTGATAGGAGAAGAATTAGGCCATTCGCCCATCAAGTCTACTCTACCATTCAATCATGGCTGATCTATCTCTGCTCCCCCCTAACCCCATTCTCCTTTCCTTCTCCCCATAACCCCTAACACCTGTACCAATCAAGAATCTATCTATCTCTGCCTTAAATATATCCACTGACCTGGCCTCCACAGCCTTCTGTGGCAATGAATTGTAAAGATTCACCACCCTCTGACTAAAGAAACTTCTCCGCGTCTCCTTTCTAAAGGTACGCCCTTTTATTCTGAGGCTGTGCCCTCTAATCCTAGACTCGAGATCAATATTACCCGGAGTGCAATAAGCTGCAGAATTTGAGTGAAGGAAATAGGCAACGTTTCGGGCCGAAACCCTTCTGAAGAATGGGGTTTTGCCTATCTCCTTCGCTCCACAGATGCTGCCTCACCCGCTGAGTTTCTCCAGCATTTTTGTCAACCTTCGATTTTTCCAGCATCTGCAATTCCTTCTTAAACAAGCTGCAGAATTTAATGTTTTTAAATCGCTGGTATTTCCTCCTGTTCTACTCCAAATTCCAGGCGCTCTTTCGGATTTGACACTGAAGAAAATAGTGGAGAGAAGACTCCTGGTACTGGCCCAGGCGAAAGTAACCGGATATTTGTGGTGTGATGTCAAGCAGAAACTCGCTGCAGAAGGGAGACGGCTCGATTGTAATCCTGCATTGTCTTTCAGCTGACTGGTTAGCACGCAACAAAAGCTTTCCACTGATCCCTCGGTCCGCATGATGATAAACTATCTAAACAGAAACCAGCTCCTAACCCTCACCCCTCTTCGAAGGGTCTCGACCCGAAACCCGAAAATCCAGGACAAGGGGGTCACAGCTTAAGGATAAGGTGGAAATCCTTTAAAACTGAGATGAGAAGAACTTTTTTCACACAGAGAGTGGTGAATCTCTGGAACTCTCTGCACAGAGGGTAGTCGAGGCCAGTTCATTGGCTATATTTAAGAGGGAGTTAGATGTGGCCCTTGTGGCTAAAGGGATCAGGGGGTATGGAGAGAAGGCAGGTACGGGATACTGAGTTGGATGATCAGCCATGATCATATTGAATGGCGGTGCAGGCTCGAAGGGCCGAATGGCCTACTCCTGCACCTAATTTCTATGTTTCTAAACGTCACCTATTCCTTCGCTCCATGGATGTTGCTGCACCCGGCTGAGTTTCTCCAGCATTTTTGTCTACCTTCCATTTTTGCAGCATCTGCAGTTCCTTCTTAAACGCATCATCAGGAGTGGTTGCTGGGGAAATGGCAGCAATGGGGCCAGGTGAGGAGGGGGTTTTTTTTTTGCGATGGATTTTATTTCTTTGCGGAATCGCCTGCGTCCAGAAGAACACGACGGCGGAACGGTACTCACTCGCAAAGGATGACTCCGTCCTTCAGGCCTTTCTGAAAGTCGTTCCCGATCTGCTTCCCGGTGATCCCCTCAATCCAAACTCGGAGCTCGTCCTCCTTCTGGTGATCATATTTCTGAGCGATCTGCGGGAAAAGAGTTTGGGATCAGATTGCTGGCGTGTGCGGGGTGATAGAAACATAGATCCATTTTAAAATTCTTTTATTTGCTTTTAAATCCCTGAATGGTCTTGCCCAGCCCTACCTATCAGAGCTTCTACACCCTTATACACCCGCCCGCTCTCTCAGCTCAGATAATCAGCTGCTCCTGAGTGGGCCTAAAACTAAGCTGAAGCTCAGAGGGGACCGTGCCTTTGCTGTGTCGGCACCTAAATTATGGAACGATCTGCCTCTCCACATAAAACAGGCCTCTTCTCTGTCTGTTTTTAAATCACTTCTTAAAACCCATCTCTTCTCCGTGGCCTTTGATACCCAGTAAGATGTCGACTTTATTTATTTACTTGATTTAATTTCTTATTTTTTGATTGCTTTTATTCCGTGGCTATTATTTTTACTCATGTTTTATGTCTTTTAATTTATTGTTGTATTTCATATGTAATTTTTGCGCCTCATGTGAGCTGTTATGGTGTCTGTTTATGATGTCTTGTTTATTCTTCTGTACAGCACTTTGGTCAACATTGGCTGTTTTAAAGTGCTTAACAAATAAAGTTGGATTGGATAGACATAGAAAATATGTGCAGGAGTAGGCCATTCGGCCCTTCGAGCCTGCACCGCCATTCAATGTGATCACGTCTGATCATCCAACTCAGTATCCCGTACCTGCCTTCTCTCCATACCCCCTGATCCCTTTAGCCACAAGGGCCACATCTAAGTCCCTCTTAAATATAGCCAATGAACTGTGGCCTCAACTACCTTCTGTGGCAGAGAGTTCCAGAGATTCACCATTCTCTGTGAGAAAAATGTTTTTCTCATCTCGGTCCTAAAAGATTTCCCCCTTATCCTTAAACTGTGACCCCTTGTTCTGGACTTCCCCAACATCGGGAACAATCTTCCTGCAGCGAGCCTGTCCAACCCCTGAAGAATTTTGTAAGTTTCTATAAGATCCCCCCTCAATCTTCTAAATTCTAGCGAGTACAAGCCGAGTCTATCCAGTCTTTCTTCATTCTGTGTGCAGGGTGGGAGGGGAGCAGACAGGAAGAAAAGATGGCAGGAGCTTATGCCCTTCTGTATGAAGTGAGCACACACCGCCAAATCAATAATCCAATCAAGAGTTCAGCAAGGATTTCTATGTCGCCACAACACCAGTTTACCTGACTTTATCTTGCACTGAGCGTCATTCCCTTCATCCTGTATCTGTACGCTGTGATTGTAATCATGTACGTTTTTCCGCTGACTGGTTAGCACGCAACAAAAAAGCATTTCATTGTACCTCGGTGGGCGTGGCCATAATCTAAACCACGGAGCAGTGGTAGAGCAGCTGCCTTACAGCGCCCAGGTTCGATCCTGACCTCGTGTGCTGTCTGTGCGGAGTTTGCAAGTTCTACCTGTGACCCTGCGGGTTATCCCGTTTCCTCCGAAATTCCAAAGACGCACAATTTGCTAGGTGGATTAGCTTCTCTAAATTGCCCCTAATGTGTAGGATACTAGAGTGGGATAAGGTAGAACGAGTGTGTGTGGGTCAGCATGGACTCGGTGGGCCGAAGGGCCTGTGTCCATTGCTGCTTCTCTAAACAAAACATGGAAGGAGGCATCTATACTGATGGTAATCCACCAGCACAGTGAAGACGAATAAACCTCAGACGTTTATGAGATGTATATGCAGTGAATGAGCCGGTGGAACAGTATCAAGTTAACTTTGTGTCTGATACATCCGGATTATGACCAAATATTGTTTTTTTTAGTTTAGAGATACAGCGCGGAAACAGACCCGTCGGCCCGCCGAGTCCACGCCGACCAGCGATCCGCACACGTTAACTCTATCCGACACACACTAGGGACAATTTACATTTACACCAAGCCAAATAACCTACACACCTGTACGTCTTTAGAGTGTGGGAGGAAACAGAAGATCTCGGAGAAAACCCTCGCGGTCACGGGGAGAAGGTGCAAACCCCGTGGTCAGGATCGAACCTGGGTCTCCGGCGCTGCAAGCGCACCGTGCGGCAGCCACTCTACCGCTGTGCCACTGTGCCGCTAAAGGGCGCCTGCACGAGGCCACTTTAGTTCCTCCTCAAACGTCTTAATGCAAAGCAAAACCAATCATTGCAGAAATGTGAGTCATTCCACCAGACTTCCTTCAGCTTTCTTGACATTTCTGGGATGACTACCCAGTCTGCACGATGCTACAACCTCTGCTTTGCTGCAGATTCTTCTCTCCATCAAGGCCAGGCCACCAGCGCTGCACAACTCTGCACTAATGCAGAGTGGCAATGGCTGGAATTACTTCCCAGATTACAAACTGTCTCATTGTTCAGTTTCTATGAGCGCAATTTCTATCTGGCATATTGGCCGTTATGTTTGGAGCCATATTTAAGTAAAACATTTTTTAAAATATCTTTTTTGTGGAAGTGGTCAAAACAAAAATGTGGAACTCAGTACCTACACTGACTTCATTCACTGCCTGTTTATGTACTGTATAACTGTATAACTGTAACCACATGGCTTGGATTTTGCAGAATCACATTTGTAGTCAGTTGGGAGAAAGATTAGGTGACGGTTCAGAGTGAACAAGGGTCTCGCCCCAAAACGTCGCCCATTCCTTTTCCCCCCAGAGAAGCTGCCTGACCCGCCTGAGTTACTCCAGCACTTTGTGTCTTTCTTCGGTGTAAACCAGCGTCTGCAGTTCCTTTCTACACATGCAAAGAAAGATACGTTTATTTCCACGTTTCCGTGATGACAGAGAAAGAAGGAACATAGATACATAGACAACAGGTGCAGGAGTAGAGGCCATTCGGCCCTTCGAGCCTGCACCGCCATTCAATATGATCATGGCTGATCATCCAACTCAGTATCCCGTACCTGCCTTCTCTCCATACCCCCTGATCCCTTTAGCCACAAGGGCCACATCTAACTCCCTCTTAAATATAGCCAACGAACTGTGGCCTCAACCACCCTCTGTGGCAGAGAGTTCCACAGATTCACCACTCTCTGTGTGAAAAATGTTTTTCTCATCTCGGTCTTAAAGGATTTCCCCCTTATCCTTAAACTGTGACCCCTTGTCCTGGACTTCCCCAACATCGGGAACAATCTTCCTGCATCTAGCCTGTCCAACCCCTTAAGAATTTTGTAAGTTTCCATAAGATCTCCCCTCAATCTCCTAAATTCTAGCGAGTACAAGCCAAATACTGTTACTGAATAATGAAAGGCCAGGATAGAGTGGACGCGGAGAGGAAGTGTCCACCAGCCTAGAACCCAGAGGGCACAACCTTAGAATAAAATGGTGCACCTTCAGAAAGGATTGACACAAAATGCTGGAGGGCTCGGCGGGATAGGCAGCATCTCTGGATAAAAGCAATGGGTGACGTTTTTCGGGTTGGGTCTGAAGAAGGGTCTCGACCTGAAACGTCGCCCATTCCTTCCATCCAGAGATGCTGCCTGTCCAGCCGAGTTACTCCAGCATTTTGTGTCTGTATCTTCGATGTGAACCAGCATCTGCGGTTCCTTCCTATACCTTCAGAAAGGTGATGGGGAGGAATTACTTTAGTCGGGGGTGGTGAATCTGTGGATCTGTGGAGGCCAAGTCATGGGGTCATTTTTAAAGTGGAGATGGTCAACGTGTTGATTAGCCAGGGTGTGAAGGGGATATGGGGAGAAGGCAGGAGAGTAGGGTTAAGGAGCAGCATTGTTGGCGTGCGTTCACCACCCAGGCTGCGGAACTCAGCGTGATGGTTTACTACCACTTTTGCAGGAGCACCACCTCCAGGTCCCTCAGATCGGCCGACTTGGGCTTACTGAACATCCAGTAACCGTCTAGTAACTGAGCTTACGTCTAGGCATAAGCTCAGGGGCGACCGTGCCTTTGCGGTTGCAGCTCCGAGACCAGTGGTTGCCAACCTTTTTTTGGCCATGCCCCACCTAATCATCTCTAAACTCCTGATGTCCCCCCCCCCCCCCCATGTGGTGATATATAATTCTTATCATTTCAATACCTTGGTTTAAACAAGCTTCAAAAGAACATGGTTCAATAAATAAGGTTCTCCCATGACCTCGCGCGCTTCGTGCGACGTGCATGAAGAGCGATGGCGCGGTGATTATGTAATAACTACACAATAAAGACCTTTTTTACCCCAAAAAAATTATTTACTCAAAATAACATCTGAAACATAAACTACATATGTTTACCTGATGGAAAATCCAAAAAAAATAAAAATCGAAAATTTGGACCCAGACCTCCTCAGTTGCATTCAATTGCCCCCCTTAAAAATCAAATTGCCCCCCTGTGGGGCGTACACCCCATGTTGGGAACCACTGTCCTAGACTGTGGAACAGCATCCCCTCTTCCCATCAGAACTGCCCCCTCCATCGACTCCTTTAAGTCGAGACTTAAAACTCATCTCTACTCCCAAGCCTTTTTTGACGTCCTCTGAGCGAGGGCTATATGTATGTATGTATGTAGTTTGTTTGTTATACTGGTTTTACACTAATGCAAAGCACTTTAGCCAACAAGAGTTGGTTTTTAAATGTGCTATATAAATAAAAGTGACTTGACTTGACAATGAAGGATAGCCAACAGGTTCTTTACCGACTAGCGACGCCCCTTGCCCAAGAATTAATTTAAAGAGATTCTGGAGTTTGAGCATGTGTAGTATTGATCAGACAATATAAATAACATAGATAAACGTACAACGCTAGAGTAACTCAGCGTGTCTGGCAATATCTCTGGAGATTCGGGTTGGGAGACTGAAGAAGGGTCTTGACCTGAAACGTCACTTGTCCATTAACTCCAGAGATATTGCTTGATCCACTGAGTTGCATCATTTTCTCCAGAGATGCTGCTTGACCCTCTGAGTTACTCCAGCATTTTGTGTCTATCTTCAGTGTAAACCAGCGCCTGCATTTCCTTCCTACACAGACAAGACCGAGACACTGACCACCTGAAAACCACCTTTCCACTGGGGGAAGCCATCGATTTCAGAACAAAACAGTTAATATTTGTGTGTGTGCGAATATTTTCAATGTTCAATGGTATAATAGAATCTTGGGCAGACGCCACCTGCGGGTACCTTACTGGAGAAAGATAAAACTCACACCAGTCACAGAAGTGTGGAGAAGAAGAGGGGCTGGAAGAAAGGAGACTGAGAAAGAGAGTACGAGTGAGGGGTGTCTTGCATTAAAGCTCAACACTCTGCAGCCAAAACCCTTCGGCCCACCGGGTCCGTGCCGACCAGCGATCCCCGCATATTAACACTTATCCTACACCCACCAGGGACAATTTTGACATTTACACCGAGCCAATTAACCTACAAACCTGTACACCTTTGGAGTGTGGGAAGAAAACGGAGATCCCGGAGAAAACCCACGCAGGTCACGGGGAGAACGTACAAACTCCGTACAGACGGCACGCGCAGTCGGGATCGAACCCGGGTCTCCGGCGCTGCATTCGCTGTAAGGCAGCGACTCTACCGCTGTACGCGCCACCGTGACTGCCCTAATTTTCATTTTATTTTCACATAGTGTTTTATTAGTAATTGTCTGCTGTAAATCGTGCCTTAAACCAAGTGCGAGCCAAGCACCAAGTCAAACGCCCTGTATGTATACCATACTTGGCCATTCAAATTTTATTCGGAGTCTGATTCTGACTAGGACCCTGAAGGATGTCTCCCTCCCTTTGTGGGAAGAATCCAGAAGGACAATCCAGCCACTGTTAGGGACAAACCAGCATCTGCAGTTCATTTTTTATTGCGTTAAAATAAATAACATGTTCTGTGTGTGTGTGGAGGATGTGAAAATCCGATGCGATTCTCTGGTTGATTTGTTCTTTCTATTGGAGATACGGAGGTCAGGGTGAATAGAGGCCGGGGTCGGGGGGCCACATGAAGAATTGCTTGGGTTTTTTTGTTGTTGCCCGAGCCCTGGGGATCTATGACTCATGCCTCAAGCACGAAGAGGAAATCTCGGACGGGGGACAAGTTAAAGGAGTTGAGTGGCCGCTTTGCTGATTCCATCTGCT
Organism: Leucoraja erinaceus; assembly: GCF_028641065.1. Taxonomy (NCBI): domain Eukaryota; kingdom Metazoa; phylum Chordata; class Chondrichthyes; order Rajiformes; family Rajidae; genus Leucoraja; species Leucoraja erinaceus. The sequence continues at coordinate 5,811,128 of NC_073405.1, read as the reverse complement.
GCGTTCTGGAGAAATTCAGACAAGTTGCAAAGAGCACTCGGCAGCTGCTGAAAGCTTGTGCTTGCGAGAGGCGAAGAAGAAGATTTCCCTCCCCCCCCCCCCCCCCCCCCCCCCCCCCACCCAGAGGGGAATGAAAGCGCAGAGAGAACTGATCCACACACGTGGGCAAAATGGGAATTTCACCACCCATTACCAAATCTCTCGTGGCCACTGGGGAACCTCCACGGTCAAGGGAGAGGAGATGTGTACATCCGTTGTGGCACCACAAATTATTAAAAGGCTCAATTGAACCTGGGTGTCGGGGCTGGAGATTGCAACCATCACGTGGCCCGCCCTGTTTCGACAAATGCAATCAACCCCGGCACAGTCGATCAAATAGAACAAGTTGTCCGACAACTTTAGGCTGTGCACACCATACGCAAGAAGAAGGAGAGAAGAACCTGAGTATTAGTTCAGGATATTAATGTCACTGGGAGAGAGGTGTGTGCCATCATTCAATGAGCTGGTTTATATAATAGGCATGAGGGAAGTGATTGAGATTCCTTCATCTGGACCTTGTGCTGTTATTCAGCAAAAAAAAATAAATCTCTTTAGAAATCCAGCCCCACGAATCAGCTCGGTTGCAATCTGATGAAGAAGGGTCTCGACCCGAAACATCACCTGTTCCTTTTCTCCAGAGACGATGCCCGACTCCAGCTTTTTGAGTCTAAAATACTGCAGTTGCTGGAAATCTTAAATAAAGCAGAAATTGCTACAATAACTTAGCAGGTCCCTCTCTCTGTGTCCCTCCCCCTTCCTCGATCTCCCAGCGAACAATGATCCGTTCTACATTTTCCTTCAACCTCATCTCTTTTGTTGTCTCCTTTTCCACACTTTAACCTTCCTTATCTCGGTTTCTTCCTCTTCCCTGACTCTCAGTCTGAAGAAGGGGCGGGAGATTGCAACCTTCACGTGGTCCGCCCTGTTTCGACGAATGCAATCAACCCGGCGTGCACAATCAAATAGAACAAGTTGTCCCACAACTTTAGGCTGTGCCCGCCACAGGCAAGAAGAAGAAGAAGTCTGGAGAAGGGTCTCGACCCAAAACGTCACCCATTCCTTCTATCCAGAGGTTCTTGCTGCCTGTTTCAGGTTGAAGATCCTTCATTGAGGTGGTGGGATGACACGGCCTCACAGCAACAAGGACCCTTCTCCAGACCTGTTTGTTTGCCTGCTCTTTAACGTGGAGTCAGTCACACTCTGCCTCGAGTCCCTGCTTCCGTTCTCTCGGCTGAATCTCCTTCTTGTTACAACTTTCTATCCTTTTGCAGCCTTGGCTCCTCGCTAAACGCCCCGTCACATTGACTCAACTCACTGATCTCTGAGGCCACCTTTCCCCATCGCAAACCATAACATCTTTGTGGTGTTTAGTCCTTGCTTGGTCATTTCCCAATTGCAACCTCACAGCTCCCTATAATGGCGGCCACGGTGGTGCAGCGGTAGAGTTGCTTGCAGCGCTGGAGACCCGGGTTCGATCCCGATCATGGGTGCTGTCTGTACAGAGTTTGTAAGGGCAAGATTGTTAAGGGCTTAGACACACTAGAGGGAGGAAACATGTTCCCGATGTTTGGGGGAGTCCAGAACCAGGGGCCACAGTTAGGAATAAGGAGTAAGCCATTTAGAACGGAGATGAGGAAACACTTTTTCTCACAGAGAGTGGCGAGTCTGTGGAATTCTCTGCCTCTAGTGTGTCAGTGGGCGGTGGAGGCTGGTTCTCTGGATGCTTTCAAGAGAGAGCTAGATAGGGCTCTTAAAAATAGCGGAGTCAGGGGATATGGGGAGAAGGCAGGAACGGGGTACTGAATGGGGATGATCAGCCATGATCACATTGAATGGCGGAGCTGGCTCGAAGGGCCGAATGGCCTCTACTCCTGCACCTATTGTCTATTGTCTGTTCTCGTGACCTGCGTGGGCTTTCTCCTAGATCTTCAGTTTCCTCCCACACCCCAAAGACGTACAGGTTTGTAGGTTAATTGGCTTGGTCTGCATACTTGATGCAAGTGTAAATTATCCCTAGTGCATGTAGGATAGTATTGAGGTGCGGGGATCGCTGGCTGGTGCGGGCTCAGTGGGCCGAAGGGCCTGTGTCCTGCGCTGTATCTCTAAACTAAACCAAAGATGTAACCCGGCATTTGCTCAGCGTGAAATGGCTGACAAAATCCCATCGTCTGCATTTTTAATGAGTTTCATTTCTTCATTTCCGCAGGAGATTTGTTCTGCTAGGAGCCAATAAGGACCAGGTGGAGCTAGTGGCTACGTTGTATGCCACGGGAAATTCCTGCCCAGGCAAGCAGAACCGTTTCGGAAACAACAAAATGATTTTGTCTCAAGACGTTGCGTAACGAACTCAGCTCTTCTGAAATGTTGTCGCCAATGTGGGAAACGCAGACACAAGGAACTGCAGGAACTTGTTTACCAAAAAAAAAGACACAAAGTGCTGGAGTAACCATAAGGCTGTAAGTGATAGGGAGCAGAAATAGGCCGTTCGTCCTATCAGGTCTACTCTGCCATTCAATCATGGCTGATCTATCTATCTTTCCCTATTCAACTCCATTCTCCTGCCTTCTCCCCATAACCACTGACACCTGCACTAATCAGGGATCTATCTATTTGTTTAAGAAGGAACTGCAGATGCTGGAAAATCGAAGGTAGACAAAAGTGCTGGAGGAACTCAGCGGGTGCAGCAGCATCTATGGAGCGACGGAAATAGGCAACGTTTCGGGGGAAAACCCTTTGGGTTTCGCCCCGAAACGTTGCCTATTTCCTTCTTGTTTCAACCCGAAACATTGCCTATTTCCTTTGGGTTTTGGCCCGAAACGTTGCCTATTTCCTTCTTGTTTCGACTCGAAACGTTGCCTATTTCCTTTGGGTTTTCGGCCCAAAATGTTGCCCATTTCCTTCGCTCCATAGATGCTGCTGCACCCGCTGAGTTCCTCCAGCACTTTTGTCTACCAAGGATCTATCTATCTCTGCCTTAAAAATATCCATTGACTTGGCCTCCACAGCCTTATAACCATATAACCATATAACAATTACAGCACGGAAACAGGCCATCTCGGCCCTACAAGTCCGTGCCGAACAAATTTTTTTCCCCTTAGTCCCACCTGCCTGCACTCATACCATAACCCTCCATTCCCTTCTCATCCATATGCCTATCCAATTTATTTTTAAATGATACCAATGAACCTGCCTCCACCACTTCCACTGGGAGCTCATTCCACACCGCTACCACTCTCTGCGTAAAGAAGTTCCCCCTCATATTACCCCTAAACTTCTGTCCCTTAATTCTGAAGTCATGTCCTCTTGTTTGAATCTTCCCTATTCTCAAAGGGAAAAGCTTGTCCATAGGTGAATTACCTATGTGGTAATTACCTATGTGAATTACCTTCTGTGGTATAGGTAATTCAGTGGGTCAGGCAGAATCTCTGGAGACGGGTGTCGTTCCGGGCTGGGACGCCTTCCTCAGTAGGAGATGCATTGGTCAACAGATGCACGGGAGTTTCACAAAGCCACCAAGAAATAATCATTAATCACGAGGCAGGTTTGTTTCACAACGCTGACTGAGGGATAAATGGTGAGCCTGTGTCATGCAGTGCTCAACTGAAACGTCAACAGCTTCCCTTTCCATGGCCTGCACAGTCTTTCCAGCAGTTTCGATTTTTGGTTCAGAAATCCCCCCCCCACCCCCACTAAAGTTTTCTAAAGTTTCCGTAATTTGTGGGCAATTCCAACAGAAATTTATGCAGCGAGAAATCAGAAGCTAAACATGTTTTTTCTTTCATTCTCTGCCTTTGCAGTAAAAATTAAGACAGACGCAAAATACTGGCCCTGTCCCACTTGCGCGACTTTTTCGGCAACTGCCGCAACCGTCACAGGTCGTTGCAGGTTGCCGGAAATTGTCAACATGTCGAAAATCCAGCGGCGACCAGAACAAGGTACTTGCGGTGCTGGCTCGAAGGGCCGAATGGCCTACTCCTGCACCGATTGCCTATTGTGTAAGGTACGGCTCTTTGGGCGACTATTCACGGCCGCACAGGCTGCACGCCCGCGACGTGTCGCCTGTACGGTCGTGAAACGTCTCCTCAGGCGCCCAAAGAGTCGTCGCGTCTTTCTGGTCGCCGCTGAATTTTCAACAAGTTGACAATTTTCGCCGACCTGCGACGGCCCGTGACGGGTGCCGGCAGTCGGCGGAAAAGTCGCGTAAGTGGGACAGGCCCGTAACTCAGCGGGACAGGCAGCATCTCGGGAGAGAAGGAACGGGTGACGTTTCGGGTCGAGACCTCAGTCTGAAGAAGGGTTTTCGACTCGAAACGTCACCCATTCCTTCTCTCCAGAGATGCTTCCTGAGATACTCCTGAGAGCATTTTGGGTCGATCTTTGATGTAAACCAGTGTCTGCAGGCCCTTCCCACACAATAAAAATGCTTCATGTCCCTCCATTTCTCCCCCCTGCGCACTCCTGAAGGGGTGGGCTCTTGTTGGGTTTCAGATTCCATCGGCATGGATTGTCCTCTGCTCCAATGTCACCCCAATGCGGGCAGCAATGCAGAGGGGGAAGGGCTACAAGACACGGAACGCTGCGTTCAGCTGCACCTTGAAGGCAGGTTTGTGCAGAACAACATCGTTGACATCCAGTCCGATGGTTTTGCACAGAGTGTACTCGTTATTCTGCAGGGGTAGGCACTCCCCGAGCAGGTGACGTGGCTCATCACCACAGGCTCAAACAAGCAGCCAGACCTCATCAGGCTGGTGTTGTGTGGGAAAGAACTGCAGATGCATAGAATATTCTTTATTCTTACAATAAAGGAGAGGTCATTTAAGACCGAGGTGAGAAAAAAAAAAAAACTTTTTCACCCAGAGAGTTGTGAATTTATGGAATTCCCTGCCACAGAGGCCAGTGGAGGCCCAGTCACTGGATGGATTTAAGAGAGAGTTAGATAGAGCTCTAAGGGCTAGTGGAATCAAGGGATATGGGGAGAAGGCAGGCACGGGTTATTGATAGGGGATGATCAGCCGTGATCACAATGAATGGCGGTGCAGGCTCGAAGGGCCGAATGGCCTCCTCCTGCACCTATTTTCTATGTCTATAGATATAGCGAAGATAGACACAAAAAACTGGAGTAACTCAGCGGTGAAGGCAGCATCTCTGGAGAAAAGGAACGGGTGACGTTTCGGGCCGAGACCCTTCCTCAGACCCTGAACATCACCTATTCCTTTTCTCTAGACCAGCTGAATGACTCCAGCTTTTTTTGTGTCTGTCTTCTGGCTAGTGTTGTGACAGGCTCTCTCTGTCACACCCTGTGTTCCCAACCTTAGTAATCAAAGGGAACTGTGGATGCTGGTTTATACCAACAAACTGGAGGAACTCAGCGGGTCAGGCAGCATCTCTGGAGAACCTGGATAGATGGCGTTTTGGATCGGGACCCTTCTTCAGACTGATTGTAGGTGGGAGGGAATCTGGAAGCAAGGAAAGACCGGGACAAATCCGGGCCGGCCCATCAACTTCAGTCTCATTCCCACTCTAACCATGATGCCCGTCTCTACCGATACTGAGGAACTTCTTTAGTCAGAGGGTGATGAATCTATGGAACTCATTGCCACAGAGGGCTGTGGAGTCCAAGTCTCAGTAGATATTTTTAAGGCAGAGATAGACAAATTCTTGATTAGAACGGGTGTCAGGGGCTATGGGGAGAAGGCAGGAAAATGGGATTAGGAGGCAGAGATCAGCCATGATTGAATGGCGGAGTAGACCCGATGGGCCGAATGGCCTAATTCTACTACTATAACTTGTTCGCTTTTATTCGACACAAATTCTAGACTCTCCTGTCCTTCGAAAGACTTAAGTCCATGGGATTCGAATGGAAAAAACATCTCCGTTATTTAGCTGTTTAAGAAGGAACTGCAGATGCTGGAGAAATCGAAGGTAGACAAAAATGCTGGAGAAACTCAGCGGGTGAGGCAGCATCTATGGAGCGAAGGAATAGGTGACGTTTCGGGTCGAGACGACCCGAAACGTCACCTATTTCCTTCGCTCCATAGATTCTGCCTCACCCGCTGAGTTTCTCCAGCATTTTTGTCTACCTTCGACTTTTTTAGCTGGGTCATTCAGCTCACATTTCCTCCCCAACCTCAAAACCGACCAGAGCTCTTGTCACTGCTGGGACCTTCGTGTTATTTCCTGCACTTACAAAATTGTACCAAGACGTGTTGCATCAAGTTGCGAAAGGGGAAGTTGGGCAAACATATTAATTTCAGAATCACATCCTCACCAAAGTCAATAACAAATGATACACGCCCACAAAGAGGAAGAAACTAAATAATTGATCATCTCCAGAGAGAGTTTTGAGAAGAAAATAAGTCTCCTTATTGTCTTATAGGGGGATCTTACAGAAACTTACAAAATTCTTAAGGGGTTGGACAGGCTAGATGCAGGAAGATTGTTCCCGATGTTGGGGAAGTCCAGAACAAGGGGTCACAGTTTAAGGATTAGGGGGGAAATCTTTTAGGACCGAGATGAGGAAAAAAAATTTCACACAGAGAGTGGTGAATCTCTGGAATTCTCTGCCACAGAAGGTAGTTGAGGCCACAGTTCATTGGCTATATTTAAGAGGGAGTTAGATGTGGCCCTTGTGGCTGAAGGGATCAGGGGGTATGGAGAGAAGGCAGGTACAGGATACTGAGTTGGATGATCAGCCATGATCATAGTGAATGGCGGTGCAGGCTCGAAGGGCCGAATGGCCTACTCCTGCACCTATTTTCTATGTTTCAATGTTTCTCTGTTTCTAAGTCATAATCAAGTCTTGTAGCACAATTTATTTTTTAGACTTTATTTGAGAGCTTGATCTAGAGGTTACAGTGCGTACAAAAAAATACTTCACCTGGATCTTGATCTTGATCTTGTTACCATCCAGGTGAAGTATTTTTTGTACGCACTGTAACCTCTAGATCAAGCTCTCAAATAAAGTCTAAAAAATAAATTGTGCTACATCAGGAAAATCTAAAGAAACGGAGACTCTTCTCCAGAACAGACAAGGCTGAGATGTGAAGTGCGGGAAGGAACTGTGGATGCTGGTTGAAACTGAAGATAGACACAGAAAGCTGGGGTAACTCAGCGGGTCAGGCAGCATCTCTGGAGAGAAGTGATAGGTGATGTTTCGGACTTCTTCTGAAGAAGGGTTTACCCGAAAAACACAGAGATGCTGCCAACCCGCTGAGGGTAAGTTAGGCAGAGGGGTCAGGCGGTGGCCCGAATGTGGCGCAGGCTGGTGAAACTGAAGATGCTCCGACAAGGCTGAGAAGTGAAGTGGGGGAAGGAACTGTGGATGCTGGGTGAAACTGAAGATAGACACAGAAAGCTGGGGTAACTCAGCGGGTCAGGCAGCATCTCTGGAGAGAAATGATAGGTGATGTTTCGGACTTCTTCTGAAGAAGGGTCTCGACCCGAAAAACGTCACCTGTTCCTTTTCTCCAGAGATGCTGCCAGACCCGCTGAGTTACTCTAGCTATGCGCGTCTATCTTAGGCTGAGGGGTGAGCTGATCATTGGTGGATAAGGCAGAAGGGCACCCTTGCCAGGGTTAGTGGCCAGGGGATTGACAGAGAATGCTGGGGCAACTCGGTGGGCCAGGCAGCATCTCTGGAGAAGATGGCCAACGGATATTGATGGGCTTGGAACTTTACTCCACTCTTGCATTTACAGGTCAATACAACAAAAGTAAACATAGCCTGGTCTACATTAAACCTACCCTAGACATTGCATCCAAGTCAGTCATCTAATTCCCTTGGAAACTAAGTCTGGGGAAGGAAAGTCCTTCCAAGGAATTGTTTGCAGCAAGAACCGTGTCTGAAGCAGGACAAGCTCCAGCCTAGCACAGTTTTCAATAGACAATAGGTGCAGGAGTAGGCCATTCGGCCCTTCGAGCCAGCACCGCCATTCAATGCGATCGATCATGGATGATCATCCACAATCATCCCTGCTCATCCCTGCTCCAATTCTTTGCCCCTCTTCCCAAATCAACCACATCTTACTGTGCGGGAAGCAACTGCAGATGCTGGTTTATATTGAAGATAGACACAAAATGCTGGAGTAACTCAGCGGGACCGGCAGCATCTACTTGGCTAATAAAGATGTTTCGGGTCGAGATTCTTCTTCAGTTTGAAGAAGGGTCTCGACCCGAAACGTCACCCATCGCCTCTCTCCAGAGATGGTGCCGGTCCCGCTGAGTTACTCCTGCATTTAGTGTCTCTCTCCAATCGTCTTGGCCCCGCTCTGGGAGTAGGAGTGGGGGAGGATTCGGATCCGCAACGGCCGTGAGCCCCAGGCAGAGCTCGGCGATCGTTTCCCTGCTTCTGCTGCCGTTGGAGGCGAGACGTTTCGCCGCGCCAGTGTGTCCCACTTGGACTTCAGTTACGCGACAGGCTGGTGGTGCGCGAAGATTTCGTACAGAACAAAATCCTGGCGCGCTGCTCTATACTGCGCGCAACTCCACGCTCCTCCACGCCACTCCATGCGCCCGCCCCGCGCTACCCACACGCTACCAGATCGCGCAAATAACGGCCAAGTGGAACAGGCCCTTCACTCTCAGTTTTAAGAAGATTTTCTTGACGTACATCTTCCTAAACTGAGAGTAAAGACACTGTGTGGACCCAGACCCTTATGACTCGCCCTTCAGCCCTGGCCTGGCCAACAACCCAACAAAGGTCCCCCCCCACTGCCTGGTGCCGAGCCTCATCCCTCCCCACCCCCAACCCCGCCCTTGAAGCTCCTCCTCCCACCCCGCGGCTCACACCAAAGATCTTTGGCTCACACTGTTTGCACGGTAGACACATCCTGTCACCTGATATCAGCTCAATGACTCACCACTACAGGGCCTGCCTGTCCCCATGGTAAGTTTGAAGAGAAGAATAGCAAAAGGATTTGAGTAAAGGAGCAGGGAGGTTCTACTGCAGTTGTACAGGGTCTTGGTGAGACCACACCTGGAGTTTTGCGTACAGTTTTGGTCTCCTAATCTGAGGAAGGACATTCTTGCCATAGAGGGAGTGCAGAGAAGGTTCACCAGACTGATTCCTGGGATGTCAGGACTTTCATATGAAGAAAGACTGGATAGACTCGGCTTGTACTCACTAGAATTTAGGAGATTGAGAGGGGATCTTATAGAAACTTACAAAATTCTTAAGGGGTTGGACAGGCTAGATGCAGGAAGATTGCTCCCGATGTTGGGGAAGTCCAGGACAAGGGGTCACAGCTTAAGGATAAGGGGGAAATCCTTTAAAACCGAGATGAGAAGAACTTTTTTCACACAGAGAGTGGTGAATCTCTGGAACTCTCTGCCACAGAGGGTAGTTGAGGCCACAGTTCATTGGCTATATTTAAGAGGGAGTTAGATGTGGCCCTTGTGGCTAAAGGGATCAGGGGGTATGGAGAGAAGGCAGGTACGGGATACTGAGTTGGATGATCAACCACGATCATATTGAATGGCAGTGCAGGCTCGATGGGCCGAATGGCCTACTCCTGCACCTAATTTCTATGTTTCTATGTTTCTAAGAATGGTTCATTCGTGTGAGAGGAAGAACTAAGTTTCAGGTGGTGACCGAGTACTTCCCAGACAGTTGGAGAAGTCCCAGGCAAATGTTGGCAGGAGATTCAGACAAAACTCACTGCACATCCAATATATTTTATAACAGAAGCCATGTCAGGGAGAAATAAGAAAGAGAATTTTTTTTTTTTCCCAAGAACCAAGTTGTTTAATTTTTTTTTAATATTAGAAGCAGTGTACAAAAAATGGAAACGGCATCTGACCTAATACAGTTATTGCTGTATTTAATTTTAATTTTTAGCTGAAGATGAGAGAAAAGAAGAGAGAGAAAAAGCAAGAGAGAGAGAAAAAGTGGAATGTGCAAGATTAGAACTCCTAGGCTACCATGTTTTTAAGCAGGAACTGCGGATGCTGGAAAAAATCGAAGGTAGACAAAAATGCTGGAGAAACTCAGCGGGTGCAGCAGCATCTATGGAGCGAAGGAAATAGGCAACGTTTCGGCCCGAAACCCTTTGGGTTTCGACCCGAAACGTTGCCTATTTCCTTTGGGTTTCGGCCCGAAACGTTGCCTATTTCCTTTGGGTTTCGGCCCGAAACGTTGCCTATTTCCTTTGGGTTTCGGCCCGAAACGTTGCCTATTTCCTTTGGGTTTCGGCCCGAAACGTTGCCTATCTCCTTTGCTCCATAGATGCTGCTGCACCCGCTGAATTTCTCCAGCATTTTTGTGTACCCTAGACTACCAAATTGGTGTAGCACAAGAAGTTGCTGCCACTTGTGCGAGTTATGAAACACTGTCTGTCATTTTGAGCTCTGCAAGAATATAGAAACATAGAAACATAGAAACATAGAAATTAGGTGCAGCAGTAGGCCATTCAGCCCTTCGAGCCTGCACCGCCATTCAATATGATCATGGCTGATCAGCCAACTCAGTATCCCGTACCTGCCTTCTCTCCATACCCCCTGATCCCCTTAGCCAGAAGGGCCACATCTAACTCCCTCTTAAATATAGCCAATGACCTGGCCTCGACTACCCTCTGTGGCAGAGAGTTCCAGAGATTCACCACTTTCTGTGAAAAAATATAGATGTGTTTCTGTGTATTTTAGCTCTATCACGCCACACAATTGGACACCTACATGGATAGGAGCAACCCAGCGGTATGGATATTGATGTCTCTAATAAGTAGCCCCTCTCTCTCCTTCCCTCCCTCACTCAAGTGGTTGTACTAGGTTGATAGTCATCGTGTTGAGTCTCATTGTCTGCAACAAGTTTTCACCTCGCCCACAGCCAACAATGGCCTGGTTCCTTTATAATCATTACTTTTTTGCATATCTTTTCATTCATTTGTTCTGTATCTGCCTTATATCCCCGTCCCTATCTCTCATTATCTCTTTACCCCGCATCTCAGTCTGAGGGAGGGTCTCAACCTGAAACATGGCCTGTTCCCTCTCTCCAGAGATGCTGCCTGACCTGCTGAGTTACTCCAGCTTTTTGTGTCTATATCGCGGATAGGAAAAGGTTTGTAGGAAAAATGGGCCAGTAGGAACGGCGGCACAGCGGTAGAGTTACTGCCTCACAGCGCCAGAGACCCGGGTTCGATCCTGACCACGTGTGCTGCCTGTACTGAGCTTGTACGTTCTCCTCGTGGCCGCGTGGGGTTTCCCACGGCACGAGTTCATTCCAACAGCTCTCCCCGAGTTTGGCCCCGATTCGAACTCGGAGATTTACGGTAATGGCCACTCGTCGGTACTCGGGGCCCTCGTGGACATTTTTCCATCATGTTGAAAAATCTTCACCAGTCTTCCCGAGCTTACCTGCCATTAGCGAGTCTTCCCGAGTACCTGCCGTTAGCGCTAAGAGACGTCCCCGAGCTCCGACGTACCCGCTACGTTCATTCTGCCCGGTGCCTAAGGTCAGCGGATCAGCTGCTCCTTGAGGTACCAAGGTCTAAGCGGAAGCTCAGAGGGGATAGAGCCTTTTCTGTTGCTGCCCCGGCACTCTGGAACACCTTGCCGCTGCAGATCAGCCAGGCCCCTTCACTGTCCATCTTTAAATCCTCCCTAAAAACTCACTTTTATTCACTGGCTTTCGACACTGGCTGAGACTTTGTTCCTGTTTTAGTGCTTTTAATGTCTATTAATTTTTACTGTTTTTATAGTCCTGTCGTCTTAATGGTTTTAGTAGTTTGTAATAACTTTTTGTTGACTTCCCATGTACAGCACTTTGTGGTAACTGATGTTGTCTAAAAGCGCTTTATAAATAAAGTTATTATTATTATTATTATTATTATTATTATTCTCCGTGCTTACCATGAGTTTGATTTTTTTTAAAACAAA